>NW_017731364.1:5695517-5702281 GCF_001890085.2 Hipposideros armiger | reverse complement strand
TTTTAAAGTTTTCTTGAATGAGCTGATTAACATAGATTTATAAAAATAAACATTTTTTAAAAACATGTTTGCAATCATCATGAGGATACCTAAACAAGAAAGCAAATTATAACTTATATGTGATATTTTCCCTAAGCCTTCCTTTCCAGCACTCTCACTGTTCCCCTTCCTGAACTAGGTGTTCTAATAAATCTACCTTGGGTTTTTCTACCTCAGTGTCTTTGCTCACTGAGAAATCCACCTCACCCAATGAAAAATATCTGTGAGTACATATTCCATAGTCCTTCAAAGCTAGTTCAGGAGATCCCTTCTCTGTGAAGACTTTCCTGGTAGAACCACTGGTATTTTTTTAAAGATTTTTATCAAAATATAGCAAACATACAATATTATATTAGCTTCAGGTGTACACCATAGTTATTTAATATTTATATACCTAAAGAAATGATCACCATAAGTCCAGCAAACACCTGACACTGTACTATTCTATCATAATATTATTCACTATATTCCCTGTGCTGTATATTACAACCCCATGACTATTTTGTAAGTATTAATTTGTACTTCTTAATCCCTTCACTTTTTCACTCTGCTTCCCAACCCCCCTCCCATCTATCACCCCAACAAATCTATTGTAGTACACATCTGCATCATACCTAGTTATTACAATATTATTGACTATATTCCTTATGCTATACCCTACATCCTTATAACTACTTTGTAACAACCAATTTGTATTTCTTACCCCTTCCTCTTTTTCACTCACCCCCAAAACTCCTCCTATTTGGCAACCATCAATATATTCTCTGTATTTATGAGTTTGTTTCTGTTTTGTTTGTTTATTTTGTTCTTTAGATTCCGCATATAAGTGAAATCACATTGCATCTGTCTTTCCCTGTCTGACATACTCCACTAAGCACAATACCTTCCAGGTCCATCCGTGCTGCCAGAGATGGCAAGAACCTATTCCCTTCCTTGGCCAAGCAATATTCCATTGTATATATGCCCCGCCTCCTCTTTATCCGTTCATCCACTGAGAGACACCCAGGCTGCCTCCACGTCTTGGCCATTGTAGACAATGCTGCAATGAACATATGGATGCACAGGACCCCTTGAGGTAGCAATTGGTTTTCTTCAGACAAATACCTTGAAATGGGATTATGGGGTCTTTCCTTGTCTTTTATTATAGCCTTTTTTAAAAAGTCTGTTTTGTCTGGCTACCCCAGCTTTTTGTTTGTTTGTTTGTTTCATTTCAATTTTTATAAAATATCTTTTTCCATCCCTTTACTTTCTGTCGGTGCATGTCTTTCAATCTGAAGTGAGTCTCTTGTAGACAGCATATGTAAGAGTCTTGTTTTCTTATCCATTCAGCCCTCCTGTGTCTTTTGAGTGAAGCATTTAATCCATTTATATTGAAAGAAATTGTTGATAAATATGTAGCTATTGCCATTTTATCATTCATAGTTTTGATCTTTTTTTTTTTCATTCATCTTAAAGATGTCCATCTAACATACTTTGTCATACTGGCTTGGTGATGATGAGCTCTTTAGCTTTTCTTGTCTGGGAAGCCCTTTTTCTGTTCTTTGGTTTTAAATGATAGCCTTTATGGGTAGAGTAATCTTGGTTTTCATCACATGAAATATTTTATGCCATTTCCTTTGGGCCTGCAGAGTTTCTGTCGAGAAATCAGCTGACAATCTTACTATGGGAGCTCCTTTATAAGTTACTAGTTGCCTTTTTCTTGCTGTTTTTAGGATTCTCTTTGTCTTTAACCTTTGCCATTTTAATTTTAATGTATCTTGATGTGGGCCTGTTTGGGTTCATCTTATTTGGNAAAAAAAAAAAAAAAGGGGGAGGAAGAGGATTGAGAAGGGGAGTGGGAAAGAGTTAGATGATTTTCTTCCCTCCACTTAAAGGCTTTCTGTAAATGTACAAGTTCTGGGAGAGGTAAGCCATTAAGTCACTAACACCTTAGTGAGAATGAGTTTTATTGGGAGTCAAGCCAGAAAAGGGGGAGGAGGCAGAAAGAGAAAGACTATTGGAAACAAAATTGAGTCTGATACTAGGAAAGTACTAAGTCAGAGATGACCCTAAATTTTTGCATTTTGTGTTAAGGGCTGGAAGGCAGTGGATTCCTGCCTGGGAAGGGAAGGGAAGCCAGAGAAATCTTTGTCCCCCTAGCATCCCAAAGTTCCAAAGACACTTCTCTAACCTAACACTTAGGCACAATTTCACTTATCTCATCTCGTGTACCCCCTTTTTCCAACCACATGCCCCCAACACAGTAACATTTACAATTTCATCGCCACTCTCCACATTTTATTTAGTCTTTCCTGGTCTACATCTCCCCGCCCCCACCCCCACGCCACCACTGTGCAAATGCCTCCCTTCCATGTCAGTGGCTGGCTTCAGACAACTCCCATCCTTCAAAAGCCATGATCAAGCGTGGGCTCCCCGCAAAGGCCCATCTCTGTTCCCTCCCCAGGGGCCAGAAATCAAACTCCTTTCCCTGAGCCCCTTAAAACTTTATCCATGCCTTTTCCCCAAGACTCAGCATTTTCTGTCTTGGGTCTGGTTGGGTTCCCTGGTTGTCTGAGCACTCCCAAAGGGCAGGAACTGGGCCTCATCTGCCTCTCCGACCCAAGAACCCAGCACAGCGCCTGGCACACGGTGGGTGTTGGAGAAATGCTTGGAGAACAGGAATTTGAAATCAGGAGCCATATATTTTAATTGCAGTCTGGCCTTTAGTGACCGACTGCAGGGGAAGCCCTCCTTGTCTCTGGCCTCAGTTGTCCCAACTGTAAAATGAGGGGCTTGGATGACTGGGTTCCTAGGCCCCTTCCACTGTGACAACTGGGATTCCACGAAAGCTCTAAGCTGCTGGGTGTGGCCCCGCCCCCTGGGAGCCCAGAAAAGCCTGGGAGGGGGGCGCAAGAGGAAGGGCTCCAACCCCGCCCAGACTGCGGGCCGCGCTTCCCGAAAAGCTCGGGGTCCCCCTCCCCCACGGCGTGCACCCCGTGATTGCGCGGCGGACTGCACTTCCGTACCGCGGCCCTGCGGCCCGGGCAGGGCGCGCACTCCACGCCCTGCGCCCGCGCTCCTGCTACCCTGGAGGCGCTCGCGCCCGGACAGGGCTGGGGGTTCCCGAGGCGCCCGCGGGCGGAGGGTGGGGGGGAAGGAAGGAGGATTTGCAACAATACCTCTGGGAGGAGGCGGCCGGGGCAGCAGCGGCGGCGGCGGCGGCTGGAGGCGGAGGCAGAGGCGAAGGAGGAGGTGCCCGGGCACTCCCCCTCCCATTGTCCCCAGCCCCGGACAGGCCCGGCCCCGCGCCCCGCACCGCGCCCCGCGCCCCGGGCTGTGCAGCCAGCCCTTACCTTGCAGCGCCCGTCTGTCCCCCGCTCGCTAAAGCTACTTATATCCCGGGAAAGCTCGCGCGGGGCCCGGGAGCGAACCCACAGACAAAAAGTGAAACTTCGGCAGGGCCGGAGCGGCTGCTGGTTGGTGCCTTTCCCCCTCCTTCCTCCCACCGTCCCCACCCCCTCCCCTTGGTCTCCCGTGCGGTGCCCTGAGAGCTGGAGGCTGACGTCAGGGGCCTGAATTCCTGACTTTGCCTGCACGCATTTGTCCATGTAAGGTATGGGAAGGCGGGTGCCCGCAGGGCCGCCGCGCGACGCTCGCCTGGCGGAGGAGGGGGCGCCCGCAGCGGCCAGTGGCTTGGCCAAAAGGTGGGCGCACAGCGGGCATTTTATTTCTTAGGAGAAAGGGGTGGAGACCTGGGGATGCAGGGAGCTTGAAAAGGAGGAAGGAAAAGAGGGAGGTGTGGGGGCTTTGCCTGCACTGGAGGAAGAGGAAGAAGACGTAGCAGGAGGAAGTGGCCAAGTTTAGGGGCTGAAGAAATGACAGAACCTGCGTCTGCTCTTAAAGCTCCAAATTAGGGCGCTGAGCCTGAGCTGCAGGGATCCTTCCCTGGAATCCACTTACGAGATGCCGCTAGTGAGCCCCGCCCTAGATTCCCTGCCGACTCAAAATGGACTGGATGTCAGATCTGGCAAAAACCAGGTTCCATCCCTTCCACTACACCCATGAGAAAAGTGAAGCTTTCGGAAGAGAAATGACTTGTACAGGGTCATACACACCACCGATCCGGGCGCAGGACCCGCGTAGTCAGCCTCCCAGCGGTGTTCCCGCCTCTAGACAGGGCTCTGACTCCCTCCTTCCCACTGAACAGTGAGTTTGATTAGATGTCAGCGGGCCAAGCGGACCACCCAATGGATGAAGAGATTTGGAACTTCCTTTGGCCCGGGAGTCAGTTCCTGGAAGGTCTTATTGACAGCCCTGAATAGCAGAATCAGTTACTTCAGGGCTACTTCCTCTGTCCTGTGTTCAAATAAAGGAACCCCTGGAAGTTTAACGTTTTTTCCTTCAGCCCTATCTGGAAGTCCAGAAAGCTTACTCTGAGTTTATAGCTCCAAAAAAAAGAAAGAAAGAAAGAAAGAAAGAAATCAGCGAACTGGGTGAACTGGTTTGAATAAAGGCAAGCCTGTTCTTGGAAAGTTTGAGGGATTTTTTTTTTCCCTCCAACATTTGTAAATGTGATCAACCATGAAAACAACCATTTACTGTAGAGGGGTTATGATGTGCGGCAGCCATTGCCTGAAAGGCGTTCCAAGGCTGGAGACTTTGTTTCCTTGTATCTGTATCCTATTAATATCTACAATAATAATCCCTCACCTCAGCACATAATTAAAGTTCTTCCTCAGTGGTTTATTAGATCTTCCTGTTATAGGACAAAGTATAGTACCTCTTTCACATCAGAGGAAAAAACTGGTAAAATGACTTGCCCAACACAAAAGCACCTGAACTCACCTCCCCCTAGCCAGGTCACCTGACAAACCCCATGATGTATCCAGCCAACCAGGAGTCCCTGACCACCAGCAGGACCTAATTCCCAGTCAAATAACTACTCATGAAACTTCCAAAGTTTTGGGATTTGGTGACATTTTTTTGACCATGAATTAAATAAATGTAGAAATAAATATATGTGTAAAATAGTGTGTGTGTGTGTATATATATATATATATATATATATAAAATTGCCCTTAGCATCTATTTAACACCTTCCCTGTGCAAGGTCTTTGAATCCAGACATGCCTGGGTTCAAATTGCTTAATCTCCCTTCCTCTCAATTTCTCATCTACGCATACAAAAATATGAAGATAGTATCAGAGAGACAAGGTCAAGAGTATCTAGTCCATGTAATAACGAAATATCTTTCTCTTTGCAACTAACGTGGTTTGAAATAGGAAATAAGAGCTCTTAAAAGAGATTATGCTGTGGGATTTGAAAAAGATCAGATCCGATTACAACACAATTCACCTACTCGGTCTTCAACATTTCAGCAAACCCATGTTCTGAGTGCCACTGTTTAATATGGAAAGAATCTTGTATCACACAAAGAATGGATTCACCCAATCCTCATCAGATATAACGGGACTTGACCAGCATTTCTTTTTTTCTCCATTAACCCACTTATAAAGAATAATAGGGTTCTAATGAGGATTAATAAGATTTAATAAGGTATAATTAGAGTCATTCATTCCCTCCATCACACACATTGTAAGAGTGCTGTGTTGGATCCAGAAATGCTACTAATTATGTTGAAACTGTTATATGAGTGTATTGGGGAAGCTCACTGTGTTTCTCCTCCTGAAATATTTATGAATTGGTCAGGTGGGCATGGTGTTAGCACAAGCATTACATAAAGTTAATCACAAAAGATA
This sequence comes from Hipposideros armiger, assembly GCF_001890085.2. Lineage (NCBI taxonomy): Eukaryota > Metazoa > Chordata > Mammalia > Chiroptera > Hipposideridae > Hipposideros > Hipposideros armiger. The sequence continues at coordinate 5,696,504 of NW_017731364.1, read as the reverse complement.
ATTTCAACTCACGGGGCACTCACCAGGAGTGTAAGAGGCAAAGTCATAAATTGGATTCTTGGCAAACCACATGCAGTGTTGCCAGTTCAAACTCAAATCAAAAGCCTCATTTTCATTTGCTGATCTGGTTTCTTATATTCTCACTTTTCTCAACATCCCTATTAAAACCTGTTGTGTGCTGGGGCTTGGGAAAGAAGGGAATGTTGTATAAATGTGCAGACTCAATGCTAGAGAAACACAGATTTACCAATTCGAAGATTAAAAGAAGCACAGAATTTCAGGTAGGGCAGAGGCCATGTAACCAGAGGATTCTGCATGCTTGAGGCTGAGGGCCTACAGGAGCATTCTCATTGTTCCTGTGATGGCACACAAAACTTTGAGGAAGACCAGGCTCTGGTCCCACCCTTCCCTTGTATATATTACAGTTCCTTACCCAAAGGCCTTTGTCTAGTCCACATCAGTCTTTTCTTTGTGCTTTTCTTTATACCAGGCAATATTCTAAGAATTTGTCATATGCATTTCATTTAACTCTCACAAAGCCCTTCTGAGGTTGGCATTATCATTTTCCCTATGTTGCCCAGAAAATAAAGTCCAGAGGGGTTAGGTAGCTTTCTCTTACGTGGGTAAGCTGAGATACCCCCTGATCCCAGGCATCCTGGTGCTTAGCTCACCCACTGCTGAGTGACCATCTGGTCTCAGCTGGAACACTCCAGTGTGCAGAACTCAATCTCCCACAGCTGACCAAGGGGAAAAGGTATGAAGAGGCTACTGGAGAAACAATACGAGAGGGGCATGGAATACGGAAGGTAAATACCAACCTGATGTTGCCTCTCGCCAGCTTAAAACCCATCAGGACAAACTCCTTAGTGTCATTTGCACAGCCCTTCAGTCATTTCTGCCGGTCCTCCACATGCCCGCTCCAGCCCATTGCAGTGCTAGTGTTTCCCACACCTTACCTGTTCCTGCTTCTCTGCCTTCACACAGGTT
>NW_017731364.1:5675359-5688487 GCF_001890085.2 Hipposideros armiger | reverse complement strand
CCCTGGACAATCCCACCTTATGCCTGCTGTCTCATGGTAATTATTCATAGCACTACCTTTCACTCTCAAAAGTGGCCCAATTTGGACAACCGATTTTTGTTTAAACCTGTATCACAGGACTTCTTCAAGTAAACATTTCTTGAGTACTTAATAATATGGAAGTCCCTGAACATGACATTTACTTGAACCAGCCATAGATTCTACTCTAAAAGAACAGAGTCTAAGAAACTGTAAACATACTGTACACAAAGATGAAAGTCATTGTATTTTAAAGTGCTGTGTATGTTCAGGGTTGGAGAGGAATTACTTCTAATTATTCTCGTATTCTTTCACAAATATTTGAAGTACCTATTTTCAAGGCAAGCACTTGACTAAACATTAGGGATACAACAGGGGATAAAACAGCCCAGTGGGTTGCTAGATGCTAGTTGGGGTTATACGCATGGGTGATAATAGGAGGGACACATAGGTCTTGAGGAGGAAAAGGGCAGGGGGAGAATTTACTGAAAGAAACAATTGGAAAGATGAGATCAGAGAGAAGAGTAGACATTAGGTGAAGAAATGTAGAGCAAGGAAGAGTATTCCAGGGGAAAGATACAGCACAAGGCAAGACTGAGAATCGTGAGATCATGGTAGATTCGGGGAATTAAAAAGAGTTCATATGGCTTGAGAATAGAATGTGGAGAGAATAAGAAAAGATGAGGCTTATGAGGGAGGTGACAATGGAGCTAGCAAAATTTGGAACATGGTGGGGAGGGGACATAATTCAGAGAAAGGAACAGGGCAAAGCAGTAGGGTGTGGCAGAGCAGCGTGCAATCTATCATGGACATTGATGACTTGATCCAAAGTCCACAGAGGATTTTTGATCAAGAGATGGGCTGCCCAGAACTGTGCTCAGGGTGGTTGTTCTAAGCAGTGTGACTGGGAGTGTGTGAGTTCAGCTCCTGTCTCTGGTCCCTCTTAGCCTGCCTCTTCACCTGTGGGTCAACCGCACACATATACAAGTATGTAGCCTTTAGAAATCACTGAATCTTATACTCTGATTTAATAGATGAGGTAACTGAGCCTCTGAGTAAGGTCTGTACCTGACAGAGTACCTATACTTTTAGCTATCATCTTCCCCATCAGACCTCTATTTCTACTTTCTCAAGGTAAAAATCCCAGTCCCAACCAACAGATCTGCACAGAATGAAAGCCTGAAGACACCAGGAATTGAGCCAGAAATGGAGCATGGCATCCAGCGCTCCTCTGGGAATAGTTGGACAGGTATTCAGGTGGACAGAGTAGAATCAATTGTCTACCATGTAGGAATAGCAGATAACCACTCATTTGAGGAATGGTATGTAGAAAATAAGACCACTAGAAGACTATTTAAAAGATACTGATTGTACCGTATCATACAGTGTTCTTAGTTGTAAGAAGTGAATTAGAGTCTGACACTATAGACAGAAAATAAATTTATTAAACAGGTATTGAGGCCTTCTAAAGTCGACTTTGAGACTAAAAAACAGGCTCAAAAACTACACAACCAGGAAAAGACGCCATTTAATTGGCCCCATGGTGACTGCCAATGCCACAATTGGCTTGGACCACTGACATCCTCAACACTAAGTGCTCCCTTTAGAACTGCCACCATGCTGCCTCTGGAAACTGGAGTTGGCCAATTCTGCTCTGCTTCCTTGAACCACTTATGTTAGTCAATGCTGGGCACAGATACATCAAAATGGCAGAGCGTACCCCAATGTGCCCTTATTATAAGGGAGACCCGAGAAATTGAGTTTCTGTCATTTTCAGTTTTCATATGGAAGACAAGCTTTGCTACATAAAATGGGAGAGTTTCCAAACACAGGAAGGGAGAAAAAAGAGATTCAGATGCTGAGATGCAAAAAAGAATGACGCACGTTCATCACATTACAAAACCAAGGACATGAGTACATTATCCCGGAAACACAAAGGAAGAACAACCTCCTGGAAATGACTTACTTCAGGAACCAGAAGAAAATGATAAAGAAGTTTTTGGCATTCTCTAAAAGTTTAAAGGCCAGGCCTTTGAAACAAAAATATAAGTAATAAAAAGAGTCCAAGATGAAGACAACAGAAAAACAAAACTGGGCAAAATGGAAAAATAACAGGATATTAAAAAAAGTACAACAGAAGAATTAACATCCACATTGGAGGCAAGAACCGAGAGCAGAAATGACCTGGAAAAATCAAGTCTATGATATAGAGGATAAACTTGAGTCTCTTCTAGATTATAGAGAAAAGCCTAAAGAGACTAAAATAAAAAGAGAAAATCATCTATGTAAGACAGAAATACAACATGAGAATTATTGAAGGTCCCTAGGAAAAAGCAGGATGTTGGGCAGAAACAATCATTGGTCAAAGACAATGATTGAGGGCATAACCACAGGAAACGTGCCTTAGCTACAAAGAGTTTGCCTGAGCATGCAAACCTAAAGGTCCACTTCATTCAAGGCAAAGTCATAGACAAGAGATTCACACTTAGTTAGACTGATCAGGGTGAAATGTTTGAGGCAAAAAAGTAAAGCACAATACCAACAAATCCTTTATATATTCAGGTGGAAAAAGAGTTTACCTAGAAAGGAATAAAAATTGCATTGGCCTCAGCTTTTTCAACCACAATAAAATGTCAAAAGTAAGTAAAAACAATATTTACATAGATATGTGGGAGAAAGGTTTTGACCAAGTGAATGTGTTTTCCTCATGTGAAAGCAAAAAGAAGATATCTGAGATATGGCAAAGAAAATACTAAGATCTTGCTTCTCAGCGGGTGGCCTGTGGACCTGCAGCACTGGCTTCATTTAGCAGCTTGTTGGAAAGATGCAACCTCCAGCCCTTACCTACTGAATCAGAGCCTGCACTTGAACCACATTCCCAGGTAACTCCTACACATGTTACCACCTGAAAAACACTGGCGTAACACACCAAACAGACCAAAAGCAGAACCAAGGTAAGAACACAGGAAGGTGAAGCGATGGCTTAAATGATTGACAGGCTGCTCTGTAAACTGTCAATAGAGCCCCCACCTCATTGTTGGGAGGTCCCTGAGGAGTAAGGTCAAGATCACTGTGATTGAACAAGTGGGAGGATGCCTCTGAAAGAACAGGGAGGGTTGGTGCCCTCCTGCAGCAACATCTAGAGCAAAGGTTCCCTTTCATCCCTTTCATTGTGACTTTTTCTCTTATGAAACTAACGCTATAATCAGACATAAGAAATTTCTCTTGCAGGACTGATCCCTCAGTAAGGTTTAACATTATTGAAATAACCAATTAAGTATAATTAGAACACTGTTTTTTAAAAAATCAAAACAGCTATGTCAAATAGGAAAAACTGAGGGTTGCTAGTTGGGAGCGGGTGGGGATGAAGGAGAAGGGGAAGGGACGAGACAATACAAATTGGTAACTACAATATGGCCTCAGGGATAGAAAAGACAGTCTGGGGAATATAATCAATAATGTAAATATTTTTTAGGGGGCCAGTTGNTTTTTTTATTTATAGCTTTTGAGTTGTGGACTAAAATGAGTATCCTCCATAAGTTATCCAACCTTTATTTGAGAAACTTCTAACTCAACATGGCTATAAATTGAACATGCCCCAGCCCTCCCATTTCCACGCCTCCCTATGTCCATTTATGAAACGCCAACCTCCCTGGTCACAACCCAAGGTCATGCTTGACTTCTCTCTCTCCCAAAACTCCTCTCTTCAATCAGTTGTGAAGTCTGGCCAATTCTGCCATAAAAAGTTCTCTTCAATTGTCTCCCCCTCGGAGGTTAAGTTTCCATTAAAGCGCAGTCTGATCGTTTATGCATTTAACATTCACAAATTCAAAGTGAGAGTAGGGAGAAGAGAGAGGTAACAGTGCAAATGCCGTTGGTGGTCCTCTCTACCAGGATTCTCGTGAGCAGGAGAAGTGAGATGTGAACCTGCAGCCCACACTGGGTCTCCCAGTCTCTGCCATTTTCCACAGTGTGCTCTCTCACCCTTCTGATTCTGTCGTTTAAAGATACCCATTTTTATTCAGCATGGCTCCCAGTTAAAAGCCAGCTGCTGCTTCTGGTGCTCAAGCAATAAACATTAATTAGTCCCAAAGCCGGAGGAAAAATGGGCTATGCTGGGCTCCCACATGACACCTTCCTAAGTATTTTTCAAAGATCATTTCAAGCAAAGTGGTCGCTATATGTTTTCACTTCAGTCACTAACACTAACATTAGATGAGATTCCACTGGTCACCAGGAAAACTCAAATGCATTTTGAATGCACACTATTAGCACGATTATACCAAATAAAAATAAAAATAGATATCCAGAGAGAACAGTAGGTCAGTAGTTCACCCCGAAAATGATTTTTTTAACCAAAGAGGCTGGTGTTTTTCCCTTCCATTTGAACCTTACAGAGTCCCAGTGGGACACGTGATATTATTTCATCTGTCAGGATAACTCATGGAGCACCACACTACCTTAATACCTCACCTAAGATTCTGAACCCCTCTAGTTCCAGATTCCACAGGTGGATGTGGCTGTGTAACTTGAGGCTCAGGCACATGCAGGGCACAGAGAAGTCTCTGGCTAAAGATCTAGCTTCCTTTCAGCAGGCTGGTTTGTTACAAGCTTTCCCTTTGCCTGTGACACATGGCATTATAGTCAGGGGAAAAAACAGACCCCTCAGGACACCCTGAGAAGAAATATAAACAATGTGAATGGTTTTCATGGCATTTGCAAATTCCAAGTAGGACAAGTCACACTTCTTGAGGTCCCCATACCAAGCACAGATGAAACACAAGGGACGATGCTCAGGGGAGGAGCCAAAGGACTTGGGTTCTTGTACCAACTCTGCTAATAAAGGTGTGACCCTGAGCAAGTCATTTCCTCTCCCAGGGCCTTCGTCATTCATTTACTGGATGGGGATCTACTGTTTCACATTCCTCTGTATCTTTATGGCACGGATCCAATAACATTATGAATGTAAAAACACACTGCAAACTGTAAACACTACGAAACTATTGTTATTGGATTTCATGATTCTAACACTGCTTTTTTTATTCCCTCTCAACCTTTTCAACACTACTTTCAAAGTTAACCTCCAGTGTTCTCTCATGGTCTATTTGGCCCTTAATTTGTCAATATTGATAACAATGAATCTACTAAACCACAAACTGATCCAAACGTAATATATATTGAGCCTTGATGTCCCTCAAACAGAGCATGGATAACAGGACTTTCTAGCATCAAGCTCTTAAATAGAAGATGAATAAATTGATGTCTAAATGCTCTAAGTGCTTTTCTTTAAGGGGAAAAAAAGCTGTTGCTGCATTGAGATGATAGCTAAATCTCCAATTAAAGTCTTTAAAGCACATGGCTTGGACATTTTATTCCTATCTCTGATTACAACTCAGGGATTATGGCATAGGTAGGAAGAAGGAACAGATTTGATTTTGTTTTCTTCTATTTTATAATGACTAATTATTACAGTACAAAAAAATCATCTAAATTGCAATGTCTCCCATTGCATGTGCCCACTTAATCAAATGCAAATAGTATTCANTTTTTTTACCCATACAATTAGGTTCTTAGATTTGAATTCTTCAACACTCTCCCAGCTCTTCAATTTGATGCTACTTGCAACCGGTTGACCAAATTCTTCTTCCCAAAGGATAGCATGCCACGTTATACTCTGAAGCTTGTAAAGGTTCCATGATATCAACCGAATTAAGTCCAAACTCTTCAGCTGCCCTTCCTGGTTCTACGATCAAGCCTTAACAGGCTTTTCCAACTCCAGACTGCAGCTCCCACCCTCAACCATCACCACCACATACACGCGCACACATAGCTTCCTGCACGTCTTGCCTCTGGACCTTTCTCATTTTGTTTCCTCCTCCTGAAATACTTCCCCAAGCCCATCTCCACAAGTGCAGATTTTACTTGTCTTTCCAGCTCCCTCTCAAAGGAATCTCTTCCCTGTTGCGTGTTCCCTTCAAACCTTCTCCACCGGTAGGAAATAATTTCTCTATTTTCTAGGAAAGGTACATCCTGGGGTGTCCCATTACACTGTAATTTTTCATAGGTGTGTTTGACCTCCTCCCAAACATAAAACCCTTTACAGTTGGCTTTACTCTTGCTCATTTCTTCTTCCCAGTAGCCAAGGTGGTACTTATAACCAAATGTTATCCACTGAGTGAGTGAGTGACTGCATCATCTTGGCTGGAAAAGCCACACAGTGCCCTCTCTGGAAGACTGGTGATGCTATCTTAGCCCATGACTCTGGGCAGGCACTGGGAGGGCTGAGGGAGAAAAAGAGGATTAATGTTTGTTGCTTGTTACAATACACCCTGCACACGCCATTCTAGGCCTTCTCACATTTATCATATATAAATTTTATAAATCATCTAAGGATATAGTTCTGCTACGGGAATAGACATGGAATTAAAGCAATGGTTATTTTACAGCTTTATATTAAATAAAGTCTTTAAAAAAATAGCCAAGGTCATTTTTTCCAGGAAAAACTAAGCACAAGTGGCAATTTTAATATTTGATGTACAAGCTCTATAGTTGAGCTGGTTCTCTTCCCAAGGCTATTGTACCAGGGTATGATGCAAACAAGACCCCTTGCCCAGTCAGATAAGCATCAGCCTTTTGTAAAAAGCTGCGAACTTGCTATGGTGAACAGCAGTGGCAGGCTTTTAGTAAATGCAGCATTACAGATAATGAAGCAATTTACAAAAGGTTTGTTTACTTTCTGTTCTGTACACTTCATTGTACAAAGGGAAAAAAATGATCGCAATGTAAAAAGAAAATACATCATCAGACTTCTGAAATGAATATTTTCTCCCTTTTTTTTAGTACTGAGTCTTTTCTTGAGGGGAAAATCATGTCATAAGTTACTTGCTTTATTGATTTAGAGAAAGCAATAGGAACAAATGATGCCTTGTATCTACCCATGGGTTTTTGCACAATTTTACTCAGTTTTCAGCCAGTGGTTGTCGTAGTCATCACTCTGCATTTTGCCATAACGCAGGATCAAATCATATGAATGTATTTTGGCTTGTCCCAGCTCAGCCCCCTGTAAAAGCCTGCTAGCTTTTGACCTCAGGTAAACCCAGAACATAGAAAGGTTGTGACGGTGCCTGGAAGCCAATGAACCTCAGGGGTCAGGCAGTCCAGTCTGACCTGGGGCCAGTCTGTGGTAGCAGAAATGTTGATGGATGGAGCTTTAATCCCTGTGGAGTTGACTACTAATGAAAAGTTTCAGAGAGACTCAAACACAAAATGAGACAGTTCATACCACCTTTTTTTCTCACAAGTATCTACTATGCACCTACTAACTATATTAGGCCTAGGAATGCAGTGTTAAGAACAGTGGACACAGTACCTATCTTACATGCTAATGCAAAGATAATACAGTTGACCCTTGAACAACACAGGAGTTAGGGGGCACTGACCCCCACCTGGTGGAAAATCCATGTGTGACTTTTTGACGCCCCCAAAATTTAACTACTAGTAGCCTGCTGTTGCCGGAAGCCTTACTGATAACATAAAGTTAACACATATTTTGCACATTATATGTATTATATACTGTATTCTTACAATAAAGTAAGCTAGAGAGAAAAAAATGTTATTATGAAAATCATAAGGAACAGAAAAATACATTTACAATACTGTACGTATTTTGAAAAAAGGAATGCGTGTATAAGTGGACCCACGCAGTTCAAACCCATGCTCTTCAAGGGCCAGCTATACATTATTAAAAAGAAACAACAGACCCAAAATGGAGTCACTCTTGCTAAGCTCACCAAGACTTAATACCAAACTTAATTGTAGTTTCAGTCTTTTGCAAGAGTGAAATTTTCAATCACTCACTCTGGAATTTCCTGATCAATACTAGTGAGGTAATTTGCCTGGTAAGACCTTCTGCTTTCCCCTAAGAAAAGGTGACCTTGCCTGAAATAATCCACCATTTTAGCCTCCTTGTCCCACCCTAACTGCAACCTATAAAAGCCTTCCATTTTGTACAGCCCCTCAGAGCTCCCTTCTATTTGCTAGGTGGGATGCTGCCTGATTCATGAATCATTTAAGAAAGCCAATTAGATCTTCAAATTTACTTCGTTAAATTTTGTTCTTTAACAATATCAAACTAACTCCAAGGGAAAGGGTTGGTAAGATAGCTTGGCTGAGTCCTCCCAAGGGACCACTGGATGAGCTGGACCTGCTATTTCAGCACTAGTCTCCTTTGATGTTGATGGAACAGGCAATGAATGAGCCTAGAGACACCCCAGGTCACAATGGGGTAGCCCAAGCATGGAGCACGCAGTTTTGGTTTCACACAACAGCAGCAGGAGGTAAAGGGTGATGTGCAAGTGTTCAATGTTTGTGGCCTTGGTCCTGGTGGCCTCACTGGCTCCTTTAGGAAGCTGCATAGAGTTGTGTGACTGCTGAACAAGGTGTAGTTCTTGGTGATCTGGGCATCTGGAGAGAGGCTTTAGGGTGTGCTTTGCCTCATTCGTGGCTGCAGTACACAGCCTCACCCCCTCCTGCAGAATTATAGCTGATAACAGGGCAGGAGAAAGCATCTCTACACATTAACAGATATTTGATTAAATTTGTATTTCCAACTACAGTTTTAGGTCAATGAAAAGAGGTCCATGATATATGTTTTGACAGCTTAATTGAAAGATATTTATATGCCATAAAATGTATTCATTTTTAAGCATATACATGATTTTTAATAAATTTATGGAATTGTATAACCATCACTGTATTCTAATATTGGAAAATATCCATCGTTCCAAAAAGAAACCTTGCACCCATTTACATTTATTCATTCCCCATTGCTAGTTGCAGCCCCAGGCAACAACTAATCTACTTTCTGTCTCTCCAGGTTTGCATATTCTGGACATTTCATATAAATGGAATGCTACAGTGTGTGGACTATGCATGTGACTTCTTTCAGTTCACATAATGTTTTCAAGGTTCATCCATGCTATGGTATGTGTTAATACTTTGTTCTTTTTTATGGCTAAATAATATTCCATTGTATGGATATACCATCGTCTGTTTATCCATTCATCAACTATTAAATATTTGGATTATTTTAACTTTGGGGCTATTATAAATGACACTGCTATGAATGTTTCATGTATAACTCTTTGTATGGTCATACATTTTTATTTCTCTTGGGTGCATGATATTTTAAAGTGAAAAAATGTATAGGCATATAGAAAAGGATCTGAAATATTAGTAGTATGAATCCAGATTCCAAAAATGGTTATCTTTAAATGGCAGGAGGACTTATTTTTACTTATCTACATTTTCTTACAATGAAGAGATTATTTTAAATTTTCCTATGTGTCTGTAACAAGACACAACAATATAAAGCGCTTCATTCTTTAAGACTACTAAAGCCCAACAAATATCTGGATAATTGCAACCCCTCTTTTGGCAATTGAACCTTCTCGGGAATCCATGCTAGTGTGTGGTAGCATATGTTTTGAAATATTTAAAGAGATTTTTACCCACATTTCTAACCTTTATTCACACTATTAGTTTCAGACATTCTGTGTTAGTGCATTCCCGGAGAAAGGATGGGGTANATTCTTTAACCAAAAAACAACCTAATTGCTGCCGTAAAATTGACAGCTCCTGCCCCTAAGGTGTTCAGAATGGCACAGATAGGACTCCAGGGCTAGTTAAGAGGCTGAATAATCAGACATCTAAGATTCCTATAAGAAAGTTTATAAAAGCTTCAGTCCTTGGTCTTAAGTAATGAGGATTACAGCTTTTATTGACCCTCTGAAAAATCTTGTCCCACAGTAGAGGCCTGTTGCATGTTTCCCCAAACATTGAGGAACCCTTTATTCAGGACTCTTTTAGAACATAAAGAACATTTGTTCTAACCAGTTAGCCTTGCGCTTAAAATTCGCCAGCTCCTCAAACGTGCACATTGTTTTACCCAAAATATTTATGGCAGGGTCTGCAGGGGTCTTGAATACCCTTGGCCAAATGCCTTCCACACAGGGGAGACAGGCTTCTACAAGGGGAAAAGCCTCGTGGTTTTGTTTATTCACTTCTCTCACATACGCCAACATAGAAGAAGTGTTGGTGGGGAGGGGGCAGGAAAGGAAGGGAACGTGTACTGATCCTCGAGAGTATGCCATGCCCTAGGCTAGGGGCTTTGTAAAATTTACCTTCTTTAATCCTCCAGACAACTACAGAGACAGCTAACTTTCTTCTGTCTGTTTTGCAGGCAGGTAAAGTGAAGCTCTGAGAGGTTAACTCGTGTAAGAGCACACTGCTAAAAGCTCGCTCTAAAGCCCCCACCTTTCACCCCAGCAGCCCCATAGGAAGGCTTTGGTGAGAATAGCTCAATTTCTTTTCTGGAGTTCCAGAGAATGATGCATTAGTAATCTTTAGCCACTTAATCTGTGTCATACACGCAAACCCTCACCACCTCAGGAAGCCCCCGAAGAAGGGAAAACTGTTCTAATTCAGTGGAAAGCCTGCTGGGCTAACCAAACACCCTTCTCCGCTCTGAGCTCCAGTTTGTCCACTTGTCAATAAAGGGATTTGGACTATTTGCTTTCTTAGGAACTATTTCTAGCTCTAAAAAAGTTCCATGGCATCAATCAAAGAAATTATTACCTGAGTAATGTGTGTTAAGGAATTTCTTTCAATAGCATAGAATCCCTACCTCTGTAAGTTTTATTTTTAAACTCTTTTTTTTTTTCACATGCATACTTGGTACAAGTGGAAGGTGTTAGAGTGGGGAACTTTATTTATTCCCAGGGTGTTTTGAGTATAAGCAGGAAGTGCAGTGAGAGCTTCCCCCACATATGAGTGTCACAGACACCTCTTCAATACAGTGCTGAGAAGGGAGCGGCCTGCCAGGTAGAACTGAAGGTCACAGGGAATGTGGTGGGAGGCAGCTGGGAAGAGCACATGAGATGTCATGAGATGCTGTTCTAATGTGGACCGCACCTCAGAGTGTGATGTTGGGCAAGACATGGTTCTTTCGGGCCTCCAGGTTCTCAGGTCTAAAAGGAGACACTCGGGCTGACAGAAGGCTATGGAACCGACTAAGATGGCCTATTCATGATCCCATAACTTCATTCATGGGTTATAGACTTCAGTCCTTTAGAGTTGGGTTTGAAAATATGCCTTATGGACCCTCTTTTGGCCTTGTAGATCATCTCGGGCTTGTCTATTCCACCTATTAGTTAGCTACTTTGTGGATTACGTGATTCCAGAGTGCAACTCGAGGAACAAAATAAGGTTTTATCTTTCATAGAGCAAAAAGGCATTGTTGAGAATGTGCAAAAAACCAACCGGAAAGCACCTAAAATTAGACAAACATGGCTCTGGGAGATTACCCATTAATCACTGAGAATTGGTCTCACTGCCCCTCCCAAATAATCAAGCAGTTGATCTAGATTTAACCCATTCTTAAGGAGACCAGAGAAAGTTGTTAACCTCAGCCCTTCCCACTGGGGCTCAGCCTAAGTTCTTAGTTGTCCAGCCTGACAGCCTTCGGTGGGTCACAGGCACAGCTGTACAGAACCGTAGGTCTCAAACACTTGGAAAGCATTTTCATTAAACCTGTTGATGAGATTCTAGTCCATTCTCTTGCCAAGTCCAAGAATCCTTCCAGAGCATCCCTGACAAATGGTTGTTCCCTCTTTTTTTTTNTTCTTGCTGTTTTTAGGATTCTCTTTGTCTTTAACCTTTGCCATTTTAATTTTAATGTATCTTGATGTGGGCCTGTTTGGGTTCATCTTATTTGGGACTCTCCGTGCTTCCTGGGCTTGTATGTCTATTTCCTTCACCAGGTTAGGAAAGTTTTCAGTCATTATTTCTTCAAATCCCTTACTTTCTCTCTTCTCCTTCTGGTACCCCTATGATATGATGTTGTTATGCTTGATGTTATCACAGAGGTTTCTTAAACTATCCTCATATTTTTATTCTTTTTTCTTTCTGTTTTTCCAATTGGGTGTTGTATACTACTTTGTGTTATAAATCGCTGATTCAGTTTTCTGCTTTATCTAATCTGCTGGTGATTCCTTCTAGTGCATTCTTCATTTCAGTTATCACATTCTTCACTTCTGACTGGTTCTTTTTTATGGTTTCTATATCCTTTCTAATGCCTGTTATGTCTTTGTTGACATTCTCACTGAATTCCTTGAGCATCCTTATAACCACTGTTTTGAACTCTGGTTGATTGCTTGCCTCCATTTTGTTTAGTTCTTTTTCTAGAATTTTTTCCTGTTCTTTCATTTGGGACATATTTCTTTGTTTCCTCATTTTGGTTAACTCCCTGCATTTGTTTCTGTGTATTAGGTAGATTTGCTACATACCTCAGGCTTGGCCAGGTGGCTTTATGTAGTAGTGCCTTATGGGGCCCTGGCACAGTCTCCCTGGTTACCTGCTTTGGGTGCTCCACAAGTGTCCCTTGTGTGGGTTGTGTGTGCCCTCACTTTGTAGTTGAGCCTTGATTGCTATTGGCACATAAGTAGGTGGGATTGACCCTCAGGCTGTTTGACAGTGGGGTTTGACCACGTCCACATCTTACATGCTACTGTGTGGGGAACTTACCCCAGTGAATGGGATTTTCCCCAGTGAGCGCTGGTGCCTGTTGAGACTGCACTTTGAGTGTGCTGCTAGTGGGCTAATTGGGCAGCACTCTGCTATGGAGCCAATATTCAAGTATGTTGGTTCTGGGAACTCTTGTGAGGGACTCTGGTGCAGGCCCAGGTTACCCAGTGCCTGTGACTGGCCGGGGACTGGTTGGTAATAGCTATGAAGCAATCCATAGTTGTTCGCTGACTGTGCTAACCCAGGAGGTGCGTGGGAGAGGCCACGCTGTGGAGTGAGGATACCTGTCACCAGTACTGGGTCTGGGATAGCTCCGCAAAATGTCAGGACATCCTGAGGTTGCTGCCACGTGCTGGCTCCCTTAAGCTTAGGCCACTGGTAAAGCCTCATGGAGTATGCAAGTTGGCGAGGCGGGGTCTCAAGGAGTCTCTATAGTAGGAAGAGTTATGGTCACCAGGTTAATGTAAATTTTGGTTTGGTGCCAGTGCTGAACCTGGGGCTCCTCAGCAAAAGTCTCAGAGTACACCA
>NW_017731364.1:5669440-5673694 GCF_001890085.2 Hipposideros armiger | reverse complement strand
ACGCCTTCTGAAAGCTGTCCCCAGTTAACCTTTCCTCCTTGTTTCCAGTGCATGGGCCCCTATGACTCAGCAATCCCAGCCTCTGAAGGAGCCCATCATCATGACAAATAATCAACAATTACATTTTCTCCCGTACTACTTCTAATTTAGGAAACTACATTTTCTTCACAATGTGTATCTCTAGCTCCAACTAAAGAGCCATATTTTAATACATTTAATGGGAATTATACTGATAATATGTTAGGTACATTTTTATACCTCGTAAACTGTGGATGCTACTTAACACATAATCTACCGTAACATAGACAACTAATATTTATTTGAAATTTTATGTGTATGGCTGGTTTCCACATATATGTGTGACAAATTATCGCTTAGGATTGATTGCTGGGTTGACTTTCAAATGTGTTGTAGTTAAGAATTAGCAAGAGAGGTCTGCTCCCGACACTTCGTTGTGTCCACCACAGAGCAGAGCCCAAAGGCACTGCTGCATAGATATAGATGGAGATACTCTATTTTACCCATGGGTATATCCATATTATCATCTCAACCGCCCAAGTTCAAATCAAATTTTTCTTTTTACATAAAACCTTTCTAGATCTTCACCTTTACAACCAGAAATACCTTCTCCCTTCCGAATACCTATAGCACTTTTCCTATACCTTATCTATTAGTTTTATTTTTATTAGATTTTTAAAATTTTTATTAATTTTTTTTCTTTTTGTTCATATTTTGTGTTCTATACTACTCTAAAAATACCTACCCTAGACCATTTCACTCTGTAATTCTAAAGAGCCTCATGGCTCATATGGAGAGTCAGGGACATCTGTGTTAAGAGCAGGAACCATATGCATAAGTCACACGTCCCTTGACAGACAGTAGAACATAGTGGTTAAGAGCCCAAGCGCTGGTGTGACAAGCTGCCCAAGTTCACATTCCAGCTCTACACCACTTACAAGTTAGGCCTTTGGCAAGTCCCTTAACCACTGTGAACTTAATGTGTAAATGGGGATATGGCAGTACCTGTCTCAGAGGCTTATTGTGAGCTAAAATGAGTCAACATGCATAAGCACTAGGAGAGCCTGGCACTTAGTATGTGATGTGTGTGTCAGCTGTTATTGTCTCCTATGGCAGTCTGTGCCAGGAGCTGCTTTGTGACTGGATATATAAAGCCACATGCACATAATCCTGTTGATGTGAAGCACAACCACATGTGTATCCTATCATATATTTCTCAGGGAATTTAGGGGAACTAATTAATTTAGGTTAATAAATCAGAGCCCTCTGTGATCTTTACAAATCATACATCGTAATACGCGCATTATTTCATTTTTATGTGTTTTACAACTGATCTCTTTCTTCCCTCTGTGGCAGAGTTCATTCATGGACCATGTCATTGTCAGCAGGATACAAGCACAGGGAATTTCTGAAGGCTTCGCTGGCCCAGTGATGCCATGGGTTGGGAGCCCCCATCAGAGGAACTTTCATGGGTCATTTCTCAGTGGCATGTGACAAACTGGAATCCTGACAGACGCCTCAGATGAGTAAAGGCAGTGAGTGCACAGGCCAGATATGAGGAAGCTGTGGGCAGGAGGTTAGGCTTTACAGCAGTGCAGATGAATGAAGGACTCAGATTTCTTTTTACTTTCTCTACAAATTGTATAGATTTTCCTTCCCAAACTGCATTTTTCAGGTACTATATCTTATTTAAATATCAGGGTTCAGAAAACCAAATGTAATATCAGCAAAAACTGGCATTGGTTAGGGCAGTGGCTGGTTTGCAAAGATGGCCGCCATCATCTCCCCTGTGCCTGTATGCTCACGCTTTTGCAATGTGACTTTGCCATTCCTCCCATAGAGAGGTGGAGCCTACTCATCCATCTTTTGAATCCAGGCTGACCTTGTGACTTTGACCAATACAAAAATGCAGCAGAAATAATGTTTTGCAACTTTTGAGCCTAGATTTCAAGAAGATGTGCAGCTTCCGTTCTTCCCCTCTCTTTTTGTGTTTACAACTCAATCACACGTGCAAAAGCTTGAGCTAGCCTGCCTGATGCTGGACACACACAGCCTAGCTAAAAGCCAGAACCAATCAACTCCAAGCCAACCTGCCAATGGACTGTAACTGCATGAATGTACCCAGACAAGTTCATTAGGATGACCACCCAGCTGAGTCCAGCCCAAATTACTGACCATAGGTATTGTGAGTTAATAAATGACTATTTTAGGCCACTAAGTTTTAGAATGGATTGTTACACAGCAAAGATTAGCTGATATATAATAGTGCATGTCATTGAAAGGAAAACCTGCCCTTTAGTTTAGTGAAGATATTTGCACTTTTGACAAGACTTTTAGGCCTTTTAAAAGAGGTCTGAAATGAAAGTGGCCATTATGAAAACATAGGTACGAGCTCAACACAGAGAAAAAAAACCAAAAAAAACAAAAACATGTAAATGGGTGGTTCCAAGGGACAGAGTTTTCACTGAAGAGGCTCTGCTTTTATTTTTTTTTTCTTTTAGGGGTGGGGATGGGGGTGAAGTAACTACATACTCAGGGTTTACAAAGATTTGCCTTTTCAAAATGATTTATAATAATCTCTACATTCAAGTCCAGTTTATAGGTTACTAAGTACTTTCAACTATAATATATTTTATGGTTTGGAATACAAAAATTGTTAGAGCTGACCAGGGCCATAAATTCAGGGGTTTTCAAACTTGGCATCACTGAGTTAGAAATGACCTGGGGGCTGTAACCTCAACCTTCCTTTTATCAATTTTTTAATATTAAAGATCCAATTAAGATTTCATTTGAGGGCCGGCCGAGTGGCACGTTGGTTAAGAACTGGCTTGGGATGCCAGAGGGCCCTGGTTTGGATCCCACATATGAGGGCCAGTGACACTGCCCTCTGCAGCTAAGATGGTGAACGGCAGCTCGACCTGGGGCTGGGCTGCCGTGGGTCACTGGTGATGGCATAGNAGTAGGAAGAGTTATGGTCACCAGGTTAATGTAAATTTTGGTTTGGTGCCAGTGCTGAACCTGGGGCTCCTCAGCAAAAGTCTCAGAGTACACCAAGGCCAGTTGCTGCCTGCCTGGGGACTGCAGACTCCTATAGTTTCCCACAAATCAGTGCAATGCGTGTGGGGCTGGCTACTCACAGAAAAAGGGCCTCCAGCATTGGGGGGAGTTGGTTGGGGTGTGGTCCCAGCTGATTCAGTGGGGCGGAGCTGCAGATCTCACCACACCAATCAGATTCAGATTTGGCCATGAAGGGGCAGGCTCAACACAGGAAAATGGTGCCCGCCTGCCGGCTGCAAGGGAGGAGTACATCCACACAGGGAAATGGCGACTATTTTCCAGTTCTCAACCCAAAGCAACACAACTCAGTCTGCCTCCCGCATGTCTCTGACATCCCCTGAGTCACTATTCCTCTGCTGGAGCCCAAGGTGAGCGTCTGGGAGTGAGAGTCTGTGTACCGGCCCTTCAAGAGGATACCTGGGTTTCCTGCCACCTCCCATCCCACCAGGATGGTCAGAATCCCCACTGTTTTTCACAACCAGATGTTGTTGGGGCTCCCATTCCTGGCACTATAACTCTGGGCTGGGGAGGCCAGTGTGGAGCTAGGGTCCCTCGCTCCTCTAGGGTCCCTCTCAACTCTACAGCTGAGATATGCCTCCTTGTTTTCACCACCACATGGAAGTTTGGGGTTAGCTAGTTCTGTGTCTCTGCCCCTCCTACCAGTCTTGACATGGCTTCTTCTTTATATCCTTAGCTATAAAACTTCTGTTCCACCAACCTTTAGATGATTCTCCAAGTTGACTCTTCTTTAATTTAGTTGTATTTTAATTTGTTCATGGGAGGAAGCAGACACAGTGTTTGTTTAGTCTGCCATCTTGGATCTCCTCAGAGCCATTGGTATTCCAACCCTCCTTCAACTCTCTGTATATCTCTTCAGGTTTTTAACACTTTATTTCTCATATAATTATATTATTAGTAGTATTAGCACTAATAGTAGTAGCAGTAGTATTCAAATGCTTTTGTTGTACTGTGAGCTCTTTAAGTTCTTTTAGAATTTTGAAAATACCTTGATTATAGTAAGAATCAATAGGTGATTGGTGAGTGAATGATTAATAATTTGCATAATATTTGAAGCACATCAAAAAAATTATGGAAACATTATGCCATTTCTTCTCTGGTCTTTTACCAGCTGTATAGCATTGCTTTGAATTTGGTTAATAGAGCAACCCAGTTTAAGTA
>NW_017731364.1:5643951-5662295 GCF_001890085.2 Hipposideros armiger | reverse complement strand
GGGAACAGACAAGTTGCTGTCCTTTTGTTCTTCAGTCTAGTTGTGGAGGACGTTGCTTCACTGGCCCATGTTGGTATTACCATTGCACTCTTTCCGGGTGAGGCAATTGCTTGCCAGCCATTGGATGGCTGCTCACTGTGGCTCACGGCAGCTCATGAAAGGCCACGCCAGCTGCCAGGCAGCCCCACTGCAGCCTACGCCATCGCCGGCCACTCATGGCAGCCCAGCTCCAGGTCGAGCTGTTGTTCATCTTATCTGTAGAGGGCATAATGTCACTGGCCCTCATGTGGGATCCGAACCAGGGTCCTGCTGCTCAGAGCTGGAGTCCCAAGCCAGCTCTTAACAAACGCGCCACTCGGCCGGCCCTGGTTGTTCCCTCTTTGTTTCAAGTTTTCCAGCAACTGGAAAGGAACTGCTTTAAATGTGGCAGCCAGTCCCATTCTTTTACAGTAATTCATTAGAAAGTTATACTATGATAGCAGTCTCTGCACACTGAGTAAATGTCATTCTATCACTTACTTGTATCCAACTTCCTAAGGAAGGAATTGAATTAAATAATAACTTTAGAACTAATTAAGATCGTTGTCTACAAGTAACAGAAATGAACCTTGGTTATCTCATGTGAAAAGGTTCTAAACTGAAGTGATACTGGGGAATCACAAAATAAGTGGGAGACTAAAAGAATGAACTTGGGAAAAGGCAGGATCTATATAGTTAAGGTCATATGTCAGGAACAGTCTGCTCTACGTGTAGGTATTCTACTGCCTGACCTGCACATGTTTCTTCTATATGCACCTCATTCATTAAAGATTCAAAGTCCTGGGTGAAAGTATGTGATTAGCTAACCTCAAGTCATGTGGTTTAGATGAGGTGAATTTACAAGTGGGTCCTTCTTCTAAAGGGGTGACCATAAAACCTTTGTCACTGAACTCGCTGAGCAAATAAATGTGGCTTAATGTTTTGTACCTTAATTGTGCCTTGTTCTAATGAACTTCCCACCACTTGTCTCCAACAAACACATGTAGTTCTTCAGAAGACTCTTTTGGAAAGGTGAAGCAATGAATTCTGCCACCAAATCCAGTTGTACATTCCAGCTTGTTAATGCCACATATAACTTTACCCTTCCATTACCTGCACTAAAACACACCAGTATCACTCAATGAACTTTTAAATTGGCTCTTTAAAATACTAGTGCAATCAGGCTCCTCGTTTGATTCATGCACAAAAATCTGCAAACAGGCTGAAAGGAAAAATGTGAATCACAGTTTAAATAGATGCTTTTCAACTGCTCTGTAAGACAAACAGATGTATTAATTAGTTCATACTTTTGGGCATGTTTTATACTTAAATGGAGGAAGGAGAACAGAATATCATCTCATCAGAAGCAATAAGAAAGATTTGAACTATGAGCCCAGAAACAAAATGGCATTTTGTTTTCAGAAATGCTTATTTCTGAGAACAATGAGTCAGGGGTTTAGATTAGGGCTCTGAGGGACTGAACAGGCCAGAGAAATGATCTCTGGATTTATGTAACAAGGAGGCTGTTGTCTGAGAGGCATATAAGAGGTAGGCCATAGTCTTAGTAATGTGGAGAAAAGCCTTGTAATGTAGATAGGTACGAAGAAATCCAGTAGTCATTGAGCTAAGACATTTTAAAAGGTCTTTAGTAACACAATTGTGCTCTTATATGCCCAGCACTTAAGTATAAGAAGATGTAAACTGAGGGTAGAAGGGGAATTCTGGGCATACATGGTATTATGCTAAGTGTTATTAAGATAATAAAATGACAGGGCCCCTATCTTGCAGGAGATGTGAAGGGATCACATGGACACAGGCATGAATTGTATGTAGCATGCTTTCTTATGGTAAATTAGTGTGTTTAACTGAAGGATGAGAAAAACGCTTTTCCTTAGAATGATGATCATGTGGTTCTTTCTTCTTGAACTTCTTTGGCATCCATCCCCACCCTGGGTCATTATTTGTGGGTAAGTCATACCTTACTGGACTTTAGACATGAGCAAAGAATTATCTCCCCTTCCTTGCTTTTTCTTCCCATCCACAATGCTTGCCTGGCACATAGGGGATTCTCAGTATGTGTGTGCCAAGTGAATGGATCATGAAACAGAATAAGGAAGCCACAGGGCTCTTCAGAGTCCAGGAACAATTCTCCCAGATCACTTTAGACAAGTTATGTGAACTTGGCAAGTAAATTCATGTCTCTGGGGCTTTCTCGTAAAATGAATGGGTAAAGTATTGGCTAGATTGGGGATGGTCAGTAGATTTTATTTTACGTGCCTACTCAGATTGGCAGTGGCTGAGCTGAGCTCTAGTTTGAGAATTTGGAGGCCACATCTGGACTTTGCCAAGAAGGGGACTGTGATTGATTAGCCATGCCTGTGATGGGCATCAGAGTAGCAAGTGGTTGCAAATGTCATTTCTCAGCCAGAAGATATATGCATCTAGGACCTTTAAACTGCTACTTAAACTGAGGGCTTCAATGGGAAAATAAGACAGGGGTGAACCAAGGAGATGGTCAAATACCCTGAGCTTTTAGATCGAATGCTCTCTTTGGCCAGATTGCACACTCCTGGGATGGGCAGGCAGGTTGATGCTGATGAAAAAGAAACAGGACATTTTGACACTTCTGTGTATCTGATAACTCATAGCCCAGCTCACCTCTAGGTTGCTGTATCTGCATTGTTTTACAGAATGAGGAAGTAAGTAATTTGTAAAAGAAAAACATCAATACAATGCAAAAGGTATGGGAGAGTCATTGCCCTTCCATGTAGATATCTTCTTAGCCTCTAGGCAGTTCCCTCGAAAAATCATATTTATCAAGTTTGCAAGTGAAACTGAGCAGGGGAGGTTGTGGTATAGCCTGAATTTCCAAATGCAGGCTAATGAATGCTGATGTGCTCACTGATAACCACCTAAGATGCTTGTTTTAGATATAACTTCCCAGGTCCTACCCTAGAACAAATGAATCCAAATATTGATTCAGGAGGAATTTTTATGCTCAAAAAATTTCCACAATGATTCTGATATGAAGCCAGGATCGGAAAGCACTCTTTTTGATGGCTGAATCATAGTCCAAAAGTGTCTGAAAAGGGTGAACAAACAAGAGAAAATGTCAGAGACAAATGTAAATTTCTCAACTTTACAGTAACAAGAACTGGGAAAACCTGGGCTGACAACAGCATGTGTAATCAATCTGCAGTATGTAGTCGTCTGTAAGCTCAGGGTAAACTAACTGAGACGCAGCCCACTGAATCAGTTATGGCAGTGTTAGGCTGAATGCATTTGAATGAAGCAATATCCAGAGCAGAGGATGAGACCCCCCTTTCCTAGTCTGTATTCTCAGAGGACATCTAAATTATGTTCTTGACTGAATAATAACAATTGTTATTTTTAGTAGTAGCGCTAGTAGCAGTAATATTATTTGATGGAGCACTTTATCATTTCTAAGCTTTCTGGTTTTTGTTTTTTTTATTTACCCAACATTTTATTTACCCTAAATAAAAACATCAGTCCAGCTGTGTTGATAAAATATGGCCCACTGGTGGGTGCACAACTCAAACCTAGGTCTTTCATCCCCCAAGTCCCATGTAATCCAAAAATTGGAAAATTTACAGAGTAGGAGAGTAAGATAGCTGGAAACCACGTCACTGGAAGAACTAGAGTACTTTATCCTGGAGAAGACTTAATAAGGCCTTCCCTGTCTCCAAAAGTCTGGTGGATTTCCATGGAAAAAGAGAGGAGAGACTTGCCATGGGTGGCCTCAGAGGAAAGACCTGGCCAGTGGTAGAAATCATAGGGAGACAGGCCTTCATCAATACCTTGACCCACACCTTGACCCAAGGTATTTCTTATAGTCAAAAGCCTCTAAGATGAAACAAGCTGTCTTCAGGCAGAGGCTGAAACACTATTTATCAGGAATGTTCAGGCAAGAAGTTTGGACTTGGTGACCTCAGAAGTCCTAGAACGGACCCTGAGTTGTGAAAACCAGGCCCATCCAATCATCGGATGATCAGATTTGCAAGAACAACTGATGTGGAAGCAGGAGTCATGGAGGAAAATGGTGACCTCAGATGTGGGAAGCTCCCACTCTGTGCCCAAGTGACCAAGAGCCTCCCCCTTTTGCCCTCTGACCTGTACTAGAGAGCCTAAGGCCTTAGGCTGCACTGAAACATTGGGAACGGCCTGATTTCCCTTATGCTTTTAGCAACCACAGTCTCTCTCCTTGTACATGTTTAGCGACCCTGATTTCATCATAGAAACACAAATTTCCAGAGCTAGAAGGCACGCAGAGGCCATTTGGTCCAATCTGGTCACATTATAGGTGGGAAAACATAAAGTGAAATATGTGACTTAAGTCACAAGTACCATTAAATATTAGGGCTGAAGAGAATCTTAGGGACCATCTGGCTATGCCCCTTCATTTTCCTGAAACCTGAGTAATGACATAATCGTGGCCAAGTCCCTTGTCTCTCAGCACGGTGTTCTTGTTGGTTACACATCTCGCCTCCTGTTTTTCAGTGAGGATCTGTTCTTTCTATCTGTCCCACTAGAGACTGTACCCTCTGCTGTGGGATAGAGTGAAGCAGGAGCTGAGCTCACAGAAGGCCAGTCCTGTCATGAACTGTGCCACTGTCACTTCAAGCTGGGCCTTAGGAAGAAGTGCAGCACTCCCATGTCTCCATGCAGAGTTCTCTAAGCATGCAGAGAAATATAAGCGTCTTATAAGCTGCCATATCGCTAAGGTTTTCAAATAAACAGACAAAGCATCTTTGGATAATTCTACCTAGTAATCCTTCCCTGGGTTAGTTTTGTGTGTATAGGAAACAGGAGTTAGAATTACGGGTGGAAAATCGAATTCAGAATAGAGCAAAATTTATCCTTATAATAGTTGAGAATTTTTTAATGGTGTGAGGAGAGAAATAGCATTTGGCAATTGTTTCTTCACTGTCTCCCTTGCTCCCTTTTTTCTTTTCTTCCTCCCTTTCCTCCTGAGTTTTCCAACTCTGGGCTGCAGGTGTTCATCAGTTGAACAATAAGCATCCTCACTATAGGAGCTAGTATGTATTTCTCTAATGTAAGGGTGTTCTATTCTGCCTTTCAGCTCCTCTGCCCATCTAAGAACACAACTCTGGAGAATTGAGCCATCAGACACTTTTCTTTATGAAAGTCTGTACACAAGGCCAGAGCAAAATCCCTCTTAAGTCTGACCAACACGCTCATTTGTTCTGAAGTTATTATCTCCGCAAGGCCTAGCATTTGTAGTAACTAATACCAGAGGTTACCAGACACCTGTTCTGTCGGTTTCAAAATTCCTCTTTGCAATTGTTCACTGCTCTTTGAGAAATTTTCCTTTCTCCACTGGAATTTTCCATAAGGCACTCGACCAAAAGGTGAATTTTTCTGGTGAGGAAATACGAATATCCCATTTACAGGGTTTTGTTTTTGTTTTTGTTTTTTTAAATCATGACAGTGTTTGTCATTTTTAGCAGGAAAAATGTTCCCAAACCAGAAGACCCAACTCTTCAACATCTAATTGCCCTAAGAAGTGACTCTCTAGCATAAGAACAGGTTTCCCAAATGTACTCAAGAAAGGAGAGTTTGTAAACTAAACTAGTCATGTCAGCTCCTGAGAGGACGGAACGAGTATGAAAGAGCAGGGTTCTCCTTGGAATGGGAGACCTGGGCTTATCTCCTGTTTCCACTCTCTATAACCTAGATTGCTAGGTCTACCATTTACGAGCTTTTTGACCTTGAGTGAGTGACTTAACCTCTCTGTACCTCACATGGGGATAAGACTTCTACAAATTTCATAAGTCTATTTGAGGAATAAATGAGTTGATGGATCTACAGCACAGTGAGAGGGTTTCCCGGGTAACAAAAGAGCTAAGCAGAGGCCTGGAGGCTGGAGTGAGGTGTGTGTGTTGTGGGGAGTGGAAGGGGGTGACAGGACAGCGAGAAGGGAGGGCATCTCATCTGGGCAGGGCTATAGCAAAGAGCAGTGTGGCAGCACGAGGTCAGGGCTGGCCAGACCTACTTGGGAGATTCAGGCTAATTGAGGATGCATCCGAAATCTGGGTTCCCCTTTTCAAATGAAGGAATAAAATTCATTGGCTGAAAGTAGAAAGTGGGGTCATACATTGCTTTAGAAATTAAACCATAAAACAAAGTTCTATAATTGGGAAGAGCATTGGCCCAGAAGATAGGAAATCTCAACCTTGTCTCAGCATGCTGGGAGTATGCTATTTGACTGTAGCTGGTAACTTGCTTTTTATAAGGCTTAATTTCCCAGTTGCTCAATAAAAGGAAAGGAGCGAGATTACCAGTTTTTCTTCTCTGGCTCTGATATTCAGCGATTTCTGATTTGTAAGCGTTCTCCTTAGTGCTCAACAAGGAAAGAAAACATTGTGCTGAATAGTAATGAAAGAAAAGAAAAGAAGGAAAGAAGGAAGGAAGGGAGGAAGGAAGGAAGGAAAAAAAAAAGGAAGAAAAGAAACTCTTAAGATTCAATAGAGCTAGTGAACAGTGCACCATTTCTAGAAATTCCTGGCAAATGTTTCATAACAGTAGCAGCTTGCTTACCCCTTATGGAATATTTGTAGGAAAAGAGGTACAGATTGTAAGCAGGAAGACACTTGAGATGTTGAATATCTTTGAATGTCTGATAAGAAAAGGGGAAATGGCATTTGATGTTAATTTTGTTCATTCAATAAACATATGTCAAATGCACACTGTGAGCCCAACCCACATGAATCCCACCTGCTTTGGGTCCTCAAGAAGTCACAGTTTAGAAGACAGACGCGTAATAAAAAATCTACTCTATAGACTTAGTGAAATAAGAGCTGGAGAAAGAAAGGGTTCACCCCAACTGGGGGGGTTAGGAAAGCCTTCATACCGGGTGATGTAGAACTAGCCCTCAAACAATGAGTAAGGTTTTGATAGATCAAGAATGAGGAAAACGGGGCATTCCAGGCTGAGATAATGACATGAATAAAGGACTGCAAGTGGGAAAGTCTGGGTATTTTTAACCACAGGGGTGGGCCATGTTGGTGAAACACAGAAGCCTGGGTGTTCTCAGAGAAGGGACTAAAAAGATAGAATTTGTCTGCTTTGGTTTTTTAGTTACTTTAATTGTAATTGACTTTCCTAATGGTTCTTACTAGAGAATTTTACTCAATATTTTTTTGAGGAACAAAGAACCATTAATAAGATGCTTGGGAAGATGATGTCAACATTTAATCCCACCAATGTGTTATCTGCAAGTTTCAAGTACAGAGACATATGGAAATGGCTGATATTCTTAAGAAATGAACCTTGGTTTTCATTCTTTGACTTGTTATTAATTGTAATAAATCTATTGTGTTCAGAGTGACAGACTAGGAACTCAGTGATTGTGGCTAAGCACTAGGAGAAGTCAATTTATATCTCCAGGTCTCTCTAGATAAATGACCTGGAATGAGTTAAGGGTGATTTTTAAAAATAAAGATTCTGTGGCCACATATTTAAAGGTAATCTGGCTATGTTACAAACAAACTCTGTGACCTTAGGCTCAATCAACTGACCTTTGTTGTCTTAGATTCTTCCTCAGAAAACTGTGACAATGTTATGGTGCCCTGAGTCACCGTGGGAGGCTCAGGGTGGGGGTGTGGAGGAGCATTGGAGCAGGAGTCAGGAGATGGGGCTTCAGAGGGACGCTTCAGAAAACTCAGGCATCAGACCTCAGGCTCCCATAGACCTACATGGTGACCTGCTCTCTTCATTCTAAGAGGAGTGGTAGTACTATCTATAGCATAACCTTGCATGAGAATTAAACAAAATCATAAATATGTAATAAAAACTATAACAAGACTACACAAATGTGAGTATATATGATTATTTATAAATTAGCTCATTTATATATGTGTGATTATTTTTAAAATGAGTTAATAAACATACCCATGGAGTATATTCAATCAGTATACAAGTTCACTAGCCAAATTATATACATTTACTACAAAATTCACCTATAGTGCAACAACCAGAAAATTTAGAATGGGATGTTGGAGGGAATATAAGACTTTTTTAAAAACATTTCTTTGCAATAAAAAATATAATATGCAAAACCTGTTCAGGTCTAGCTTAAAACCTGGGATGGAGGATGCCTCGGAAATTGGCCCTTCCACACTGAGGCTAAACATCATCAGCACCGGACAGACCAGTCCTCTGAGGAGATCCAGCCGCCCTTGAAGCAGCTCTCAAGTTTAATGGTTCTTATGTAAAGCCAGAATCTCTGCTCCCTCAACTTTTGGAATCTTAGAAATTCATCAATGGAAGTGCCCTTGGAGTTTACCTAAGTTCACGCCACACAATGTAGAAATACCTTTTACAACACAGCTCCTTGACCTGGGGGTCTCCTAGCTTCTATCTGAATATTTTCCCTGATGAGTTTCTCAGCACTCCAAGAGAAAAACCCTGACAATATTGAGCAGGTCTAATTGTTAAAGAGAATATGACTCTTGGCCATGGTCCTTATTCTCTGAGACCATTAATGCCTCTGTGGTATTAGGCCCAATTAATTGGTATTTGAATCTTAACTTCACAGAGCAAAGTCTTACCTGCCTTTGATTTGTTCATCACTCAAATACAAGGAAACCCAGAGTTACCTGCTTTTTTTTTTCTGAGCCAATTATTCCCAGTTGCTTCAGGCATTCTTCATTTCACCCATTTCTCCAAGCCCTTCTTTATGTTGGGGCTCCTCTCTTAACTTCTGACTCAACTGCCTCTCCCTAACATCTTCCTATTTGAGTCCTCCCATTCTTGGAAGCCTACGCCTTTCTTCAAGATAATTTTCCTACCCCCGCCCTCCGAGAAATTATCACTCCTTTATTCAGACTCCAGTCATGCGCTACTGCCCATCATCTTCATTTTCTGCCTTGCCTAGATTTTGCTGACTATATATTGGAAGGAAAGGCCATACTCTTTTCTAATTTACCTACATTTGGGTGAGTATTAAAGTCATCATACACCCTCAACTTAGGGTGTATATAAAATTATCCATGTATAAACCTTGGCTAATTATGCTACTTAATATTTACATCCATGGATGGGGTATTGGAAAAGGAGCATCATTCTGTGACTTACTGTTACAAGAAAATTAGATGGGATGGCTGACATTATGTAAGTGGTCATATGCTGTTATGAGCACAAACAAGAAGACGTAGGTATCAGCAGATGGACAATCTGGGGTCTGCTGCTTAACTTTCTTATGCTTCATTCTATATCAACTCTAAGATATGGATGATATCTTCAAGATAGGGCTGTTTAGGAGATCAAATAAGGTACTATATGACAGTGTCTGGCTTATAGGAGCTGTTCCATAAATATTAGATGAAGTCAAATAAAGTAGAATTGAAATTCAGTATGGCCCATTAAAGTAGAGAAGGTGACATGAATGTGCAGGATTATGCTTAATTGGGGAAAAATGAGTTCTCTGACAGAAGAAGAGTAAACAACTATTATACAACATGGAAGGATGACCGCTTATGCTCAAAATAAATATCGGAATACCATGCAAATATCAGGAGGTATTATGTGAAGAATGCAAAAATTAGAAATTAGCATAAGTTAAATATTATTAGTATTATTTTTTTAAGATTTTATTGGGGAATTGAGGGAGGGGAACAGCATTGGGGAATCGGGGAAGGGGAACTGACAAATTGCTGTCCTTTTGTTCTTCAGTGTAGTTGTGGAGGACGTTGCTTCACTGGCCCATGTTGGTATTATCATTGCGCTCTTCCCGGGTGAGGCAGATCGGTCGCTGGCCACTGGATGGCCACTCACAGAGGCTCTTGGCAGCTCATATCGGCTGCCAGCCTCTCATGGTAGCTTTACAGCAGCCCACTGCAGCCTCACTGCAGCCTACACCGTCGTCGGCGACTCACAGTAGCCCAGCTCCAGATCGAGCTGTTGTTCACCATCTTAGCTGTAGAAGGCAGTGTCACTGGCCCTCATGTGGGATCCGAACCGGGGCCCTGCTGCTCAGAGCAGGCGTCCCAAGCCAGCTCTTAACCAACATGCCACTTGGCCAGCCCAAGTTAAATATTATTTAGTGATACATTATTATCACAATTTTGTAGGCCTTGTTTAAAATTCTTTGTCTCAACACTATAACTGTGTAACCGTAAGCAAGACCATATACCTCAGAGCCTCAATTTTCTTGTGCGCAAAATCTAGATGTTTGGAAGACTTGATCTCTAAGATCCCACTCAACTCTAAAATTCTCAGCCTCTAGCATTTTTAACTCAATGTAGAAACTTTTGGATTAAAAAAAACAAGCCCCACTGTATTTATGTGCAATGAGCATTGGGAAACACTACAGAAGAGCTATCTCAATACCAGCCATCAGACATCAGAAAGGATGTTACTGTAAGGGTGGGGACGTGGGGGTGTGTTTCCATACTCATTGAAGACAGAGCTAAAGCAAGCTTACTTACATTGCACAAGGAAGATCTTTCTAACTACCTGGGTTTGTAACCCAGGAACAGTTACCAAAGAGAGCTTGGGAAATCAGATCGTTAAGAACAGTCAAAGAAAGGTTTCAGCAAATGGCTCTGTATAGGTCTTCCCAGCTCTCAGGCCCATCTCTGTGTTAGGTAGGCTATCGGGCCCCTCCAGGTTTTGTATCCTGCCCTGGTTCTGATTCCCCTCACTTTCACTCAATGTTACTAGGGAGTGTGACTCAGAGTCAAAGATTCCAACTTGCTCAATGCTTTATTACTAGCAGGTAGATAACACTGTGTGTGGTGCTAATGTGCTTTACAATGAGTTTTATTAGCTGTTACTTGTGATTTTATTTTGAAGTACATTCCTCTTTTCCCCCTTTTCAAGGTAGAAATGCTGACACCCAGAGAGATGAGGAAAAATTCAGAGATGGTAGTGAACTGCAAAATTTCCCAGGCCTGAATGCTTAACTCGGTCTTCTTATATCCATGCTACATAGTAAGTCCTTCTAAGTCCAAATAAGTGCCCATTTAACAAATATGAGAAATGGAGCACGATGGTGTGAGGGGCAGAAAATAGATCATCTACACACTGGAGAACTTCGCCATGCATATTCCAGAGATACAAAGGGAATATGGACAGTCCAGCCAAATGCTGTGAACATTCGGTGTCATTAGAATCATTGGGATAGAGGTAAACATGGTCTTCAGCCTGTGCCAAGGTTTGTGACCTCGGTGTCTGTGACCATGGATATGTGGGAGTACATACAACACATGCTTCTTTGAACAATCCAGAGCGGCTGAAGGGAAAAAATATGGTGCAGGACTGGTATTCAGAAACACAGGTTCTAGTCCAGGTGAGGCCATGAACTTGCTATGGAAACTTGGTTGTGGGCCTCAGTTCCCTTCTCTGTGCTGAGGCAAGTCTGCGGGTGTTGGGGAAGCAGGAGTTGTAGTAAGTTCATAGGAGAACAGCCTCTTTCTGCTTCTGTGACCATGAGTGACATCAGTTTGCTGTGAACGTGTGGATGATTCTGAAGCCAGGTGCCATGGCAAAGCAGGTCTCACAGCCTCTGGAAAAATGAGCACCAGAGTCATCCAGGGCTGTCCGACCACAGGCAGCACCACCACGGCATGGCAGTGTCATGTAGAGTGGGTGTTCAGCAAGTGTCTGTTACAGGGCTGCATTAGGCTCAGCTGTGGGCACCAAAGACCTGGAAAAACAATGGTTTGGACAGGATGGAAGCTTATTTCTTTATCATCGGTAGGCAGAATAATGGCCTCACAAAGATGTCCATGTCCTAATTAGATCTAGATGGTTTAGGTTGCATGGCAAAGGGGAATTAAGGAGGCAGGTGGATTTAAATTTGCTAAGAAGCTGACCTTAAAATACAGAGGTGATCCTGGATTATCTAGGTGGGCCCAATGTAATCCCAAAGATCCGCAACAGTGGGCGAGGTAATCTGAAGAGAGAACCAGAGTGATGGCAGCATGAGAAGCATCGGCCTTACTTTGCTGGCTTTGAGGGTAGAAGAAGAGGGCCATGATCTAGTGAATGTAGGCAGCTTCTAGAAATTGGAAAAGATAAGGAAGCATATTTTACCCTAAGCCTTCAGAAAGGAATACACCCAGGTGACACTTGAATCTTAGACCAGTGAGATTCTGTCAGAATTCTGATTTATAGAACTGTAAGATTAATAAATAAATAAACGAATGTGTTGTTTTAAGCCATTAAGTTTGTGGTAATTTGTTGAAGTAGCAATAAGAAACTAATACAATCACCTAAAACACATCAGAGGTAGGTAGTCTGAGACCGGGAGTTACAGTCCCATGGATCAGAGACACAGGCTCCTTCTCTCTTGTTGCTCTGCTGTAGAATTTCAATTTGCAAGGCCTCTGAAGGGCAAAGATGGGTGCTGGAGCTCCAGCTAGTACATCTGTAGTCTGAGTAGAAAAAAAAGGATGGGGAGAGAAAAAGTTGTCCCTCTGAGAGAGTTTCTGGAAATCACACGTACGTCTACTGACTTCTCACTGACTAGGACTTAGTCATATGGGCACACCAAGCTCAAGACAGGCTGGGAAATCCAGCTGACTGATTTGGTGCCTAGTCAGAAACCAGGGTAGTTACTAAAAAGGAGACACTGGATGCTGGCAAGCAACTAGCAGACTCTGTCACGATAATAGAAACCTTTTTTCTCTCTCTAAAAACACATTTTTAAGGACCTGAGTTCTACTCTAAAAACCTGCTTTTGGTGCACAGTGAAAAAGTATGCAGACTCTCAATGTGTCATTTCCTTGTCTTTCCAACCCTTTCTTCTTGTCTCACACAAACTCTCAGTGTTCCTCTCCACCTAGCCACTGTTTAGAGCTTACTGCTCTCTAACTTATTGGGTTGTCGCAAAATTCATGACGTATTTTTTCTGTTTTTTGTTGCAAAAATGCGTCATGACTTTTACGACAACCCAATAATTGCCTCTGTCTTGTTCAGGCAGAAGCTCATCACCTCTTGTCTGGAATCCTTCTGAAGCATTTGGCACTCTGTTGAAATAGACAAAGTAGGTATGCTCGTAATTATCCCCAGTGTTCTCCAATGAGGAAAATGAAGCAAAACAAGGTGAAGTGACTTGCCCAAGGTCACAGCTGATGAATGGCAAGGGAGCAATGTTAAAAGGCCTTTTAACTAATTGCATCAGAGTCCTTTTCCATTGTGACTAGGCCTCTGGAAGGGAAATGAATTTACTGATCACATTCAGAGCTAAGTTTTCTAACTTATCAAAAATTGTGACAATTTATAATCTGCTATCTGTAACACAGTGTGCTAAGCATAGAGGGTTGGACTGGGAGAAGAATAGATAGAAAACAAGGATAAGTGTTAGCTGTAAGGTGGGTTTTCTCTTTCATAGTAACCATATTGACATGTTGGGATTCCTCTAATGAGATTTCTCCATAAATCCACTGCCCAACCCTCCATTCCCATCACTAAAGTCTCTATTTCTGTTTCTGGGGTAGAAATGTTGAGGTTATTTTTCTTTCTTTTTTTCTTTCAGGCTGTGGATTTATTTTATTTATGTATGTATTTATGTATTTATTTATCAATTACAGTTGACATGCAATATTATATTAGTTTTAGGTATACAGCATAGTGGCTAGATATTTATGTGACTTATGAACTGATACCCCCAATAAGTCTAGTACCCCCTGATGCCATACATAGTTATTACAATATTATTGACTATACATGATGTGATCAAACAATACAGTGAATGTTTAAACAACAAAAAAATGTATTACAGTAAAAGACACATTGCTGTTAATCCCTCTCAAAATATACTCCCTTGCTTCAAATACACTTATTCGGGGGGATTAATGACAATGTGTTTTTTACTGTGATATATATTTTTTTAAATTTAAACATTCACCGTATTTCTTGATCATACCTCGTATCCCTATGCTGTAATTTAAAACCCTGTGACTATTTTGCTACTGTAAATTTGAACATCTGAATTCCTTCACGTTTTCAGCCAGTCCCCAAATCCCCTCCCACTTGGCAACCATCAATTTGTTCTCTGTATCTGTGAGTTTGCTTCTGTTTGTTTGTTCATTTATTTTGTTTTTTGGACCCAAAGAGGCCCACCCCATGACGCATCATAATTAAAATGCCAAAGGTTAAAGACAGAGAGAATCTTAAAAGCAATAAGAGAAAAGCAGTTACTTTAGTACAAGAGATTACCTTTTATTCCTCTCTCTCTCACCAGCCCCTTCACCCTGTCTCTCATCCTCTAGTTATTGCCCAATCCTATAGATAAATCCTATAAGTAAGCAGTGCCTCTTGTATCTATTTTCTTCTTGCCATTCCCACTGCCACAGCTCTTCTGTTTTATATTTTGGTAGCTTCTCAAGGGTCTATCTTCCTTCTGTCTGTTCCTCCCCTTCCTCTGTCCTGCAGTGCTGCCAAACTAACCTTCTAACAAGTAGCTAATCATTCCACCACTCAGAAAATTTCAGTGGCTCTCTGATTAGTCCAGAATGTAACTCCAACTCTGCCCTTTTCCCCTTTGTTGCTCTCGTTCAAATTGTGCCCTTTGAATGGAGTCCCCTTACTCTGATGCCATTCAATGTCCAAATCTTATACAGTCTATAAAACTGGCACACATGGTACTTCACCTATGAAAGCCTTATACCCTTCTCCATGTACCTAAAGTGGGAGAAATTCCCCCTCCTCCCCTATGACCCTCTAGAACAGCAGTTCTCAACCTGTGAGTCGCGACCCCTTTGGGGGTTGAACGACCTTTTCACAGGGGTTGCCTAAGACCATCGGAAAACAAAAAGATATTTACATGACGATTCATAACAGTAGCACAATTACAGTTATAGAGTAGCAACGAAAATAATTTTATGGTTGGGGGTCACCACAACATGAGGAACTGTATTAAGGGGTCGCAGCATTAGGAAGGTTGAGAACCGCTGCTCTAGAACTTTATTTTCCTAATTGTGTATTGATTTGCATTCTTACTTGGCTAAGGCTACTTCCTCCAATTCGTACGTAAATTCCATGATCACATGGTCCATGTCCTTTTTTTTCACCATTGTATGACCAGGGAACAGCGCTTGGCATATTACATGTACTCCATAAATATTTCTTGAATGAATAAATGGATGTATCAGTTGGGTTAGTTCCCATTGTTGCTGATCATACCACTTGAATCTTTGTATAAATAAGTCCATAGATATAAATACAAAATATAAAGGTATCTCTAGATATATCTGTCTCTATCTATAGATATATAGATATCTTAACACACACACACACATACACAAACACACACAGACACAGATACTGAGGTTCCTCACACCCATCCACCCACCAACTAGCCGAACAACCAACATCAAAATCATTCTGAATAAGAAGCTCAAGTGGGCCTAAACACTGTGCTGTGCACTTGAAACTAATACAAAATAATATTGATTGTCAACTATGGCTTAAAAAATATATAGTCACAGGTTGTAAAGTACGCTGTAGGGAATATAGTCAATGGAATTGCAATAGCTATATATGTCAGAGCGGTAGTAGAATTGTTGGAGTTATCACTTTGTGAGGGGTGTCAATGTCTAATCATTATGTTGTTTTGTACACCTGCCATAATAATAATAATAATAATAATAAAGAATTAAAGAAAAAAGAAACGTACACTTGAGGGAAAAAAAAAAAAGCTCAAGTGGGAAGTTCAACATGTTTTGAAAAAGCTCCTAAAGTGATTCTAACTGAAATGTTCTCTTATCCCCACCTCTTCTGTCCTGGCCCCTGATGAAGGCTACAACGTTCACTTTCTATCTTGTATTAAAGTTACTTGTATGTGTGCCCTTCTCTGTAGACCTAGAATAAACTCTTAAAATACTAGATTGTGTCATCTCAGTATCTCTGTCCTCCAGCACCTTGGACGGGGCATGCATTCAGGAAGTGAAAGACAAACGAACAAGATGCTATGGAGGACTGCGTGCTGTAAATTTAGGAAACATCGTTTTCTTCTTTTGCCCAGAGCAAAGGAATATTTAGAAAGCCCAACCTCTTGCCTCTGACAGAGAAAGCGCTTTTGATAAAGAGAATGCTTGGAGATATATATATATATATATATATATATATATATATATATATATATATATATTTCAAAACAAGGGCCAAACATTTTAAAAGGCGAGCAGATGGGCCCTGCAGGTAGTATTCTCTGACTAACTGGGATGCTTTCAACTGCTTGAGCTAAAATTGGTTCTAGGGGCTAATGTCTTGCCTCATTAGAAAGTCTTTCTCTTTCTAAGACATGTTTCAGGAAAAGAAGAAAAAGCAATGAAGAGGGGGGAGCAAAAAAGACAGCTGCTAGTTTGCCACTGGAGGGAAACAGGGTCTAAAGATGAAGAATGTAGTTGAAGAACTGACGGATCCATCTGACCTTTTATCTCTTCTTATTACTACTCCACACTCCCATGCTAAGCTTCATTTCCTATTAGGATCCTTCCAAAGAAAGGCGCTTGCCTTTCTTTTGCCTCTCCTAAGCTTGCAAAGGTATTTTTGATCTCTTCAGCTAGATCTAGCTGAGCAGGGCCACGACCTCTCTCTTTCCTGCTGCTTTGAGGAGGAATGGAAAGCAGAGAAGGTGACAGGCAGGTGACCTAGCTTAGAGTGGGAGTAGGAAATGCTTTGTCCAAATTAGCATCACAGAGAGTTCCAGCCTCTCCTCCCTGATTCAGGCATCAGTCTGATTCCCAGCAGCAGTCTGAAGCAGATGCTGTGGGGGTACGAGAAAGAGAGGTAGAAATAGTATTGTAGTGAATTTACCATTCTGCAAACAGAGAGCGGGCAGAGGGAGGCTGGCAAATCTATAATGAGTGACAACAAATAGTGGATAATCCCAAATCCACATACATAAACCAGTTCTGCGCAGAACAGCACAGCAGAAGCTGTGTGGAGAACTGGTTTGGGGTCTGAAAGAAACTGGTTTGGGAAGAAACATTTGTTGCTGATTTTCCACAAAGTCAGTGAGTGAGAATTTACCCAGTTGTCTGGACAAAATATAATTATACAGTTGCAATACTCTTCTTTATACATCCTACTGCTGAAAGGACGCTTAATTTGGGGTTGTTTAGCTATTGGTGCATTAACCTTACACTCACTTTTTTCTCCCAGCGAATAACACTGGATTAAGAAGCAGTTCAAAGTATGCCAAGAGAATTTGAGATTATCTGCTCTAGAAGCACCGGTCACACCATGAATTATTGGGCACCCTGGACCTTTCTCTTTTGAGTCATTGACAAGCAGAGGAGATGTCCAGTTTTTAAAATTGTGGCTTACACTTTGCCTGTGAAAATGTACAGACCATGTCAAATTAACAACAAAACCACCTGTTCTTCATGGGGAGATGACTACACGGGGAAGTATCAGAAGCAGGAGTTTCCTCCTCAAAACACCAGTGTCCACCCTGGAGAAATAACTCAACAGTGGACATTGGGTCAGGGAGATGTACATGTACCACCTAGACACACCACCTCTCGCAAAGGTTTTTGGTGAAGAGCTCTAATGGGAACACAAGGCTGTCTGGAGAGCTGGCGGAGCGCTGTCTGGAGAGCTGGCGGGGAACCGTATATCAAGCCTGAAACGAGTTTTCCTCATTTGGAGATTAGGGAAGAGAAAGAGCCTCAATGGGTTCTTTTTAAAAAATCTATTAGGTAAAAGAAGGGATACATTGCAGTCAAGAAACTGAGAGAAGACACACATTTGGAAAGACTTACTCTGGGGCCTGGGTCTGTAGTCCTTCCTGATGTTCAGCCTTCTTGCACCTAGCTGTGAAACCTGGAACCAGTCTCTGCAGAGAAGCAGATGAAATTATGTGAGTTGAAATGCAGGCTGCTTTCACTGGATAAGAGCCCCGCTCTAGGAGCTGTGGTGCCCTTCATCTTCAGTCTTGTCTCTCTACCACCCCAGAAGCATGGGCCCTATACTCATGGCCCAAGATAGTGGCTAGAATTCCAACCACCATGTTAACATTCCAGGCAATATAAAAATAGGTACCGAGCTGGTCATTACTAAGTGATACTGATAGCTCAGTGAGTGGGACTGCACTTTTAAGCAGCCTTAGAAACTACATCTAAAGACTATCCATTCATGGGGGGAGAAGAGCGAAGGAGTTAATCTCCTGATTTCTGTCTCCCTTTGGTCAAAGGCTTACTCCACAGGGTTTTAAATCCCCTCCACTTCTAGCTTGAGCATGTATATTAACAGATAATGACCTGGTCATGCAGCAATATTAGTAAGAAAACCCTGAGGTAGGAGATGAGCAGTGCTCTGTATGAAAAAAAAAA
>NW_017731364.1:5637879-5642266 GCF_001890085.2 Hipposideros armiger | reverse complement strand
TATGTGTGTGCTGAGCAATTAGTCACTTATGTTTTCTGGAATTTTTTTTTGACAGCATATTCAACAAAATAGCAACAATTATTTGTAGGTTAGCCTGTATATTCCAGGCATTGTGCTAGGGGTGAATAAGACACACATTTTGACACTAAGGGGCATAAACACAAGTCAGTAAAATAGGCAAGTGAGTAGGAAGTTAAATATAAGAGGAAAAATGGTGCTATAGCAATTGGGGTGTTAGCAAGGAGGTGGGAATGTGTGATACCTGGATAGAAGATTAGAAAATATGACAGGTGAGACAAGTCAGTCTAAGAGTAGGCCTATGTGTCAGTCATTCATTTGTCTGTTTTGTTAATCATTATTCAGTCATTCATTTATGTTACCTCATGCTGCAGACCTTTATTGGGAGTAGTGGCAGACAGTCTTCATTGATCCAACTTTCATTTCTAACCCTTTCATTTCTAATCCTCTTCCAAATGACAGTGGCCATTTGACCCAATTCTAGCCAATAAGGTAGAATGGTAAAATTGCTTCAGGGGCCTGAAAAACATTTTGATTCTCTCACGTAGATGCCAACATTTTCCTTTTCTCTTACTTTTCTCTGGATTCCATGTATGATAGCTGCAACAGCCATGAGGAAAAAGCCCAGAGAATTTCAGCTTGATAGAATCGTAATGAGTCCATTGAGCCTCTAAATTAGCATCAGCAATCATCTACCTCTGTATATTTTACATGAGAAAAATAAGCTTCCATTTGAGTTATTGTAATTATGTTTTCTGTTACTTGCAACTCAAAACAGTCTTAACAAAGTTGGGCATGTGCGTTGGGCCAGGCCTTTTGTTTGGTGAGCTCTTAATAAAGTTGTCAGTGGCAAACAGCTTAAAAAAGGAGAGCCTACCACAAAGGAGGAGGTGACAAAATCTCTTCAGTTGCTCCTCTTCTGTGAATGAGGCACTAAGATTTATAACTGGGACACTGGGACAAGAGTTATAGGTGTCTGCCCCACCCCACCCCACCCCTGTCTCAGCACCATTGTATATTTCTTTAATGAAGTGTGAGACCAGAACTCTATAAATTCACATAGTAACAGAAGTGGGCAGTAGCTCGTCAGAGGAGCTATTCAGGGAGCCCAGCATCACTCTTTGCGTATTAGAGAAGTTAACAGCTGGTTAAAAATAGGCTTGGAGAGAAGTTGCTTTTAGACCACAGCTCATTTTGGATTTCTCTGGAGCCCCATTCTGGGCCACAGTGTATTTCCTTTTTCCTTTCATTCAAGTAAGAGCACCCAGGCGGTTCAGAGACAATAGATGTACGGTTATCTTTAGGTCTGCTGTGCACTGAAAGCAGAACTAGGGAAAAACAACAAGACCCCTTGGGTACCCGGAGCGTTACAGCTTTAAGGGCCAACATTGACTGAGCTTTTACTATGGGCCAGGCTTTGGGCTTTAAATCCTCAAAACAACCCTACGAGAAAAAGTATTATTAACGGCCTCCTTTCCCTCATGAGGAACCTGAAATTCAGAGCAGATAAGCAATTTATTTAAGGTCATACAACTAGTAAGCAGGACCAGGATTTGAACCAAGGTCTGTCTGATTCCACTTAGAGCCTGTTCTCTTAGCCTCCACTCATGCTGGTCACACAGGGATTTCTGTGTCACTTCATTTTGACCCTGAGAAGAGCCTTGTGAAGAAGGCAGGGTGGGGAGACTACCTCAGTTTACAGAGGAGAAAGCTGAGGACCAGGGAAATGAATGATTTGCCAAGGTCAACAGGTCCATGCACAGTAAAACGAGGATTTGAACCATCCCTTCTGACTCTGAGTCCTGTGCTCTTCCAGGACAAGCTGAGTGCTCAAGCTCCTCAGTTCTGAAAGAACTTTCTGAATTTTGGGGGTTTGACTTCTGATGCAATAGCAGGTCCTATATCAAGGAATCAAATATCCCAGGGCTAGCCAGATTTATTCAGTTTTTTTACTGATAAATTCCTAACTAGAACATGTGTTAAATGATATTTGGAACTGGCTTTTATTTATTTTTCACTTTATTTGTTTATTTTAACATTCACTATTATTTTATATTAATATCAGGTGTATAGCATAGTGGTTAGACATTTATATAATTTTAGAAGTGATCCTCCTGACTAGTCTAGTATCCATTTGGCACTGCATAGTGGTTACCATATTATTGAATATGTTCCCTTTGCTTTACTTTACATCTTCATGACTGTTTTAGAACTATTAATTTGTACTTCTTAATACCTTCACCTTTTTCACCCTGCCCCCCAAACTCCCTCCCATCTATCACCCCAATAATCTATTACCCATCTGACGTCATACATAGTTATTACAATATTATTGACTATATTTTTTATGTTATATCCTACATGCCCATGAGTAATTCGTAACACCAATTTATACTTCTTAAATCCTTCCCATTTTGCACTTAGCCCCAACCCCCTCCCATTTGGCAACCATCAATATGTTCTCTGTATCTATGAGTTTGTTTCTGGTTTGTTTATTTTGTTCTTTGGATTCCACATACAAGGGAAATCACATTGCATCTGTCTTTCTCTGTCTGACATACTCCACTCAGTACAATACCCTCCAGGTCCATCCATGCCGTCACAGATGGCAAGAACCCATTTCCTTCCATGGCTGAGTAATATTCCATTGTGTGTGTGTGTGTGTATATATATATATAACCTCCTCTTTATCCATTCATTCATCAACAAACACCCAGGCTGCCTCCACATCTTGGCCATTGTAAACAATGCTGCAATGAATATATGGATGCACATGTTCCCTTCAAGCAGCACTTTGGGTTTTTTCAGATAAATACCCAGAAATGGTATAAATGGTTTTTCTTTGTATCTTGTAATAGCCTTTGTTTTAAAGTTTATTTTGTGTGGTATAAGTATTGCTACTTCAGCTTTTTTTGTTTGTTTCCATATGCATGAAATATCTTTTTTCTATCCCTTTACTTTCAGTCTGTGTGAATCTTTCAATCTGAAGTGAGTTTCTTATAGGCAGCATATGTAAGGGTTCTGTTTT
The DNA here is from genome assembly GCF_001890085.2 of Hipposideros armiger. Classification (NCBI taxonomy): domain Eukaryota; kingdom Metazoa; phylum Chordata; class Mammalia; order Chiroptera; family Hipposideridae; genus Hipposideros; species Hipposideros armiger. Next base: position 5,639,220 of record NW_017731364.1, on the reverse strand, counting down.
CTTATCCATTCAGCCTTCTGTCTTTTGATTGGAGCATTTAATCCATTTACATTGAAAGTAATTGTTACTAGACATGTAGGTATTGCCATTTTATTATTCATAATTTTTATTTTATTTTTTTTCCTGTCTTAAAGAAGTTCCTCTAACAGTCCTTGTAATACTGGTTTTGTGGTGGTTGAACTCCTTTAGTTTTTTCTGTCTGGAGAGCTCTTTCTCTGTCCCTTCCATTTTAAATGATAGCTTTGCTGGGTAGAGTAGTCTTGGTTGTAGTTTCTTGTTTTTCATCAAATTGAATATTTTGTGCCAATCCTTTCTGCGTGCAAAGTTTCTGTTGNCTGGCATCCCAGGCCAGCTCTTAACCAATGTGTCACTCGGTCTGCCCACTATTCATTATTCTTATTATATCTGGTTCCCGTACTGCAATAGGGACTCATCTCTGTAGGAACAGTATGTCCTAACTTTTCTATGAGTGGAAATAAAAATTCAATCAGTCAGAGTCTTCTGTAAGTTGGTCTTGAGCCATAGTTGAGATTCATTATATCTCACTTTAACTACTCTTTCTGAATTTTCCTCTCTTTGGCCAGCCCTTCAGCTGTTCTGATTTGCATGCCTGGTGGAGTAACCAGTTACACATCTTGCTTTGACATCCCAGTATGCCCTCCAGCCATACTCATGCTACGGCTACCTTCAGATCTGCCTCCATTATTACAATAAGCCTTTAATTGATCTCCCAGATTTCATCTCTTCAGCTTTCCATTCTATACTATTACCAGACGAAAATTTATAAAACTATAGCTTGGTTTATATGATTCTCCACACAAAAATGGCTTCCCATTGTTCATGCAATGGAATCTGAACTGCTTAGCTGCAAAATTAAGGTCTTTATTAATTATGATCTGATCCCTACCTGATTTCCCAGTGTTGTCTCCTCCTTTGCACTCCCTCTAATCTTGTGTACTCTAATCCTAGATAACCTTTCTGGTTCTATGCTTTCCTGTTGTCATTCCCTTTTTCATGCTGTTCCTATCACATGTGTGCACATCCAAACCCTACTTATCTTCCAAACCCAAACACAATGAAGACACTTACTAAACTGGTGGAGTGAGGGATAGAGCCAGTGGGAAATTGAGAAGACATCAGGGTCCATCCCAAGACAAGCAGGGAGTTCAGTCAATCAATAGCCAGTTTAGGAATGTCTTGCTCTATCATTGGGTACTCTACTCTCTCTAACACCCTACCCATAGTGTTCTTACGAATTTTCATTTTTTAACACACATCTCTGGTTTTGGTATGTCACTCTTCGTTTAGGTCAAAGACTTCAGAACGAAGAACTGATTTAAC
>NW_017731364.1:5630132-5634704 GCF_001890085.2 Hipposideros armiger | reverse complement strand
CTCTTTGTCTTTAACCTTTGCCATTTTAATTATAATGTGTCTCGGTGTGGGCTTTTTTGGGTTCGTCTTGTTTAGGACTCTCTGCACATCCTGGGCTTCTATTTCTATTTCCTTTGCCAGATTAGGAAAGTTTTTGGTAATTATTTCTTCATATAGGTTCTCAGCTCCTTACTTTGTCTCTTCTCCTTCTGGTACCCTGATTATATAAATATTGTTGTGCTTGATGTTTTCCAGAAGTCTCTTAAACTAGCCTCATTTTTTTAAATTCTTTTTTCTTTTTACTGTTCCACTTGGGTGTTTTATGCTACCTTGTCTTCCGAGTCGCTGATTTGATCCTCTGCTTCATTGAATCTGCTGGTGATTCCTTCTAGTGCATTCTTCCTTTGAGCTATTGTATTCTTCACTTCTGATTGGTTATTTTTAATGGTTTCTATGCCCCTTTTTTATGCTTGCTATCTTTTTGTCAAAGTTCTCGCTGAGTTTCTTGAACATCCTTTTAACCATTGTTTTGAACTCTGTCTCTGGTAGATTGCTTGCCTTCATTTTGTTTCATTCTTTTTCTGGAGCTTTCTTCTGTTCTTTCATTTGGGACACATTTCCTTGTTTCCTCATTTTGGCTGTCTCTCTGTGTTTGTTTCTATGAATGAGGTAGATTTGCTATTACTCCTAGTCTTGGTGCCCTGTGGGGCCCTGGCACAGTCTCCCTGGTCACCTGCTTCAGGTGCTCCAGGGGTGTCCCTTTGTGTGTTCTGTGTGCACTCCTTTTATAGTTGAGCCTTGATTGCTATTGGCACCTCAGTGGGTGGGATTTACCCTCAGGCTGATTGGCTGTGGGATTTGGCTATATCCACAGCTTACTGTGCTGATGTGTGGGGGCTTACTCCACTGAGTGGGATTTGCCACAGTGGGCTCTGATACCTGTTGAGACTGCCTTTTGGGTATGTCACTTGTGGAGCTAATTGGGCAGTGCCCTGCAGTGGTTTGAAGACAATCTCTAAGTATGTTGGTTCTGTAGCCCCTTGGGAGAGACTGTGGTGCAGGCCCAGGTCACTTACTGCTTGTGACCAGCTGATGATTAAGCGACCTGTGGTTGTTTGCTGCCTATGCTAAAGTTGAAGATGTGTGAGAGAGGCCACACAGTGAACTGAGGACATCTGTCAGCAGTACTGGGCCTGAGGTAGTTCCACAAATCGCCGGGATACCTGGAGGCCTGCTGTCACCAGCTGACTTCCTTAAGGTTTAGCCACTGAGAGAGCCTTGTGTGGTGTGCAAGTTGGGTGAGGCAGGATCTAAGGGAGTCCTAGAGTGGAAAGAGTTGTGATCACAAGGTTAACGTAGATTCTGGTTTGGTGTTGGTGCTGAGCCTAGAGCTACTCAGCAAAAGTCTCAGAGCACACCAAGGCCAGTCTTTGCCTGCCTGGGGCCCAAGGACTCTGATAGTTTTCCAAGAGAGAGTATAATGTGGGATGGGCTGGCTGCTCACAGAGAAAGTTCCTCCAGTGTTATGTTAGTTGGGTGGATGGGGTACCATTGAGTCAGCATGGTGGAACCCTGGAGCTCACCAGACTGATCAGATTCAGATTTGGCCATAAGCATAGGGGGTGGTCTCAACACATTAAAGATGACAGCCGCCTGCCTGGCTGCAGGGGAGAAGGGCCACACACAGACAAAACGGTGACTGTCCTCCAGCTCTGTCCTCGAAGCTGCATACCTGAGTCTGTTCACTGTATGCCTCCAAACCCCTGAGTACCATCCCTCTTCTGGAGCCCAGGGTGAGTACCTACAAGCAAATGAGTCTGTGTTTGGGCCCTTTAAGAGGACATCTGTGTTTCCCACAGACTTCCATCCAGCCCTCCCCTTCACCCCCCCGCCCCCCCCCATGTTCAGAATCCCCACTGTTTTGCACAGGTAGATGTTGTGGTGGCTCCTCTCCCCAGCACCAGTACTCCGTGCTGGGGAGGCTGGTGTGGGGCTGGGGTCCCTTGCTCCTCCAGGGGAACCTCTGTGACTCAATGGCCATTAGGAGGTTTGGGGCTGTTTTGCATTTCCACCCCTCCTACCATTCTTGATATGGCTGCTTCTTTATATCCTTAGTTATAAAACATCTGTTCAGCTAGACTTTAGGTAGTTCTCCAGGTTGATTTTTCTATAATTTAGTTGTGATTTTAATGTGTTCATGGAAGAAAGCAGGCACAGTATTTATCTACGCCACCATCTTGAATCTCTCCTGTATTCCTTATTTCTGACTGGTTCTTTTTTATGCTTTATATCTCCATTTAAAAAAAAATCTTCTCTTTGTTGAAGCTCTCCCTAAGACCATTGAGCATCCTTATAACCAGTGCCTGGAACTCTGCATCTGGTAGATTGCTTGTCTCCATTTTATTTAGTTTTTTTTTCTGGAGCTTTGTTCTATTCTTTTATTTGGGACATGTTTCTTTGTCTCCCCATTTTGTCTGTTTCCCAGTATTTCTATGTAGGGTTATTTTGTCTGTGTTTCTATGTAGCACTGCTATGCTTTCCAGTCTTAGCAGAGTGGTCTTATGTAGTAGGTGTCCTGTGGGACCCAGTGATGTAATTTCCCTGGTCACCAGAGCCGGGTGCTCCAGGTGTATCTCCTGTATAGGTTTTGTGTGCCCTCCTATTGTAGTTGATCCTTGGTTGCTGTTTGCACATCAGTGAGAAGGATTGACCCTCAGGCTGCTTGGTAGTGACCATAGTGGAAGAGCCGTGGTACAGGGCTGACCCTACAGTGCAGGTTTCACTTCAGAGGGGCTCTGGTGCCTGTCCAGTTTTCCCTTTGTGTGTGTTGTCTTCGGAGTCCAGGTGATGCTTTGGCTTAGTCCAAAGCTGGCCACAGGGTATGACAGTTCAGAAGCTTCCTGGGAGGGGTCCCACCTCAGGCCAAATTTAACGGCAGCCCATGCCCTGCCTAAGACTACCTGGTATGAGCCACAAAGCAATCCACAGATGGCTGCTTCTTGCAGTGGGCCTGCAGGTGCCTCAAGAGGTCAATCTGAGAACCAAGGCCAGCTGTTGCTAGTGTCAGGCTTAGGGCTGCTCAGCTAGAAGTACTGTACATGCTGAAGCCAGATGCTGCTTGTTTAGGTTTTGTGAACCTTTGGGGAATTTTATGAAAGTCTGCAGCATGAGCTAAGACAGGTTGATTGTACAGAAAAGCCATTGGAAGTAGCTTGGATGTACCCAAAAGTTGGGTAGGGTGGAGTCTCAGGGAACCAATAGGGAGAGGCAGAGGAAAGGTAATAGCCAGTTTGATGGACTCAGATATGGTGTCTTCCTATGTCTGTACACAGGGAGGGGAGGGCTCAACAACAAAACAATGGCTTCCACCAGCTCTTCCCTCTGGGAGAAAGTTGCCTTTCCAGCACTCACCCTGAAGTTAGACAATTCAGTTTCTCCTTGTATGTTCCTGGTGCCTTTTGAGTTGTTGCCCCAGCGCTGAAGCTCAGAGTGGGTGAGTCTGTCAGTGAGTAAGTCCATGCACAGGCTTTTTAAGAGGAGCGCCTGAAACTGCAACTGTCCTCGTCTCACTTAGGTACGATCTCTGCTGGTTTTCATAGCCAGAAGTTATGGGGCCTTCTCTTGCTGGCACTGGAACCCAGGGCTGGGAAGGCTGGGATGGGGCTGGACCCCTCACTCCTCCAGGGATGGCCTTCACAGCTGAGATATCGCTCCTGATTTTTAATGGTCACATGCAAGTGTGGGACCAGCTTGTTCTGCATCTCTACCCTTCCTAGCAGTCTTGAGGTGGCTTTTTCTGGATGTCCTTAGTTGTAGGGCTTCAGTTCAGCAAGGCTTTATGTAATTCTTAATGATGCTTATTTTGTAGTTTAGTTGTAATTTTGATGTGGTCATGAAAGGCGGTGAGCAGAGTGTTTACTTACTTTGCCATCTTGACCAGAAAAATTGGTGGTGACATTTTAAATCCCAAATATAATATTGGTTTCACTGTTAATTTAATAGTCCTTCAAACAGTGGGATAAGAATGAGCTGGAAAGGATAGACATCTTTAATAGGGGACTGCCAATTTAGTTGATAGAGCTAGCAAAATATCTCTTTGAACATTTAAATTATTCAGTGACAAGGAAGCTGAGAGAATTAGCTAATAAGGGGTAGGGGGTAGGTATTGTACATGTGAATATTTTTTTAAACATCTGAGTTTTGAAAAATAAAAGTGGTCTGCCTACATTTTCAAGCACAGTGATAATCAAAAGAGAGCTCTACAGAGGTAATAATACCTTGTATTTAAATGCAGCTTGTCTCTGAAGAGCTCAAAGCACTCTATAATCATTTCCTTATTATGATTCTCAAAACTTCCTGGGTCAAAAAGTTAAGAAGTTTATATCTTAGTATTCTGGCCTCAGTTTCCTCTGGGAATTTGAGGTAAAAAACAAAACAAAATAAAACAAAACAAAAAAACAACCAGGCTGCTGTTTAAGAACTTTGTCATTGCCAAAATCTTTCCCACTCTCTCCACCTGCCACCTCCTATCTCCCCAGGCCCCTGTCCTTGTCACTCTACTACCCTATTTAACTTATTTTCTTTTTTCTCCCT
>NW_017731364.1:5616246-5629152 GCF_001890085.2 Hipposideros armiger | reverse complement strand
CATACATATATATTTATACAGCTATTGCCTTCCAGTGAGTACAAAGTGTGTACACACACACACACACACACACACACACACACACACACACACACGCACACACACACACACGCACGCATTATTCTTTATTAGTTCTAGGAGGAAAGGAAGGAAAAACAGTTATTGCCAGCCTCATTTTATGGTGAGAAAATCAAGGCACAAATCATGGCCTTTACTCAAATCACGGTGGTGTTGGCATAAGAATGTCTAAACATTCGTTGTATCATGTTGTGCTCAAGGAGCAGTCTGGGAAGTTGAGACTCCAAGCTCTAGGCCTGTGTTTGGCTGTGTCAGGCAAATGCTTCATCCTTTGAGCCTCAGTTTTCCCATATGATGAACAGATAGAGGAGGGCGTTGGCCATTTCCTCTCTATGGTTCCTTTCTTTGCGTTGGAAGTTGTGTGTGGAGCAGTTAAAGGAACCAAGACTGAGCCTGGAGCAGCCCACCTGGATGGGATGTGGCTTCCCATCGCTTCCCTAACTCCAGATATTCCAGCCTTTACAGGATATGCAGTGTGCATTCTATGGCATAGTTTTCTTGGGCCCTGGACAAGACCACATATCAAGGGTTGGGGCTGCTTCACAAAGGGAATCCAAGTCTCAGCTGCTGCTACGTAACCCTGAGGCTGGAAATGAGAATGGGGTGTGTTTACATGTTTGTGGTAGGGTGCGGTGGGGCAGAGGGTTTTGTGGGTGGTGTGTAGTGGGTCCAAATTCTAAGGCATGGAGCTGCCTGAGTGGTTCTGCTGGTGTGGGGCTTGCCACTCCAGCTTCAAAGAGGCAGGCCAGGAGCAAGATGGGGGACTGTCTCTGTTAGACATCCCAGAAGTACCCTGACAGTAATTTTGAGCTCTTCTCAGTTTATGCTCCTTTCACTGTCTCTAGAATATTAGTTACCACATTAAAAGTTACCCCTGACACTGCTCCAGAGAAGATATACAAATAACCAGCAAACACAAGAGGAGATGGTCAATAGTATTAGTCAATAGGGAAATGCAAATCAAAACCACACAGTAGCACCACTTCCCACTCACCAGAATGGCTGTAATTAAAAAAGAAAAAGGAAAATAGCAAGTGTTGGCAAGAATGTGGAGAAATGGAACCCTTATATATTGCTGGTGGGAATGTAAAATAGTGAAGCCATTGTAGAAAAGAGTTTGTTAGTTCCTCAACAAGTTAAACATAGGATTACCATATCCAGCAATTCCACTCTTACGTATACGCTCAAGTAAGTTGAAAACAGGGACTCAAACAGATACTTGCACACCAATGTTCATAGCTGCTCTAGTCACAATAGTGAAAAGGTAGAAAAAAAAATGTCCATCAACAGATAAATGAATAAACAAATTGTAGTAAATACCTGCAGTGGAGTATTATTCAGCCATAAAAAGAAATACTGTAGCTTCAGAATCATGCACAGGATTAGGTTAGATTAGATTAGAATAGATTAGATTAGATTAGGATTAAAAATGAGGAAATGAAAGAGAACAAAGTCTGTTCCTAATATTTGTAAATTCTGAAGTAAGTGCACAAAATGAGTCCTCTGGCTTGTAGCTTGGCTCCTTCTTTTCTCACCTCTGCTTGCTAATGTCTTATAAGCGCTTGACATGCATGCACATGGACTCCAACCTCATGACAAGGACCCATCCACAGCTCAGTCCCCACCTCAGCCCATTCCTGCACACAGCTGCCCCTTGGCTTAGGGGCACACACGCTAGCATCATGCTTTGTCCTCCACAGAACAGACCTGGGAAGCAAGTTCCTAGCAGTGGGTTTAGGGCCATGTGAGCAGGAAATTCTGGAGTCCTGGCTCCAGGGAGGGAGGTCTAGAAGCTGAGTTGAACTCTAGGTGGGCATATCCCTTAGGCCCTGTGGACTTCTAATCCAGTGGAAAGGAGAACACCTGGAGATAGGCCAGTCTAGGGCCTCGAAAGTGTGAGGTCTCACTGGTCAGGGGTCTGGGTTGCCTAATCTAAAGCAAGACTAAAAGGAACTATGACTTATTGAGCCAGGCTGTGGGAGCCAATTTTGTTTGTCATTTGATTCATGTTACAATCTGAGAAAGCATTACTTGGCCCATTTGACAGGTAGGACTCACAAAAGTAAAGTGACTTATTTAGGGCTACGCTGTAAGTGGTAGTGATTCTAATGACTGTGTTCTTTTCAAGAACTGTGTTTTTCAAGAGCTATGTTTTTCCATAGGACACCTGAAGAAGACACCAGAGAATTCTAAGGATGCTTTTTTAGACAGAGGAAGTAATCTCTGCCATCAGAAGTGTGTCAGGCCATGCAGAATGCTAAGTAGGCTTTTGTCCTCGTATTTGCTTGGAGTGTCTTTCATAGGCTTTCTCGGCTGTTCTGCTCCGGTCACCCAGAGCATATTGTATGGTGTTTCCAGAAGTCCCGGTTGACAGTATGACAGTGAGTTGTGATACAGCTACATCTGTCCAGGACCACACAGCCTTCTAGCTAAACACTTCTATTCAGCACAGCTGTGCAAAAGGCACCCTTGAGTTCTCTGGTAAACAATGCAGGGTGGTTGCCTTGGTGTCTTTCCATCCCTCTCAGTCTCTTAGGAGATTATCCACATTATAGTCCAGAAGCTGAGAAACCTCTGAGCAGTACAGTGAGATAAATTAAACCAGAAATGTTCTTGCTATATAGGAAACTTTACTAAAAACTTTCCTATTCTCTTATGGTGCCTCAGTTTCCTTGTTTGGAGACAAGGCACATAGGTAGTAACTTCAAACGGTGAAGCAACTTAAAATGTGTTCTTGTTGTTGCTTTTTAAATAATCAGAGCAGTTCAAGTTTGGAAGGGTAGAATGGGCTACCTGGGAGGTATGAGTTTCCCCAAACTCTGGACTTTTAACAGATGACAGGAGACTTGGCAGTGGTGTTTAGAAGATTTAAGAACTAAATTATTTCTTATGTCTCTTTTATCCTTATGACTAAATTATGAATATTCTTCATTCTAAAAGAAGAGAAATTGTGTTAAGTACAAAAAAAAAAAAGGCACAGACTGAGCCCTTGTAAAGATATCGCAAAGAGGAGAAGTTGTTTCTGGCTTAGAGAGTTGCAGGAGGCTTCACGGAAGAGATGTCATTTGCATTTGGCCTGTAAAAAAGGCTAGAACTTGATGAGAGACACAGTAGGAACAAAGGTGTGACGTGTGGGGCAGCAATGCATGAGACAATGTGTGTAGTTAAATGTGAGTGGTTTATTCTTTTTGAAATGTGATATAGAAAGTGAAAGATATTTTTGGTTTAGTAACTTAGGGTTAGATGAGAAGATGAAAGATCTTGAAGTCTAAGACATTTTTACTTTATCTTGAAAAACATGGGATGCTATCAGTTTGTTTGTTTGCTTGTTCTTTAAGCAAAAGAGTGCTACACTAGTCATTAATGCTGTTCACTGAATATTTCTTGGTTCAACCTTTTGGATACATTATAAGATTGTACTTCCTGTCCACCTGTGGATGGGACCATGAGATCAGTTCTACCTAATGAGCTGTGAGCAGAAGGTGGCTTTTGCCACCTTCAAACAAATATTTAATTACCAATGTGAGATCATCTAGACTCGCTTCCCTCTTCTACAGCCTCAGCAATGCTTCAGATAGTGGTTGGTTCCTCAGTCTGGGTGTCAGAGTGGAGCCAATAATGACATGGAGCTGAATCTCCAGCTGTTAAGAATGGACATGTAAAAGGCGAAAGATTTATGCGATCTGAAGAGAAACCAGAGTAATGGAATTGTAATAGATAAGCATGATATCGGGGGTGGGAGGGCAATCGATGGGGGGAGGGGGGTTGTTACCTGGTGAGGGTGAAAAGGGTAACTATTGTATTGTTCTGTACACCTGAAACTAACAATAAAAAAAAAAGAATGGACATGTAGTGAGAGTGAGAAATAGCTTTTGTTGCTTTAAGCCTCAGGGATGTTGGGTTTGTTTGTTGCTGGAGCATAGCCTAACCTATCCTGACTGATACAAACAACAAGGTTAGGGCTGTATTTTCGAAGTGTTAAGCTTGCTGTGGTATGCAGGATAGGTTGTCTTTAGGAAAGATGAAAGGCAGGAAGAAGAATTAAGAGAGAGTGCAATAGAACAAGCAAGAGATCATGAACTTATGAGGGAGGGCAGTGGCCGGGAAGATGGAGTTGGAAGGTGTAAATGTGATGACTTTCAAAGACAACTTTGAAAACGGAACAGTCACAGGACCTGGGAAACAATTAGATTTTTCTGCAGACAGAACTTTGACAATTTTTAGGGTCCCATTCTGATGCAAAAAGCAAGATTGCCTAAAAATGTCCCTGGGAACACATTCTAGATCGCCTGGATTCATTCTAGATTTGTTGGAACCAGAGGCTCCCACTCCTTCCAGCAGCAGTAGCTGCACCTAAATTCAGCTTCCAATGGGACCTGGTAGGAGATTTCCTCTCTCAGGTAGGAGGGTTTGTTACTGAACCCAAGTTCCTATGATCCCCAGGGTTTGCAGGCGCTAGATAGTTAGCTTTCTTAGGTAACTCCTGTAAACATCAAAACTCACTGGTGTATCAAAGCCAGACAGCCTGGCACCCGTGTTCCTCCTCCCACCTTCTATGTATGCTCTCAAGCGAAACCTTTAAAAGGAAGCATGCAGCTGAGGCAGATCTAGCAGGGAGGGCACCCTCGCCTTAGCATGCATGGAAAACCACGAGACTGTCCCACATGCCTTCTACTGCTGACTTCTACTTTGTAAGTTTCCCTAATAAACCCTGTTCTGTAACCTATAACATGTCTGAGCCCTGTTGCATGTTGTGTGACAGGTGTGACAACAAAGGGACTCATCGCACACAACCACCACAATGTAGATTGACTGTGCTGCTCCTCAGATTAGGGAGATGGGAGGACAGAAATGCAGAGGGCCTGGCAGATGTGCTCTGGGCCCAGAGTCAAACAGACAGACTGAGAAACCCCAGATCAGAGAGAAACACAGAATCTCAAGTGCAAAACTGACAGTCCTCCAAGATGTCCATACCCTACGCCACCCTGGTAAAAATTGTTGGATTGAATTCAGTAAATCACTATTTTTTTGAAAAGAGGGTCAATATTGTTCAAAGGGATTAGCCTGGACATTTCCATGTTTCAGCTCCATCACAAAGCTCCTGGAAGGATTCTGGAAGGATCGCAGAGCATGTACAAGTTACGCTGTGAATTGGTTCTTTGGGGCTCAGGGCATGCTTTCTGGATAATGCCAGAAATGGTAAGCAGAACGCCAGTCCATCTTTCTAAAGTCTCTGGGCCCTATACTATAATTGAAGCATAGTATGTTTGTGTTAAAAATAGTAAAACACCCTCGAGTAATTTAAAATATAAGGTGGTATTTTTGTTTGAGTTTTTAGGTGGCACGTGGGCACTTGAAGAAAACAGAAGATGAGGGTATTGCTAGGGACTTTTGCAGAATTTCTCAAAGTAAAGTCTGGGCATTTTCAAGGACTTTAATGGGCTGATGAAAAGGTTCTTTGTAGTGCTAATTTCACTAAAAAATGAAAGTCTTCCTTTGCCTTTCACTTGGGGTATCATTAGCACTACACTTAGAGCTGTCAGTCTGGGAGTGGTTTAGGGCTCACACCAGAGTTGAAGAAGGAGAAAGAAGAAGAGAGATTTTCTTGTGGTAACTGGGAGAGAGCTGGAGAAGAGACCAGAGGACAGGGCAAGAGAGGCTGTGTTTGCACAAGCGAAAGAGAAATGGCTCGAGGGGTGTCACCTCAGTGGTGAATGATGAAAGGGAAAAAGGGGAAGGTATGGTAAATGCAAGATCCCCTGAGGGGAAAGACAGCCCCATGCTAGCCATTTTGGTGTCTACCAGAAGGTGAGATGAGCCAGAAGCCTTGTGTCTGAGAATGTGCCACAGGTGGTGTGTGTGGTATTTGACAGACTGGAGCGTGTATCTTGGTGACCACAGCAGCAGCATGGTACAAGAAGCCAAAAATCAAGACACCTTAGTTCTCATCCTGACTTTTACTTTAAGTTACTGAATGTACCAAGAGTGCCTGCTATTTGGCAGGCCCAGTGATCAGTGCTGAAGCATCAAGAGAGATGTGGACATCTTGAGGAGCTTGGGTCCGATGAGGAAACCACTTGCCCCCACTTGCTGTGTTCCATGGTTGTGTCACTTAACCTACCTGGAGAGTGTGGTTTTTATGCCTCTAGGCAAGTGGACTTCCTAATACTGAACCCAGGATTCTGTTGACTTATTCATCTTGCCACCAGCAATGCTGGGCCATTGGAGGCCTCCCACATGTCCAAAACCTCGATTGCTACATTTACAGTGGGACCAGAGCAATCAAGAACATATATTTTTTGAGGCCAGCCTGTAAAGGAGAGGAAGTGTGCAGGTGCACAGGTGATGGCCCCACTTACAAAATGGGCCATCAGAGAAGTCAATCTGGCTTTCTCTACTCAGGGAGGGGTTCAGAGAGGTCAGGGGTATCCCACCTTTGTAGCTCCCTACACCAAAGAAACCATCAGAAAGAAGAGTAGGGAAAAGGTCTTCTCCTCCTAACAGACATATGGTAGGGACACCGATTCTAGTCCACAATGGTTTGATCAATTTCTACTGGGATAATAGTTTTCTAAACTGGACAGGAAATAAGAGCAGAATGGGACCAAAACACATGTATAGTGATATATGCCCTCAATCTCAACACATTCTAGAGGGAAAGAAATAATTAAATGCTGACCAAAAGATGGCTCTAGTATCTACCTGGTTTCAGATTATTATAAAAAGATATAAATGGCATTTACTAATTTCACTTAAAATATAATAGCTTATCTGTTTGCATGTCCAGTTCTAATTGTTTTTGCATATTATAAAACTCAGCAACAAAGTTCCTCAAAACTGAAATAGATTGGAGCCTTGGCACGATCAATAAAAGAAACTTGGCCACAAAGTGTCCTCAAGCTATTGGAGCATAAACCTCAACTGATATTGTGTGTCGGTTGCAATTTGCTTTTATTTATCCATCAGCATCCTCTCCAACTAAATATAAGTGCATGTGAAGAACAGTTGCAGGTACAGGCAGGCACTGGGGTCTCCAGAATTAATAAGAATCACTGACCTGTGAAATATCAGTGTTCAAAAGTTCTGATTTCTCCCATGAGGTACTTTTCATATTTTATTTTGATAACTGAATGCAAATGAGCCTCAGTAAACCCTTCCTCACCTGTGTTCTTTGCATGGTGCTACAACTGCGTCTGTTCATTACAGACTATTAACAAATATATAGCCCAGTTTAGATTTACACAAATCAGCTGCATTATGAGGGTGACCAAAAAAAATTTTTCAAGGTAAAAACAAGCCCATCTTTAAATGCAGCTTTGTTGATTTTTGGCTTGCCATAATTATTACGATTGTAACAGTGTGTGTAGTTCAGTAGCAAGAACTCCAAACTGAGAATGGAGAGTTTGAGTCCAGGGTCTACCCCTTCTTAACTCTTGCATCTGGAGCAGTCACTTCCTCTGTCCGACTTTGGGGAAATTGGGATAAGCATCTTTTTCATGCCTATCTTACTGGCTTGCTCAGAGAACACAATAGATGTGATAGCTCTTGGTGAGATTATCCAAACATGAAAGGAAGGGCATGGCTCTGCTTAGAAGTGCCCAGGAGCACAAGCAGCACATCTGCCTTGTCGTAGGAGATGCCCAGACACTCAGAGCTCTCAGGAAAAATTACTTTTTCTGTTGTTTCAGTCATTCTCATCATTTGATTACAGAATGACCACACGTAATAGTAATCCCACCTCTCCCTATTAGGAGCCTCATACATCTTGAATATATTGAATTTGACAAGCACTAATGAAATGCCTACTACCAGTGCCACCATATGTACTACCAGACACTGTTGCAGGGCGTGCAGAGTTGAGTAAGAAACGTTCGTGTAACACACAAGTACTTCGAATGAAAGGCAGAAGTGCCAACAGGCTCTTGCAGCAGCACAGGCTCTTTGTTGAAGGAAAGCTGAATTCCCATGGGGGGATGGGTTGGATGGGTGTCCGTAGAAAAGGTGGGATTTAAACACGTCCTTAAAGGGCCTGACACAAGTGTCCACTAGATATTTTCTGGATGAATGGATCAAAGAATCACTTTTAGCAGCAAGGTTAGCTGAATTGGCCCTTGCTGACAAGCAAGCTATGGTCTACATTTTTCTTTACATCTGAATGTCTGGGCTTTAGCAGAGGACCAGCACAGAGTGGGCACTGAGCAAATGTGGAGGGAATTATTGAGCAAAGTTATGCTGTGTTTAGAGTAGAGTTGGGTGGGTCAAATAGCAAAGAGAGGGAATTCACCTTGCTCCAAGACCTTGGCCAGGTCACTTTCCTTCTTGTTAAGTCAGTGCACTGGAGAGGCACATCTGATCTGCCCTACAGGCTTGTGAGCAGCTTGCTGCCTCAGAGATCTCTGGAACTGACTATCAATAAACCAAGAATACAGTAACTTCCTGGAAGCAAGTTGGGGATGATAATGACTATCATATGAGAGCTGGAGTGGAGAGAGCATCACAAGGAGCAGTCACCACTGTTCTGTCAGGAAGACTAACCTGAACATTAATACCAGAATGAAAAAGATTGATTAACGAAGGTAATTGTCTACTGTGTTGAGAAAAGCTTCCTAGGGCACTTTTGTTTAAGAAGGTTAATTATCTTCATAGATAGCTAGAATATTAAGGTTCTTAGAGGGAGGAAATTTGCCAATGTTTAATCTGTAATTATTAATGGCATACTAATGTGTTGATAAAAATAAAGCTGATTGGCCCAAAGGCTTAGCATGGACAACTCATTGTGAAATAACAGAAAGTGGGTTGGTTGGCCAACCCTTGAGTTATCGCCGTGCAATTATCAAGTAGTCAGTACTTCTTTAGCAGAGACGGCATCTGAGGAATAGGCAGAGGTTTGCAGGCACAATGATTGTCCTTTCTGAGGAGCCTCTGAAAGGTTCAGACGACATTGTCAAAAGTAGCCGATGCTTACATCCTCACCCACCTGCAGGACTAATTTTATCTTTGTTTTGGCTGTTAGTGGAGTCTTTCAGCTGCAAGTCTCCCTTGCATAAAGTGTGATGTTTTATGTAAAAACACTTTCATATATCTGGATTAGTTTTGTCCAGTTTGTAAGGGTCAGAGAAATGTTGTTTACCCAAAGTTATAGGAGTTGAATGTAATGAAGAAATTAAGAGTAAAGCCTCTTTTGTGTTTGTGAGACCAGAACTCAAGCTACTAGAAAAAGTTTGCTGCCGTTCTGGAAACAGCCACCATGACTTCGGGCCATCCCCTCACCTGTGGACGCCCATCGCTGCTCCTCAAGCCACTCTAGCATTCCAGTGCCTCAGCTTGGCCTCACTCCTCACACTTCTTCCTGTCGTGGTTACTGATCTCTTCATTCAACTTTTCTCCTGTGTTATGGCTTCTCCTGCCTGGTGCTTCCGCTCACTCCTAGGTCTCTGAGCATCTCCATTTCTGCACCATTTTATTGTCCCCAGCTGTGTCTGTACTACTCTCAAGAGAGAAACTATGCAATGCAGAGGGTCTCTGCTGGCAGGGCTGGCTTCACAGGGGTGCAAACTGTGTGGTCCCACAGTGTCCTGTGCTTAGGAGAGGCCAGCACTTGGTTTAGTGTTCTCCTCTGAAAAGATTCTCAGCAGTATTACACCTTTATGAAAGCACACATTACATTGTAGTGTTGTTATCTGCTTGTTCATCTGTCTTGTCTAATAAACTGTTAGCTTCTGGGGAACAAGAAACAAATCTT
Source organism: Hipposideros armiger (assembly GCF_001890085.2). Lineage (NCBI taxonomy): Eukaryota > Metazoa > Chordata > Mammalia > Chiroptera > Hipposideridae > Hipposideros > Hipposideros armiger. The sequence continues at coordinate 5,619,332 of NW_017731364.1, read as the reverse complement.
TTTTATTGTTGTGTCTCTGGCACCTAGCACAATATTTAGCATATAGTAGGTACTCATTAAATATCTGTGGAAGGACAACAAAAGCCCAGTTTGTTGGTGGCACTCGAACTATAACCAGAGTCTCCCATCAGCATCTTGTGCTTGGGCAACTGCACAAACATTTTCAAACGGGTTTTCAATTGACAGCTTTTGTGAAGATTTTATTTATTTATTTATTTATTTATTTATTTATTTATTTATTTATTGTCATTTTGGAAGTGGGCTCTTAAACTAGCACAACTATACCCACTGCTCAACTCCCTTGAAAGTCAAATCACATTCAGGTGAGCTCTGGATTTCCAGCTGGACAGATACTTCCCACAGGGTGATGAGAGCCCAAGAGGATCCAAAATGGTTTAGTGTGGGCCCCACTGGGGCATAGGTTGCAAGCAAAAAAGAAAGCACAAAGAAAAGTCCTGTTTTGGAAGGCTGGAAAGGGAATGGAAGTTGCACAATACAGAAAGTGGCCATTTTTCTTTTTCTCCAATTTTCTTGGTTTCTGCCACAGTTTTGTTATTTAATAATTCTGTGACCTAGAGCAGGTCACTTAACAACGATGGAATTCATCAATAAAACTACAATATTCATCAGTAAAATCTCTATTGTCCACTTCATGGTGTCTTAATAGGCTCAAATTTCAAAGTGCTTATAAAAATGCTTTGTAAAATGTATAAAGCTTGATGCTCAGATAAAGGTCTGTTATTACTGAATGCACTTATCACACATGTGGAGTTCCATGAAGCTCCTTACAGAATTTTGGCTAAGCTTGACTATCCCAACTGAACATTCATCCCTAGGGTAAAAGTAGAGATTTTTGGCAGTCACAAAAATCCGGAAGTGCCTTTATTCACATGAAAATATGGCTTTAGGTAAGCTTTGTTGTTGTCTCTGGGGCGGATAAATGTCATCAGCATTGGTCTTTCACACCTTATAGAAGTTGTCTGTTGCTCTGACTTTTCCTCACCAACCCCACTTCAAATAAAGTCAAAACATATTTACTTATGACCTTGTACTATGTACCAGGCATAAGAGATAATGTAAGATACCTTGTCTAAAGTCTTAAGAGAAAAACTAGAGGTCAAGATAGATAATTATAACCCAAGGTAGATCATAAACTAAGTAACAGCAGTGGTCTCCAACAACTTTGAAGAGGAGAAATGGCATCCCATTGGAAGGCTGAGGAATGACTCATAAAATCTATCTCCCAGTCCTCCCAGTCCTATGGTTCTTGGAGCAGTTCCTTTGATAAGGGAAAATCCCTCCAAGGTTCTTACAGAGCTTGTAGACCAGTATGGAAAATGTATCCTCAGGAATCTTTCTTTCTCAGATCCTGAGAATAGCAATGTCCAATTGTTTCCATCTCTCTTTCCCTGTGAGGCCTAGAGCTCGCCACAGCTGAAATTTGAAATGCTTGGCTTTCTAGAATCTTGGTAGGGGAGCCCTAGGCAAGCCCCTTAGACTCTAAGTTTTCTCATCTGGAAAATGGACATAATCATACTTACTTCAAAGGAATGTTGCAACAGTTAATTGATGTTTGCTAAACCTTCTGAGATCTATAGATGAAAGACCTTGGAGAAGAACACATGATTATTATGCAGTAATTAATCCCTTCATCAGTCTTTGTGAGATCTCTGTTTGTTCAATCCGTTCCCTCTTTTGGGGGTCACTGAACTGCATTTCCAGATATAAAACATTCTTATAGGAAGAATCAAGTGGTTTTTGATTTCCTGACCACCCTCTGGGACTTTCTCAATTCAAGAGCATCCCTAGACCACAACCTTCTCTCTTCTTTCTTTCCCACTCTTGAGGCAAAGGTCTTGCCCTTTTACCCTTGGTCAGTGGTCACCCTGGAGCATGCTGTGAGTGAGAAGAAGCTGACCCATTAGTAGTAATTTATTTCAAAGACTCAGCATTTTCTGCTCTTTGAGCTATGGAGATATCATGGATATCAGTGACAGCTTCTTAGCCCCTAGGAAAACAAATCTCCCTTTTCCAGAATCTAATACTTTCCATCTCTTCATTCTGAAAATGAGTTGAATGTTCTTGGCCTGTGATTCCACAGTGGGAAGAATGGGACTCCACTGATGTCTGAGGGCATATATATATATATATATTATTATATTATATATATATATATAATATATGTATATATTATATATATATATAGATTATATATATATAATCATTGATTTGTTCCTCCCATCCTATCCTTTCTTTAGATTCCTCAACTATAAAATGAGTAGAATAATTCTCCCATTAATTTTCTCAAAAATTTGTCCTGAGGAGTTAATGAGATCATGTAATTGAAAGCACATTGTAAACTCTAAAGGGTGTATAGATACACAGAAGTGAGGCAAAGTATTGTATGATCTGTAATGCAGAAACCAATGGATACAGCAAACACTCATAGAAACAGATTTGGACTGAGAAGTAAAGTCATGATCTGTCCCACTGTTTCAAGTTTGCTGAAAGAATCTCCTTTACAAATTCCCTATCTGTTGATCATCTGAACAGCTTCAATAATGGGGAGCTCACTACCTATCAATGCAGTCTATTTCACACTTGGAAGCTTCTCACTGTTAGAAAGTCTTTTCTCTGGCTGAGATGAATCAGTCTCTCTGTCACTTCAAGGACTGTTTTATAACTCTGGTTCTTGGCTCCACATAAGAAAATCCAACCTTTCTTCCCTATAATGGTCCTCCAGATTGGTGAAATCAAGGATCATCTCCTGGTTTCTCTCATCACCAATTAAAACTCCCCGGTTCCTTTACATTTACTCATGACACAGTTTCCTGGCCTTTCACCATTCCAGAGGTAGGACTAGTGATTTGCTCAACAGGGAGCAGAGGCTGCAGGACCAGAAGTAGAGAAGGGTGGGAACAGTTGGATTCCATTGTATTCAAGGTTACAAGGAACAGCATGGAAATGACATTTTTATCACAGGCTCCAGCCAAGTGGCTCAGCCCCCAACACTGTCCATGCACTGCACACAATTGGAACTGAATGAATAAATATTGTGAATGAATAAATGCAATGAAAGGTTTGTT
>NW_017731364.1:5610638-5612757 GCF_001890085.2 Hipposideros armiger | reverse complement strand
TTGGCCCTCAGGCTGACTGGCTGTGAGGTTTGGCCATGTCTACAGCTTATGGCTGCTGTGTGGAGGATTACCCCACAGAGTGGGATTTGCCCCAGTGGGCTCTAGTACCTGCTGAGATCACCATTTTTGTGCCACTTGTGGGGCTAATTCAGTGGTGCCCTACTATGGTCTGAAGCCAACCTCCAAGTATGTTGCTTCTGGAGACTCTTTGGAGGGGCTCCAGTGCAGGCCCAGGTCGGCCACTGCCTGTGACTTGCCAGAGGCTACCTGGTAGGAGCTACAAAGTGATCCACAGTTGTTCACTGCTCGTGCTAAATTTGGAGGTGCATGGGAGAGGCCACACTGTGAACTAAGGATGGCTGGCAGCAGTACTGAGCCTGAGGTAACTCTGCAGAAAGCCAGGACACCCAGAATCCTGCTGCCACCTATTGGCTCCCTTAAGGTTTAGCCACGGATAAAGCCTTGGGTGGTACATGAGTTGAGTGAGGCAGGGTCTCAGGGAGTCATTAGAGTGGGAAGAGTTTTGGTCACCAATTTAATGTAGATTCTGGTTTGGTGTCAGTGCTGAGCCTCAAGCAACTCTGTAAAAGTCTCAGAGCACACTGAGGCCAGCCACTGCTTGCCTGGGGCCCATGGACTCTGATAATTTTCCAAGAAAGAGTACAATGTGGGAGGGGCTGGCTACTCTTGGAGAAAGTGCCTCCAGCTGTGTAGGAGTTGGGTTGGGCCAGTACCAGCTGAGTCAACAGGATGGAGTAGCAGAGCTTACCAGGCCAATCAGATTCAGATTTGTCCTGTGAGGGCGGGCTCAACATATAAAACGTGGCACCTGCCTGCAGGCTTCATGGGAAGAAGAAAACTCACTGGGAAATGCCGAGTGTCCTTCAGTCCTGCCTCTGAAGCCATGCATCTCAGTCTGTTCCCCATATGCCTCTGACACCTCTCGAGTCATTGTCCCTTCACTGGAGCCCAAGGTGAGTGCCTGCAAGCGAGTCTGTGCACAAGCCGTTTTAAANTAATCTCCTGTATAACATCAGATTCCAATTTGGTTACTATTTATTGAGCTACCATGTGCCGGGTACTGTGCTGGATGCTCTTACTTAATTTCCCCTTGTATGCGATAAGAAAGGTGTTACAGTCTCCCAGAGTCAAGAGAGGTTTGGCATCAACAACTCTGGCCTGCAATCATTGTTCTCCTCATCTTTCAAGGGAGCGTGTTTCATTCATTCATCAAGAAATGTCTATAAAGCCCTCAGCAATGGTTTCTCAAGTCTGGATTCTTTTAAGACTATGGAGTTATTATAGGAGAATCTCTAAATCCACGTGTGTGCTACAGATTATCTAGAGACTGCAAAAGATAGACATGTATAACTTGTATGTACTTGCATTTCTCAAGTGTATGTGGGTTGTGATTAATCAAATATAATTTTTAAAACCACACTACTAAAGCTATGGTGTTTTTGTCATCATATATTTTATTAGTCATTAGAATTTTTAAAAATAATATACATTATTTTTCTGAACAGTTTTAGGTTTACTGGAAAGTTGAGTAAAAAGTACAGTGAGTTCCCATACACCCCTTTGCTTTTCCCTTTCCCCAAGTTTCCCTATTATTAACTTCTTACATTAATGCGGTATATTTGTTATAGTTGATGAGCCAATGCTGATACATTGCTAAAGTCCATAGTTTACATTTTTATATAGGGTTTACTCTTTGTGTTGTGCATTCTATGGGGTTTTGAAAAATGTTTAATCACATGTATCCATCATTATAGTGTCATATAGCATAGTATCACTGTCCTAAACATCACCTGTGCTCCACCAATTCATCTCTCCTTTCCTCTCCCTGAACCACTGATCTTTTTACTATCTCTACAGTTTTGCCTTTTCCAGAATTCCATATAGTTGCAATCATATAGCATGTAGCCTTTTCAGATTGACTTCTCTCACTTAGCAACATGCATTTAAGGTTCCTCTGTTTCTTCATGGCTTGATAGCTCATGTCTTTTTATCACTGAAAACTATTTCATTGTATGGATGTACCATGGTTTGCTTATCCATTCTCCTATGGAAGGACATTTTGGTTGCTTCCAAGTTTTAGCAATTATGAAAATGTTTG
>NW_017731364.1:5592681-5604358 GCF_001890085.2 Hipposideros armiger | reverse complement strand
GTGTTACTGAGGCAATGTCACGGTACACTGGAAGGAGAAATCTCATTTGTCGCTCATACTCTAAGAATGAAATAACTTTTTCCATCCAAAAAAGTTTAAAACTCTTATCCCTTGCCACATATTCTGTAGAGAAAAAATGGACACTAAATGCCTATCAGAAGGTGCAGGTTAGAGGAATGGAGAGCAGTGACATCACGCAACTATTTTTGTTTAACTGGCAGGGTAGATAACTCACATTGTTTGTAAGATAAAAAAGAAAAAAATTCTTACTACAGCCTACAAGCCTGTAATTATCTGACCTCTATCAATCTTTTACACCATATGCTCCCTCTTCTGTTCAGCCATGCAAACCTTACACATCCTTTCCTTTACAACACTTCTTTCATGGGGCCTTTGCACATGCTACTTCTTCCCTCATTAGCCTGGTCACGAATCACTTCCTTGATCTTCCCAGACCAGGCCTCTGAAAGCACTGTGTACTTCTGAGCACGTATCACATTGTGATTTTATATCTACTTATGTGATTAGACAATTACAAGACTGTAAGTTCCATGAGGAAAGGCACTATGTCTGTTTTACTCACCGTTATGGCCCTAGTGTTGCTGAGTAAATTGATGATTAATAGGATATCTACAGAATCATGAACTGCACATGTTTCTTATGAGAGAGCATGTGGACCACCCAATGAATCATTTTATTGTCCTCAAGGGCTTTTCTAGGTATTATGGTACATATAGATACCTGGTATGGGTGGTTTCCCACCCAAACACTATAATTAATATTTCGGTACCTAGAGCAGTGGAAACTGAATAAATAACTTCCTTTACAGAGTATGGGCTTAGTGAGGCTTATAGTGGTTTGGGTAAACATTAATTTGATTTTTTAAAAAGTTTATTTAGCAAACAATTATTAACTACCCACTGTCTGCCACACAATGTGTTAAATGAGAACTGCGTATGGAGCCATTCAGCCATCGTTTCCATCTTGGAAGGTTGGAGTTACAATGTGGGCAAGGTGCTCATAATTCCAAGCCAAGCTGAATGGTCAGGGATGGAGTCACAGGGCTGTGAACTGTTGGCCCTGGGGCTCAGTCTGCATGTGGTTTTTGGCTGTACATTCTTTCTGAAACTTTTGGATCTCAATGCCTTAGGGAGGTTCTGTATGTTTTGTTCCCTACTGTCTCATACCTGGCTTGGAATTTCTTGTGTTTCCACTGCCTGCCTGGCCCCTAAGTGCATACTGTTTGTGACCCATGGTTGAGTCCAGCCCTCCTCTGGGGTCAGCAGCTGGCCAGAGAGTAGGACTGCTTTTCATATTCCTATTTTATTATGAGCTTTGGGAGACACACAGCTAGATGAAGAGCTCATAGTCTGGCTAAGGAAGTGACATGTACATAAAATCCCAGAGTGTTTACAAAAGCAGCTGTGAGAAGGGCAGTGAGTAGAACACATGCTTCTGACCTGTGTGTTTGGGGTCCTTTTCATAGCATGGTGGAAGGTGGGAGAAGGTGAGGCAAAAGCAGCCATGAATACTCTTATCTTGTCCTCAGTCAGTAAAATTAGCTGTAGTTCTGTTGCTGGGAGACCCTGGGCAAGTAAGTTCAACTTCACCTTTTTGAGCTTCAGTTTCTATAACTATAAATTGGAGGTGATATTAGGGTGCAATAGGCTTGTTGTGAGGTTTTAAAAAAGAATGCATATGCAAGTGCTTAGCATAATACTTCATCTGAAGAGACAATCAACAATTGTTGAATTCGAATCCTGCGTATAGGAACTTTCACACAGACTACTGCAGAATATGTTTTAGCAATTCTTGGGCCCACCTTTTACAGGAAGCCTCAGTAAGGACCGAGCAGTCCTCTTCCTTGCCCAGCCATGGGCTGCATAGAACATGCTGTGCCGGCAGCTGGCCTGGCCATGTGACCTCTTCTTCTTCTTGGCTGTTCCCACTGGCAAGCCATGAATAGTGAGAGAGGCACCCTCCATGGTGCTGAGAGCTTTTCCCAAGGAGTCCAGAGGGAAGAATGTTCTGTGTTTTTGCAAAGTCTGACCCTCTTCTGGAGCCAATTCTGGTGGAGATACAGAGAACCTAATTGTTTTATGTTCTTCAGGTCCACTGGTGGCCACTTAAGCCCGCCTTTAACACGATGAATGAAATGCTTCAAAGAGGCAGTATCTAACAATCTCAGCTTCCAATGGTCACAGGAGCACAAAGAGTTTCAGGTTTACAGATTCAGAGTGTCAGAGCAGGAAGGTGTCCCGAGCTTATTTGTCCAACTCTCTCACTTTACAGCTATGGAAATTGAGGCCCCAAAAGACAAAGCCAGTGACAGACCTAGCTCCCCTACCTTCCAGGCCTGGGCTTCTGCCATGACACCACGCTGCCTTCCGTGTACGGAAAGAAACACTGAGCATGAATATGTGTGTGTGTGTGTGTGTGGTTCCACTAGTTACTGCAGATGATAGAACAACAAATTTGGCAAAAAATAAAAAGAAAAAGGAAAAAGGAGAGAGAGAAAGAGCATGTGCATGTAGGGATTTTTTTTTAGCTTGTATAAGTGAGACTTTCATGGGGACATCTAGCTTTGGCAATGTTCTTGGGATCTGGTTTTGTTCTCTCATCTCTTAGGTCTGCTTCCTTTGTATTACCTCCATTCTCAGAATGTCTTTTCCCTTAAGAAGGCCATCAGAATTTCTCCAGGCTAAATCCTTTCGGGATCATGTGCCATGGGAAAATATGTAAGTTCTCTGTCCCAGCTTTCTCTGCAAAAATCCCAAGGTTTACTTTGTTTGGGTTTCTGGTATCATGTGCTGTGCTGCAAGCCAAACACTGGGGCTGGAGTCTGCAACATGCTAAATGATGTGGCCCAGGCCATGTGCTCCACCCCAGGGCTGGGAACGAAGCCCACTCAGACCCTGCGGGTTGAGAGTGGGTTGCTACTCAAAAAGGGAAATGGGGCTCATTGGCCAAAAATGAAGCATTGTCTTCTGTGCCCCTACAGTGCTCTCATGACTGATATTAAATTTGACTGTGTCTTAGGTTTATCCAATTTTTCACCTCCTCAAATTAGGGAATGCTTTGTTTTCTAGCAAATAGTGCAGTTGTAACAGTAGAAATCAACGCAGAAGATACTGGAGCATGTCCCTGGGTGAAGCAGATGTCCAGGTCTTAGGTAACATAGTGTCCTACTGTTGATCAGCTAACCCAGACATTACTGTGCATGTGCTTCAATGAAATAAAAACTGAGACAAGCAAATAAATCAAACCCAAACCAGCCAACCAACCAACCAACCAACCAATAAATCAACAAAATCTCAAAACCTTAATCTTTCAGATTGCTAAGAAAGTCCAAATAAACATGTTCCAACCTAAAGCAGGGTGGTTCTTAGGGATATAGAACCCACCTTACTGAGCATCAGGTTGTTAACCTTATTAAAGTCAGGTCATCTCTAAAACTGGCACAGAGCTAACCATATATGAAGCACTTTCGTGACAATGATTTCACAACCTAGACAAAGACAAAGCACTGCCTATCCCCATTCTACAGAAAGGAAGGTGAGACTGAGAGAGGCTGAGCAGCTCTCTAGAGGCCGTCCAGCTTGTCAGCAGTAGATCTAAGATGCCCAACCAGGCCCTTTGACCACAGAGACTTATCTTTCAACTTGTCGTGTTTCCTTGGGAGAAAGTTAACATATTTTAAGTGTTAACACTTCTCATCATTTCCCATTTTAAAGGAAAATATATTTGAAATGCAAATTAACATCAACAATGTATATTATTTTTACTCTCAGATTGGCAAAAAAAATGAAAAGAATTGATAATATCAAGTTTTAGCACAGGTGTAAGAAAATAGGTCCTTTCATACACTGCTGGTTAGTCTGCGAATCAATACAATACTTCCATCAAACCTGGCAATTATCTTTTAGAATGCAATATACAGCATTTTGTGTGTGTGTGTGTGTGTGTGTGTGTGTGTCTGTCTGTCTGTCTGTCTATCTGTCTGTCTAAGGTGGCACATAGAAAAATGTTCATTGCAGCATCATTTGTAATAGAGAAAAGGTAGAGAAAGCTAAGTTCCATTTGTAGGAGAATAGCTTCACTGGTGTAGTGATATGGTAAAATACCAGGAATATAGTACATCTAGGGCAAGCATGGCTAGATCTCTACCATGTGTTAAGTTAAAAAATGTTGTAGGACAATATACACAACATTAAACCATTTATATAAGCAATAAGCTGCAAAACAAATCAAGGTATTTCAAAGGAGTGGGGTGTGGACAAGGAAGAGAAGGGTTAGGAGTTGGCAGAGTGTAGGGGTTGGGATCAGAGGGGTCGTCAGATGGACATTTGCTTTTAGATGCTTGAATTTTTTTGTGGTAAAAAACATTTACATTCCATTTGTGTGATTAATAATGTTAAAATATAAAATAACATAAGGTTCTTATTAAGTCATTGTTGTTAAGAAATCCTTTATCAGTAGCTGAGTTTAGAGGGAAAAACTGCTGACTGTTTTCACAGCTTCCTGATCATAACAAATACTTATCAAAAGTGTCCTTAATACCAGGCAGCCTTCAAACTTTTGATAAATTGGTGGATCTATAGAACTTTAATGCTAGAAGTTCACCCACAGAGAGACAGGCCATTGGGGTCTAGAGTCCAGTGACCTTCCTAGTTGTTTTCCAGGTGACCCATCTAGGAGTCAGGTCAGGGCCACACTTCTGGGGCTCCATCACTCAGACCCTCTGGTTTTGCCCCTGTAGAGAAAAGAGATCATCACATTTTTCCTTCTCTGCTTTCTTATAACGATTAAATCAGCCAGTGATTATTAAATTATCAGGGAGCTGTCAAACATAATAAAAATGTTAGCATATGATGTCATTGCTCTTGTTTCCGTTTTTCTGAGCCTCAAAGTTGAAACAATTTGCCCAAGGACACATGGCTGCAAGACAGCTTCGGCTCAGTGTTTGTCACAGTCTTGGCGGCACTTTGCAGTAATGCTCATATCACATTGGCCACGAATGGTAAATGCGCCTGTCTTCCCTACGAGGTGAAGCAGTTTGTGAAGTCAAAGACCAGATCCCAGTCATCTTTCCCAGCATCTCTCTAATGTCTAGCAGGATTTTAGGGAATGAAAATTATGTATGAAACTTTCTAGACTCAGCTTCTCCTTTTCTAAATAAAGAGCTAATATCCTTTTCAACTGTGAGAGTCTGTGATTTTAAGTTCTACAATAAGTCTTCACTTCAGCAACACTCCTCATTTCTAACCGGATGGTCAACTTCCCCTAAATCCTCCAAAGCTTGGGAATTTTAGCTGGATGAGAAACTGAAGAATCAGCCAGTCCTTTCATGGGCAGAGAGAGGGGAGGTGTCTGCAGGAGCCTGAACTCTGATATCCTTGGCTGATGCGGGCTTGGAAGTAATAACACCTTGTATTTATGTAGCTTCTTTCTCCTGAGGAGCTCAAAGGGCTTCCCAGACATTATCTCACTGTTTCTCATTATCATTCCCTGGCACGCCCAGCACCAATGGAGTCAAGTGGTTTTCCCACAGCCATCGGGTGGCAGAATCAGGACCAGGACTCAGGCCTCCGGGCTTCTGGCCTTCCAGACTGCTCATTGCATCATGTAGCTTTCAGGACCAGCGACCTGCCCCGTGGGGTAGGAACGGTTCCCCATAACTGTTGTAAGGGTTTGAGACATCGGCTGGGGAGCCCTGGGAGAAAATTCTCCTCTTTCCTGCTCCAGGCTCGTGAAATTGATTGTAGAGAAAAATTTGAGCGTGGAGTGACTCATCCTCTGGAAGAACCTGGCAATCAATCAGGAGACGTTTATCAATACCAGAGTGAAATACGTGGGGACGTTGAAAGCCTGGTATAGTGGCCTTATAGGCTCCATGGGCATTGTGCTTCAGTAATGTAACATCAGAAACCTGAGTTGGACCATCTAATCTACTCCTTGATTATTACTCCATCCAATCTACTCCTAAATGATAAAATTAGCATCAGTCAGGAGATCTGGGTTTCATTCAAGTATTATGTTTTCTGAGGCTGTGTGCTACTGGGAAAATTACTTGATCTCTCTGTGTTTCGGTTTTCCCATTCATGAAAAGAGGTGATACCTGCTTTATCAGTTTGCATAAAGAACAAATCAAGAGACAATATAAGCCAGCCATGGTTTTCCAAACCTTTGGGATACTTGCTAGCGCCAGGGAATACCCAAAGCCATTGTGAGAGCAACTTTAGCAAAGATTTGGGGGAGATTACTTTTATATTAAAATAAGCATAAATGTATTATAAAGTAGAAAGCTAAAACTGAATACATTTATAAAATAAATTTCACCTTGCCCCAGAGGTGGAGGGGGGCATGTTTGATCCTCTACCTCCAAACCCCACAGGGTAGAATTTCACTTTTCTCTGCCATTAGGCACTATTAGGAATACTGGGTAAAGAAGTTTAAGAAATGTTGGTCTAAATAGTCCATTCCTTTGATTTTTCTGAGTTTTATAGTTTTGTATCAATTTTGGTCGCTTAGATGGTATTAGGTTGGGTTCCTGTTGGAATACCTGCATAACTTTTTTAAAAACATTGTGTTCTTAGATTTTTACCAAGGTCAATATAATAAATGGTTGTATGGAAAATAATTCTGCGTTGCCTGCAAAACTGCTCTTGAAGACCTGATTTCTTATGTTACTTAGTGTCTCCTGTATAAGGATGCAGATAAATACCACTCTTCCTCAATTCTCCGTCTAGTGGAAGGTTGTCTCTTCTGAAGAATGGTATTTGTACTTTTAATCACATAGTGAAAGCCCCATATCTCATCACTTTTCTATTTTAGCGTTGGCAGTCAGGAGGCTCAGTGCTGTTTTATTCTTTATATTTAGTAAAAATCATATCCGAGGTTTCTGGCATGATTATCTCCTTTCTTTCATACAGTGGCAGGTTTGTATATTTAGCCATCTGGTGTTTATACTATAAGCCTTCTCCAGTTTTTTGTTTTTGTTTTTTAGAAATAGATAGGGTATCAATGATAAGGAAACCAAGTCTGGGATAGCTTTATTGCCCGAAGCAAGCAGAGGAGGTGCTAAGATTGACATGTAAAATATGAAATCAAAGGAGCCTGGTTTGCCTGTGGGCTTTTGCAGTGGCCCTTAGCTCCTTCTCAGGAAGAGCATCCCCACGTAGCGGCCCCCTCTTCTTCCCGGGGATCCCTGAGAGCAGGGAAGAGCGGGAGGTGGAGGCAGAGCATCGGTCCCACCTCCCACCTCTGTGCCATGCATGCGCCATCATAGGGGTGTGAGCCCTGGGGCGATGAGTTGCTCTGAGGATGAGGAACCAGGGGAGATCAGGTAGGGCCTGGAAGAAGATATTGGGCCATTTGTGCAGGAAATTTCAGGGTCCCAGAGACCCAAAGTTTGCTCTGCAAAGGGGATATGGGCTCCAGGTACACATGTTCATGGGCCCCATGGACTTTCTGCCCTGTGGGGAAGGCCAGAGCTGAGCCCCCTAAAGCCTGGGGCCCAGAGCAGGGGTGATGGTTGTGTGGGTCGACTGTTATCTGGCAACCCCTGTGCTTAGAAAGACTCCCCTTGTCATCAAAACTGACCTTCTCGATCTCCCCTTCTGTCCTGAAATCCTGGAGTATTGAAGCTAGAAGCAACTATGGAGGCCCACTGTCCAACTCCTCTTTTAAAAGATGGAAATATTAAGGACTAGAGAGGCAGTTAACGGGCTTAAGTTCTTTCATTTGTGTTCTAAATATTTTACCAAGTCCTCCAAGCATGAGGGTAGAGTAAGGAGAGAGAGATTTATAGCATTTTGTAAGAGTGATAGCATAGCCAGATCCACTGGGTTTTATATACCTAATGATTAGAAATTCCTAGAGGTTAGTGCATGAATAATGAGTGAGAAATGAAAGGTAGGAGGAGAAAAAAAAATCTATGTCCAATTTCCACCGTTAGAAAAAGTATTTTTTTCCCCTTGGACATACTGTATTCATTCAAATATGTTATTGCACAGCAGAGATAAAAATTAATAGCTTTGTTTCCTGTGATCTCTTTATCAGCTAAAGTACAGGCCATGGCTCTCAGTTATTCTAATGGAAAAGCTGAAGTTGTATTATCAGATGATAGGGCTATGTCAGGTGTTATTTTATTCTCTTATCTCCCTTGTTCAGAGTGAGGTGTTCGAGGCCTGATGGATGAGAAATGCTGCCATGACTGTGATTGTTCCCTGTGCCTGATCTTACTTCACCTTTTAAGATAACTGTGACAGGTGAGAGAGGGGCCAGCTGATGCTGGCCACACATCCCAGGGAAGGCTATGATGCCTGGGGTTCTTGTCCCAGGACAGGTAGCTTGAGGGCTTTGCAGACTCGGTCACATGACCCAGGTCACCTGCACTGCAGAATCTTTCACGACTCCTCCAAGAGACTTTATTCAGCAAGCACTCGCTGGTGATCTGGGATGTTCCCAGTGTAATGTCTGATAGGGAGGGAAAGATGAGTCATGGCAGTTCTTGCTGCCCTAGGGAATCTTATGCCAACAGAGGATTGAGCTTTTGATCACACGGGAAGGATGCTTAGTCACATCCTCCTCTTCTGGGCTTCCAGAGTACATCTACCTATCTGCACCCTGGCTTCTGTCACGGTGTGCGGTCATTCATTTGTCTGCATGTGTTTCTTCCTCCGTTAGAATGTGTGTTCCTCTGGGGCAGAGACCAGATCTTAGACATGATCTCAGGTTCATCTTCAGTGCTCAGCTGAAACGTAATCAAGATTTGTGCACTAAATTAATGTGTGAGCAAATTCATTCATTTGTTCTGTTGTTAATTTCCATTATATGACACTACCTCTAGTCAAGTCTGCTACTGATGTCGGAGATTTTCAAACAGGAGTAGCTTTGCTCTGATTGTCAAGTTTGGTTTATGAAACAGGACAAAGGAACCTTCTGCTTCAAGTCCCTTGTCACTCCTGCAAAGGCCTCTGGCTTTTCACCTTTTGTGAGCTTTAGCGGTGATTCAGAACTGGCTGTGGACAAGAGAGATCCCTCAGATATTGCAAAATGAGTGCTGATCACCAGCGGGGCAGTCTGTGTTCTGACTGCCCCAGTTCTGGCACTGCTTAGATTGGTGACAAGGGACAGGTCCCTTCCCTTCTCTGAGTCTCGGTTACTTCATCTGAGAAATGGGGATAATATAACTCTGTCTTGTCTTTGTCACAAGGTTTTGGCAAGAGTCATATGAAAATGGGTGTGGATGGTAAAATTTCATCAGAGAAAGCAAAGATTATTAGAAAATAAAGCAATTTCCTCTTCTCCTACCCTAGGACCCTTTATGTGCTTTGGGAAAAAGCCTTTCCATTAGTGTACACTCTGACTTCCTTTTTTTTTAATTTAGATTAACTATTTCTTCCATTTATGATGTTTTAAAGACTCTGGAGGAGTGGCTTTGCAAGCAGTGGGGCCAGATCCCAAAACTTATGTCATATGATAGCATCCACATTTCACAGGGAGCCCACATGGAGCTCAAGAAAAAGTGCATCCCCAGCAGGGGATTTCTTATGGGGATTTTATAGTTATTGACTAAAAAGCCAATGAAACAGTGGTCATTGGCTAAAATGCCAATGCAAGTCTTCCAGGCCTGTGTGACTCAGCCCCAGGAGAGGCTCATTTGGTGTTTAAATCAAGGTTGCGCTGAAGCAAGGCAAGGCGCAAGAAGCTATCAGAGATAAAAGACAACATCTATCAAAATACGATTCCAGACGCTACCTCTTACTCCTATGGGGATAGAATTGAAATGATGATGTCTCCTTTCAGCTGGTCAGAGTACTGGAGCCCTGGGTCCTGGGAATAAGTCTGCAGGAGCGATCTAGACAAGTCCTTGACCTGTTCAGTTTTCCAGGCTCTTATCTATCAAATGAGTAGGCTGATTAATTCCCAAGTTCCCCGCTCACTTTAACATTTTGTGACTCTGTACTATCCAACTGTTTTACGATTCTTGGATACTCATGTAGCCCTTGTCTTACTAGTCCCCCAGTATACCTCTGGATGGCCTGAGCCCCTGTCTCCACATGAGGCCCCACATATCCATTAGCAGGGCCTGGGGGACCAACAGCAGCAGCCCCACTCCTCCAGGGCCACACCTGGCATTAGCACTGACCCCTGCTGGATTTAGGCTGAATATTGGACCATGTTCTAGACTGAACATGGGCTCTAGTCTCTAGATCAACTGTGACTCACTTAATTCCTTTAGGGACTGTCTCTAGGAACTCTCTTTTATGAAGCTTTTTCTTTTATAAAGATTTTCCAGGTTTCCACCCAGAAGATTCTGTCCCTCCCTGCCCTCCTCTTATCAGTCTGTGAGGGTAGTAGGAGCTGGCAGTCTTCTGAATTCCTATAGATTCTGGGTGAGTTTTGTATACATGGCAGGTGCTCAATGAACATGAATCAGTGACCTGAGGGATTGAGATTGAGATTTGATTTAGCTATGGATTTGGATGGTATAGATGTAACAGACACATTTCTATGGTCTCCTTGGTTCTTGGCTAATGAGTCCCAACCAGGAATTCCTGGATCCCAGAGATCTGTTTAGGTAGTGATGAGGATGAGTGAGGAGGAGATAGAATTGTTTAGTTGCAAGTGACAAAAGCCCAGTTCAAATTGGTTAAAGCAAAAAGTGGTAATAGTGTGGGCGGAGCTGGCTTCTACTTTGACAAGCAACACTCTTGAGCTGTTATCAGTTTTTGCTCTCCATCTCTCAGCTTGGCTTCCTTTTGTATTGTTTCTATGCTCAGACACACCCCGCCTGGTGGCAATGTGGCTGGTGGCAATCCCAGGGAAAATGAAAACCCATTGCTTCCTTAACATTTTCAAAAGAGTGCTGGGCTCACCTCTCAAAGGTTATTAGTTAACAGTGCTTGTAGCCAGAGAGGAAATGGATGCTGGTTGATTCTGATTGGGCCCAAGCCCATCCCTGGAGGGAGGGAGGTCTAGGGACTGAAGTGTGTGTGTGTCTGTGTGTGTGTGTGTGTGTGGGTGTACCTAAAGGAATAGGGGGAAGCACTGTGATTAGAAGGGAAATTGATGCTCAGGACAAAACCGACAATGTGTGTCTTCAAAATATTTGCAGTGTTTCAAAAAGCCCACCAGAAATAATCCATTTACTGATGTTAAAGCCATAAAGCTAATGAACATGTCAATTTTTTTTTTTTTGCTTGGTCTGAAATTATATCAGCTCAGTTTAGGAACACTGGATACCTCTGGTTGACCAGAAGCTCTTTGCCTCATAAAAAAATGGAAAGGGAAGTTAATTTCTGGCACGTCCCAATTAACAATGCTGATTCACTTAAATTCTAATTTCTATGAAATTTTTCTTTGAAAAATATCATATCATAAATATCATATAATAAATAGTTCCACCTGGGTTTGCAGGACTAGTGGGTGTTCTCAGCCAATAAGACCTGAATAAACTTGACTGCTCTTTCAGCCAATAATCATTACTGCCCTACACCACAAGTGGCTTTTAGCCAATGGACATGCCCACTGCCCTTTGAGGACTGAGAATTTGGCCTTGGAGGACTGTGTCTCCTCCACCCCCCGGGACCCTTTTTTGTCTGCCATATATGTTGTGTCTGGTCAACAGCTTTACCATGTACACCTGAAAGGGTATGGAATACGAGTATTG
>NW_017731364.1:5590174-5591056 GCF_001890085.2 Hipposideros armiger | reverse complement strand
TCTAATGTCCCAAAGCTGGTTCATGATTAACTCTGCAGAAGGGCTCCTGCCCCCAGGCCCAGCACTCTCTCTGCCCTAATACCAGGGGCCTGCAGGAGCTGGTGACTGTGAGAATGTCAGATCCAGGAGGGTGAATGGGGAGCTATGAAGAGTGAGGTTTTGTTTTGAATTCTTTCTACAATTTGAAAAGGTCTGGTCGCATCTTTTCAGACTAGATGTAAATAAAATGAACAGATGATTCCTGTTTGACTGTCAGGAACCATGATGTTTAAATGTATGTGTCCTGAAACACTGTTACTCTCTAGACTCCAACTGATCACTTGGCAGATGAAAGTACCTCTCTCTTTTATTAAGAATAGCCTCTCCCTGGTCTCTAATTCTCCCTGTGTCACAGTTGAATAGGTTGGCCATCCATCCTCCTATGGCTTTCACATCTCAAACAAACTAAACTTGCTGAAAACGGCAAGAGATCATCTCTAAATCTTAACTACAGAGATTAAAATGAGAAGAATCAGTTCTTTTTGTTTTTAAAATGACAGTTCTTTACTGATCGCTAAAATGACATTTACTTCTTGTTATAAATTGATGTATACTGTCTTGTATCTAATTATGTGTAGAGACTTCTTTTAGCATTTTATACCAGATTCTTTGGGAACATCATATGACCTCAATATAAGTAGAGGTTAGTTACTAAAATTTAATTATTTTCAATTATAAAAAGTCAATAAATAGTTCATCATGTTACTAATAATGATTAAACACAATAATAAAATAGGATTTCTCTTTAAAAACTCAGTGTGTATGTAGTATGTGTTTCTAAAGAACATTTGACTGGGATTCAGGTCAGGGGTGTGATGCTGGCTCTGCTCTAAATATGCTGTG
>NW_017731364.1:5587713-5588956 GCF_001890085.2 Hipposideros armiger | reverse complement strand
GATTTCTGTAAGGAGGTGACTCTCAAACAGATATCTGAAGAATGAGAAGGAGGTAACCATGGCAAGTGCTTAGAGATGGAGAGAAGGAATAACTGGTGGAAGCTGATGGTAAAGGAAGAGCTGAGAGAGTTCGAAGACCTAGAGAGGGGATAGAGTAAAAAAAAATGCTGTACTAAGGTTACTGCAGTGGGATGTAGAAATGTGGGCAGTTTAAGGTAAATTTTAGATGTAGGTATGCAAGGCTTGTTTCTGAATTAAAAAGGGGTTGAGAAATAGGAAAGAATCGAGGGTGACTCCTTATCTTTTAGCTTGAGAACTGGGTGGAAGGTTATTTACCGAGATGGAAAGATTGAGGGAATAATATAGCTTTGGGAGGAAATCCAAGAAACCTATTTTAGATGTAGTGAATTTGATATTCTTATTGCACAGTCAAGTAGAGATGTTGAATAAAGTACTGATTCTTCTTGAAAGGCCCTCTAATTGTTTCAAAGGTGTTAGCTTTATCTCCTGATCTAGACCAAAATGCCCCTGAAGATAGGCATGGCTAATAGTTCACATTTATTTTGTCTCTTCCACAGAGTTCAGAGTAAGAGGAAAGCAGCAAAACTTTTACATTCCCATGTTCTAGAATTAGATAGGCCTAGTTTGTTGAATCAGCTTGTACTGGCTCACAAAAACCAATTACTAAAATTTTTGAAATGTTGTCAGTTGTTAAACCATCTCAGTATTTAGAAACCTCGGCAAATCAAGACTTCTTTCTTCAGAGAGTCAGATTACCTTTACATCACAGTAAGACCTAGAGTCACCAACTCAAATGCCCTTTGGGGAAAACAAGATAATATTTATGCATATAAATGATTTATCTAGGTCCAGAAACATTTCTCCTAATGCAATATGAAAGCATGCTGGGCCCTGGCTAGGCTAAAATGAATACCTAACTACATCCAGAAACTTAAATTTCTCAATATATATATATATATATTTATGCAACAAAAAACATAGAAAAATATGTTATGACTTTTCCAACAACCCAATATATATATATATATATATATATATATATATATATATATATATATAAATATATATGTGTGTATGTATGTATTCAGGCTATTGCAAAACATTCAGTTCCCCTCTCACTCTGCCCCCTAAACATTTTTAAATTCTCATGATAGAAAAGCCATGAAGGACACTTCCCTTGAATTCATACAGCCTGCCTCAAGATAAATCCAAATGTTCACCT
>NW_017731364.1:5580704-5581598 GCF_001890085.2 Hipposideros armiger | reverse complement strand
GATGTACTCTGGTGTTGGCCCATCACTCACTGCCTGTGTCTGTCCTGAGAGTACCTGGTTACAAAGTGATATGTGGTTTTTCGCTGCCTGTGCTAAACTTGGAGGCACTGGGAGAGGCCATGGTGTGAACCAAGGATGGCTGTCACCAGTACTGGACCTGGGGTAGCTCTGCCAAAAGTCAGGGCACCCCAAACCCTGCTGCCACCTGCCAACTCCCTTAAACTGTAGCCACTGATAAAGACTCTTGTGGTATGCAAGTTGGGTGAGGCAGGGTCTCAGAGTCACTAGAGTGAAAAGAATTGTGTTCACCAGGTTAATGTAGATTCTGGTTTGGTGCCAGTGCAGAGCCTGGAGCTACTAAAGAAAAGTCTCAAAGCACACTGAGACCAATTGTCACCTGCCTGGGGCCCATGGACTCTGATAGTTTTCTAAGAAAAAGTGCAATGTAGGTGGGGTTCACTGCTCACTGAGAAAGCCCCTTTGGCACTGGGGTAGTTGGGTGTGGTGGGGTCCCAGTGAATCAGCATAGCAGAACCCCAGAGCTCCCCAGGCCAATCAGATCTGGCTATAAGTGTAGGGGGTGGGCTTAACACATTAAAGATGGAGATCACCTGCTGGGTTGCATGGGAGGAGGACCCCATACAAAGAAAATGGCGACTGTCCTCCAGTCCTGGCTTTGAAGCCACACATCTTAGTCTGTTTCCTGTGTGCCTCTGATAACCCCTGGGTCACTGTCTCTCCCCTTGAGCCCAAGGTGAGTGCCTGCTAGTGAATGAGTCTGTGTGCGGGCTGTTTAAGAGGACGTCTGGAGTTCCTACAGCCTTCTGTTTCACCCAGATGGCTGGAATCCCCACTGTATTTTCCACAGCCAGATGTTCTGGGGGCTCCTCTTCC
>NW_017731364.1:5459150-5579704 GCF_001890085.2 Hipposideros armiger | reverse complement strand
TATTAATAATACATTATTTTTTACTTTCAAAAGTATCTCTTTTTGGCAATAAGTTACATTGTTACCCCTAAACTTAAATATCATTCTTTTCAACCTCTTTATTTTATATATTGGGAAATGGAGGCTCAGAGAAGAGAAATGACTTCCAAAATTCACCTAGAGTTTGTCCTGAGCCTGGACTTGGCAAACACCTTCTCTTTGTACCTGGGGAGAAAGGGCAGAGGAATATGTGGTTAGAGAATGGGTCCCTTTGTCTGCTGCCCAGCTTCTTAAAGTAACTCCTAAACAGGAGCAGCTCCACCCTTCTCTTGATTTCCTGGAAAGTTATCAGCAATAGTAAGGCTTCCAGTGGCCGTGAGGGAGCTGGGGGATGGGGCAAACATTATAGGATCCTGGAAAATGAAACTTTTTTTCTCTTCTGTTCCTAGAAGAACAACACCAAGGGGAGAACCTCTTCCTATTAATAATTAGCCCTTATGTAGGCACATATTTTTTTATTGCCTAGAAATCACTTCATATCCATAATTTCAATTGATCTAATTCATACTGACTTTGGAAATGGTCTTGGAGGCACCATTATTTCCATTCTGTAGCTGAGAAAGCTAATACCTACAAAGACAGTTGACTTGCTTTAGGTTTCACAGTAAGTATCAGAGTTGAGAGCAAAGCTTGACCTCCTGTTCCCTGGTCCAGTATTTCTTCTACTTCTCCCAGTTGCTGAAGGGTCTGCCCGTAGGCATCTTCTAGTAGAAACCTCATTATAATAAGGTCTTTTTGGTATTTAAGTAACTAAATCCTCTTGGATGGCGCCCAAAGCAGGCCCACCTTATATCCTGAATTTGGCTCTGTGGCAAATAGTGTTAGAACATGGTTTATGATCAACCATGGGCTTTGTTCTACAAACATCATTTCTGAGAAAATGAGTAGGTGGATAGCGCATAGGGTATTTCATCCTGGAATAAGAATTTTCTCTTTAAAATCATTGCTAGGGTCATGAAGAATAGAGTCTCACTATAGTACTTAACTGTGCTGTGCTTGCAAATCATTGACCTGATAATTTGCAGAATCCCCATTTCAGAAAGATTTGTTCTACTGGAGACTAAAATTCTTTATTTGGAACTTGATACATCCCAGGCCCTTAAGAACTCAGCTTGGCAAAAGATGTAGCTGTATTCATCATCACTCTGCCCTAAGCAGGCAACTATGCAGGGGCAGGAGGCTTAAGTGGGCTAGAGTCAGGGGCCTCAGGTACTGGCCTGATTCTGTGCATGACTCATGTGATGTTAAGAAAACCACTTTTCTTTTAAGGAGCTCAGTTTCTTCAACCAAATGTTGAGATTGGATTAACTGGCGTGCGTCTAACTTCTAAAGCCACGAGATTCTTTTTTATGAGAAAGCTGTGGGAACCTAGAAGGTGTACAGGGTAAGAGAAGTGGACCAAGCATTTGGAACCCCTTCATGTAATTCAGTCATGTAGCTGTGTGACACGCACATGGAAGAGGTCAGTGTGGAAATGGCTGGATAATTTCCACAGGCCCTGTTAGCCACCACCACTGGCATTCTAAGGAACAGTAACAGCTTAGTGATTAGATGTGACACACCAGAGGGGCTTGCAGTGAGCCCAGAATCCAGGATACTGAATTTAGCAGACGGGAAAAAGGGTTATGATGGCGCAACAAAGAGTAGAATTTGGGGTGGAGGGCATCATGATAAAGGCGGTTGTTGCCTTTCACAGGCACCAGCATTTTATAGTTTACAAACTTTTGGCACATCAGTTGTCTCTTTTGAGTTTGTCCATTCAGGGATTTACTCAATGATCTTTCATGAAGTACTGATTCCATGTCTGGTTCTGTGGTAGAGCTCTGTATATAAAAAGGAAGAGAGACCATTTGAGTCACAAGCAGATAGATCGTTCATCGTATGATAAAGGAAAAGGCCTGGAAACAAATCATTGCAATTTCAAAATAGAAAGGCTCTCGAAGAGGGGCATGCAAATGTTGAGGGGAGAAGAGAAAGAAGGGATGCATTTTTCCTGAGTGGGGCCCTGCAGATTGAGTACCCCAGGCATTTAATCGGGGTCATTCCATATGCACAAAACCCTGGCAGCCTGAGAAAGCATGGTGCCCATAGGGGTGAGGGGAAGGGCTTGGAGAACCCCACCATGGGGTAGCTAAAAGAGGTGAAGCTGTGAAGAAAGCCTGACTGGGAAGGGCTTTGAATGCAACGTAAAGAGTTTAGGCCCCGTGACAACTAGGTCACAGTTTCCCAGATGTGGAAACAGGCTCACAGAAGTCAGGTCCTTCGCTGAAGCCTCAGGCATAGGTAAGGCAACTGCAGGGCGCTGGGCCCTGTGTCCTGTTGTTCTTTCTGCTACCCTGTGCTGCCTCCAGCAGGCCTGAGCCTAGGCTGGCCCTGCCTGGGAGACGCCTTTGGGCTGTTTATCCTGCTCAGTGGGGCTGGCTCTGGCGGGGATTGGAAGTGGGTGGGGTGGGGGCCGAGGAGGAGAGGAGGGGCATGACAACAAGGGCTACATTCAATGCCTGCACTGGAGCCGGGAGAGGAGAATGGAAAGCTACAGTCTGTCAGAGGGTCCAGCCTTGGCAAGGCGGTCGGGGCCTTATAAGGAAATGTTGTTCTCTCCCAGCCAGTGGGGCTGGGACGGAGCCCTGTGCCCACAGGACAGAGCTTCCCTTGTGGTGGTAGGCTGGGGTGCCACCCGCCCCTCGGCTGTGAGCAGGAGCTCTCAATGGGCCACTTCTGCAGGCTCAGCATTCTCTCAACCCAAGTGTGTGTGCAGCCCCCACCCCCTCCATGCCCTCCCACTCCCCAATGGCCTGGGCTGATTGGAGGAGAGGAAAAAAACAAAACAAAACAAAGATTTGGCAAGATCCCAGGCCTCATTGCTCTGTGATGCCGAATTACCCAGAAAACAGGCTCAAGTCCGATTTGCTCTCTTTTCCCTGAAGGATACACGAGTCAAGGGATCGCTCTCTGCCCTCCTTCCCTACCCTGCACTCTTGCCATCTCCCCCTTGTGACCACAGAGCTCTCAGCCTGGGCCCTGTCTGGTTCAGACAGGCAGGACCTGAGACAGAGTCAGAAGGTGGGAGCCTGGTGCTGATGTCCCAGGGACGGCAGGAGCCACTAGAGTACTCCCAGGAGGAGGGCAGCACTCTGAGACTTCTTACCTGTGCCGGGCAGGCCGGGAGAACTGAGAGATTCAGGAGGGTGCAGAGGAAAAGCACAGCCGCCTTAGCCAGCAACCGAGAGAGCTCCTTGGGAAAGGCTGGTCAGCATTAATCAGCTCCAGGAAAGAGCGCCTTTCCACGGCATGCCATGGGGGTGATTAAAAGCACTGATCCCCAGGGGATCTCCTCGAACCTGAGGTTGGGGGTAGGAGCAGAAAAGATGCTTAGTGTGGCCTTTTGCTTTGCCTATTCATAGACTCATAGACGTGTGAAACCCTGGAGCTATAAGAAAACAGGCCAGCCAGCCCAGCTCTCCACGTAAAGCAAACTTGGCAGACATCAGCTCGCCTGTGCTCTCGCAGCGACCAAGAAATCCATCCCTCAAGTCAGTCCCTTCAGTAGCCACTGGTGACCCCTTCCGTTTCAGCCAGTATGGACTACCCTGAGGGTATCGTCTAGAGCAGTGGTTCTCAACCTGTGGGGCGCGACCCCTTTGGGGGGTCGAACGACCCTTTCACAAGGGTCGCCTAAGACCATCGGAAAACAAAAAGATATTTACGTTACGATTCATCACAGTAGCAAAATTACAGTTATAGAGTAGCAACGAAAATAATTTTATGTTTGGGAGTCACCACAACATGAGGAACTGCATTAAGGGGTCACGGCATTAGGAGGGTTGAGAACCGCTGATCTAGAGCAAAGTTATGAGAAGCACACAATGAACAAAATGTTAAAGAAAAAGTTATAAGCCCCAAGTAAAACACAGAGGAAATGCTCTTAGAGGCAAGATGAGAGAGAAATGTCTGTTGACTAAGTGTGCAGAGCAGTGGACAAGTAAAGGTGCTGTTGAAGAGATGACATTGGGGTGAAGAAAAGCTAAGGGCTCAAAAGTGACAATTTGAGAGCTTGGAAAGTGGGAAAATGGTTTCTGGGCGGGAGGAGCTGGCATGAGGAAGCCCACGGGGACAGGAAAGCATAGTCCCTGTGGAGAGATGGGCATGGCGAGGTGTGTACGGCTGGGAGGGAGGGAGCTATCGTTGGAAAAAGGCTAACACCAAATTTTGGAAGCCCTGAATGCCAGAAGGAAGATGAGATTCGAGTAAAAGACAGCCAGAGCCACTATAAGTCTCTGAGTATCCAAGAGAGGTGACTAGTGTTGTGATCCAAGCAGAGCGTTCTGGTCACAGGTGCAGGAAGAGTTGGAGAGAGAAACCCTTTTCCCCATTTCAGTGGCATCAGGAAAGTGCTCTTACGCCAGCAGCTCTGGTGGGTCCTAGTCCCCTTCCCAGGGTCTACAGGCCTAGCTCTCCAGATGGCCACCTAGAGTCCAGGATTTCAAGTGCCACTGGGGTTTGCAGATGCTTTTTAAACAACCAGCAACCTTTCTTCCCCCAGGAGAGGATAAGGACTGTCCGTTTTGGTTCATGTCTCTTTTCACCTCGAGGCTTTTTGTACACAATTCATTCTGTTCAGATGGGGTTAAGAAACTTAATATTCAGTCCTTATTGGCAGGAGGTTATCGAAAACACCTGGGGTTGAAAGGCAAAGACACAATGATGCCATCTCATCTCGGGGAGCCTGTCCTTTGTTAGGACATCCACTGTTCACACACCTGCGCTTGTCTCCCTGCTGATAACAGAGGCCATGGCCTCCTCCCTGATTTTGCCTCTATTGCTTCCTTCCTTTTCTTTTTGAGGCCTGTCCCCATCGCACCAGGGCCATGGGGCCTTTGCACAGTGCCTTGGGAGGACAGCATGAATCACCCCTTGTCCATGGCAACACCTAACGCACTCTCAGGCATAGCAATGAGCTCCCTCCGTATTCTGGCCGTTCCTGGTCAGTCAGGCTAACCTTGGGCCACTGCCCGGCATGGCTGTCTCTGCAGCAAATCCTGAGGGACTTGAGCCTGATCCTCACACCTGGCTCCTGCCTCATGGCCATGAACTGACCCTGAGGACCTGGTGCTGTTAATCTCAGTGGCAAAGCTTGCTTTCCACCAATGTTTCCTTTCTCTACAATGCAGACACTGACCCTTGCAGCCACAGAGATACAGTCCCAGTCATGGAGGAACTGGCTACTCCCTCATCAGTTAGGTAGGATTCACTTTAGATTTATATTAGATAAAAATGAATTTCTTCCTTTTCTTTAAAGGAGATATGTAAGCATTTTATGGCGCGATATTATCTTCAATCTAAAGAGCGAATTTCAAGTAGCAAACTCAGGTGATGGCTGGGGTCCTATTGTGTGAATTGGGGATCTTCTTTTTGCCCCTTAATTTTACCACTACCTAAATTGTCTGCTGGCCTCAGTCTCCAATTTTGGCAAATGTCATCAGAAAATCTCTGTAGATTTTCATTTTATTTAATTTTGCATAACTGTTCACTCATTATTCACCCATTTATTTGGTTTGGTAATGAGTAGTTAAAAAAAATAGAAAAGTAGAAAAGAAATGCAGTAAAACTTTTCCTTTCCCTCTTTGCCCAGTTATCCTGTCGTCCTTCGCCAAAGCAGCCTGTTACCTTTCCCTTATGCATCCTTCTTTGTGATGTTTTCATGAAATAATAATCAAGGCATTTCCTCATCCAGTAGACACAGCTTATTCAGAAAGATGCACGCCTGTTCAAACAAAATTCTCCAGGAGCAGTTGCCTGATTCTCCCAGGTTTGCCAGATCATGATGCTGAGGCCCGATTCTAGATGTCAGATAGCCCTCAACTGATCCAGGTGCCCATGGAGTGACCCCTGATGTCCTTTAGCCTGACACTTTATGATGACATTCTGAGGATGCCTGAGTACACTCTCCAAAATGAGATGTAAATTACCACCTTCCGCATGGTCTTATAGAAAATGGATCAACCAGAGGCGCCACTGGGAGCTCGGGTGCCAAATTAGGAAGGATCTGGGGGGATCTGGCATCCAGATGGCCAGGACTAGCAGAAGAGTCCCTGCGGGGTTAGCATCCTCTCCTCTTGGCCATATTTCTCTGGTTCCTCATGGCCTGATCTGGACTGAAATACCCATCACTTGTTGTAGACTTCCCCTTACTGATCTCAGAGAAATCTTAGTCTGTGCTTGCTCACCCTGGGACTGGCAGCCCCACTAACGCTGCAGCTGCTCACTGGTCATGCTGGAGCCTTGTCCTACTCACACCAGTCATGTTAGAGCACTGCCTTGCTCACTGATCACACAGGAGCACCACCTGGTTCACTGATTACACGGGAGCACTGCCTCACTCACTGATCACATGAGAGCACTGCCTTGCTCATGATCACATAGGAGCACTGCCTCAGTCACTGATCACACGGGAGCACTGCCTTGCCCATGATCACGTGGGAGGACTATCTTGTTCCCCAATGGTGTTGCAGCTGCATTTTCTCAGTGAGGATCAGGATTCATCTGTCCTAGCAGCCCTGGTCGCTGCATGCTGGTTGCTGGGAAGGGTTTTAAAACTTTTTGGTGGGCAGAGTCTCTTCCTGATCAGAGTCCAAACTGAAAATAGATCCTCCATTTGCAAGCACAATGATACTACCAGTGTAGTGTCGTTAAACATCTCCCAAACCAAAAGCAGCCTGGAACATTACTGTTTAGCTACTTTTTGCCCAATATTGTGTGGTTTTACTAACAGAAGGATCTACATGGTAAGTGAGGCAGGAACAAGTCAGCACAAACAGAACTATTAATATTTTGATAGACACAGATGCATGAAATCTAACTGGGTGGGGAAAACAGATGTAGATAAACAGCTGGATACAAATATAGGTTTAAACCTATTGAAATACTAAGAAGATGATCCAAAAGATAATATTAAAGAAAAAGTTACCTGTGGTTCTTTTATGTTTTGTAACAATTTTTATTTTCCAAGGTCCCTTCAATCTTCTTGTCCATATACAATGTACATTTCTACATAGCTGCAATCGTGTCACAAATGCGACTCACAATCTGTGTTTTCGCTTAATATTGGGTATCGGAAAAGTCATGACATATTTTTTCTATGTTTTTCATTGCAAAAATGCATCATGACTTTTCCACCAACCCTATATTATAAGCACTTGCCATATTGCTCCAATCTTTATTTTATGGCTGCAGAAATGCCATTGTGGTGATTCACAATACAATTGCAAGCCTATTGTTGTAATTTTATGTCTCCAGCTGCTTAGTGTTATGGATAATTTTATCAAGAACATCTTAGAATATTTAGCTTTGTGCTTTTGTTAATTTCCTTAGGATCAAATTTAAGAGGGGAGAATACTTAGCGAAAGGGTATGAACCTCCTTATGAGGATCAGCAGTCCCTCTGGTACAAAGTTAACTGTGTCGGGCAGAGCTCTCAGCTTCACATTGATCTTACTGGCATGGTGTTCTAAGTCGGTAAATAGCACGTCACCTGGCAACTGAGCAGAAGAGCAGAGGTTTCCTAGGCCTTGAGGGAGACCTGTTACTGCACAAGTTCTCAACTTTTGACAACAGAATATACACAGATGCCATTCTAGGGGTCTGCCTTATTTGCAAACGTCATGTGTGGCTCCCATATACGGGCCTCTGAACCAAGTATTGATCAGAGCAAAAGTGAACCAGTGTTGAGACCCCAGCTCTTGTACTGTGGCTGCAGAGGTGAGGGGTGCGTAGGGTGCAGGGATGAAAATCACTGTATTCTTACTATGAGGACACTGACCCTCATCAGTGGCACTGCCCAGGGGCACAGCACTCATGGTAGATGTCCAGTTATGTGCAAACCAGGTGTCAGCTGAGGCCTTTGGAGATCTGGTTAAACTTGACCCAAACACCAGTGCCAAGCCTCGTGAGAACCTTGAATCCATAGCCCACTTTTCATGAGTGCCCGTAGGGCATGTCAGCATGCCTCACTCAGCCTTCACTTCCTCTTGTCTGAGCGTGCTGGCTGGTTCTGCCCCACAACAATTCAAGGAGCAAAGCGAAGTTTCTTCCCTGGTCTTCACAAAAACCCACTTGCACCAGGGCCTTTGTGAATTTTGTAACTTTACTGAAGATGGAGGGTCTTGAGGAGGGGTCTCTTCATAGATGGGCAGCCTTTGGTTTCTTTTTACCTTAAAATGGTTCATTTTATGTTATATGACTTTCACTTCAATAACAAAACAGAAAAAAAAAAAAGGAAAACGAAACCAACAAACAGAAACCAGGTGTGGATTTGCTCTCCCTGCCTTCTGCTCTAGCCGCCCTTGCCTGGTTCCAGGTCACGATGTTCCCTCAGTGGACACGGGATGAAAATGTGCAGACTCAGTTCTCAGTGTTGTCACTTTACTGTGTGGCCCTGAGTGATTTATGTCCCTCTCTGGACTTCAGCTTCCCAATCTGCAAGATGAAGCAATTGTTCCAGATTTTATCCAAAGCCCCTCCCAGGAAGGCCTGGGTTCCTGAGGGCAGAAAGGGGACGGAATTTAATGAGGGGAGGGAGGCGCTCTCTGTTTTCTTTGAACCTTTCTCCTCTCAGCTAGTGGATGGCAGTGACTTTTAATTTCCTCTGTCCCCAGGCAGGAGGGAAACAGTCCCACAGCCAACACCTTTGGCTCTTGACCTGGCAGGCGCCACTGGGCGCCTACGGCGCTTCACTGAGCAACGTGAGCCCCTTGGTGATTCTGTTCAGCAGCCGGGGCAGTGAGTCGTTCAGTACCCAAACGCCTCCGTGTCGTGTCCTGGCCAGGAGAGGAACTGCAGCCCGAGCATGGGGCTTGACCTGCGGCAGCATTCTAAACACAAGTGGGAGCTTTTCCCGGGCTGTGGCTTCAGGCCCGTCAGGCCTAACTCGGTGTGGAGAAAGGCTCCACTTGTGTTCTTTTGTTCCCTTCCCACTCCTTTTCTGAGCCCCTGTGATATCCCAGGCGCTGTGCTAAGCTTCCGGAAGGGGTAAATACATCATTGCCTCTGTCTTCAGGGAATTCAGCGTCCCCTCCTGGGAGAGACAGGAGGGAAATGTGTGAAATAAAGGTGTAAAACAGGCCACTATGCCATCCAGAGGGGAGAAGCAATGTCTCTGTGGGGGACAGTGAAGGGCTGGGGTGCAGGATCAGTGGAGGTCTTTACTCAGGAAGGGGCACCTAAGCTGGGTGTTGCAGGATAATGGGGGGCTTCCACGTTCCAGTGCTGCCCCAAGAGCGTGTGACGTTTAACGTGGTCTTCCTGAGCGGGAAGAAGTATTTATCACTGTTGATGTTTCGCATTGCCAGTGGCAAACAGAAGACCAGGTTTTAGATAGTGTTACCACTGATTTAAAATCCCTACAAACAACGTACCCCCTATTACCCAGACTGGGCTAGATCGGCACCCCTCTCCTCCCCCACTACCACCAGGCACACAAGGCAGGGAAGGGCATTTGCAGCAGCAGGAGCAGCGTGTGCCCACAGCACGGAAGTATGACACTTCAGAATGTCTTAACAGAATGGCAAACAGTTTCGCATGGTGGGGCATGGAATGTTTCAGGAAGAAGAACTGAAAAGGAAGCCTCCTTCCTCGAGAGCCCAGTATACGGTGTGAAGGCTGGGTTGACACTAGGAGGCCATGGGGAGCCATAGAGGGTTGTAAGCAGGAGCATAATGTAATCAACTTGGTGGTTGATGGAGCACTTTGACAACTGAGGATGGATAAGATGAAGAGGAGCATGGAGGAAGGAGATTGGTCAGGAGGCCTTTTTGTCTAGGAGAGAGAGGACAAGGATTATACCCAAGCTGGGTCATGAGTGTGGAAAGCAGAGGATGGCGTCTAGGGATACGTATTAATAGAAATTAAACTCCAAAGGCTTCCTGTCTGGAGGAAGGGGTGAGAGGAAGAATGTCTGCATATGGACTCCCATCTCCTGTTCCCTGCAAATGGCAGAGTTGCAGGGAGCTTTAGGACCACCCACTCAACTGTCGCTGTGGCCCAGAGAAGCACAAGGTGCTCACTGCCCAAGCCCGTGAGTCAGGGGCAGAGGCAGCGCAAGACCCCAGTTTCCTGAATTGCCAGCGGCTGCCCCGCTTTTGCCCTGACTCTGTCCTCCACCTGCCTCTGCTGGCTGAGCATTGCACTGGGCGGCGGAGGCCCATATTCCTGCCCTGACACTGCCCCCAAACAGGGTGCCCTTAAGTAAGACCTCCCCCCCGCCACTTATTTGAGTCCCTGTCTTCTCATTCCCAAATGAAAGGCCTGCAAGTGTGGGGCTTCTTCACATTTTCCTCTCGCTTTCTGAATTTTGACTTGTGGTTTTGCTACACAGTCCCTTGTCATTTCCCCTTCCCTTACATTAGGTCGGCTTTACTCATTCAGACAAACCTGCCTGGACCTGAGGGCATTTGTGCCTCTGTGCCCCTGCCCTAGGTCTCTCCTGAGGCCTCTCAGTCTCGTCTCCAGCAGTCAGGGCTTGTCTGCGTAGAGACTTTCAGAGATTCACTCCTGGGGCTAGGCCACTGCCCCCTGATCCCTCAGAAAGGCTATCTCTATCTCTTCCCTTGTTCTGCCTGGATTCTCTGCCTCTGGAGCATAGTTACCAGACAAGATGGGTGTGGTGGATCTGTCACCGTGGCTGCTGGACGCATCTCACACTAACGTGAACTGGGAAATGCAATCTCTGGCTGGTCTGCTGACCCTTGGAGACACTTTATGAAGTGGGGGTGAGAGGGTGGGGGACACTTGGAGGGCAGCAGGCTATCACTGCTATACCAAAGTAACTTCCATCTCTCACTTCTGAGCTGCCAGCATGGGGGACATGTTAGGGACTGAAATAGATACCCGCCTGTTGTTTTCCTAAACTTCAGTTCTGCAAACACCCCTTTTGAGATTTTGGCACTATCTGCATAATACCTGTAGTATAATTGACTTAATATTCTCTTTAAATCAATTCACTTTTTAATTTTAGTTTCACCTGAATAAATAATATGCAGGAAATCATGGTTTTCATGTGCTAATTATATTTTTCTTAATATACTCCAAAATAAATTTATAATTATTTTGGATAATTATAAAAATATTTGCATGTTCTGCCCCTTCCCTCTTGTTCCTCAAACCTGTCAAGTTCATTCACACCTCAGGGCCTTTGCACTGCTGCTATCTCTGCCAGAAACACATTTCCTACACCTTCACATGTCTGGCTCTTGATAGACTTTAAAGTCTTAGCTCAGATGGCTCCCCCACCGGGAACCACATAGTCTAGCTGTCTAACACCCCACTCCACTGCACCCTGCACCGTCACTCATCGTTTCAACCCCTTTAAAGCACTCTTCAAGAGCTGATATGGTCTGTTTGTTTGCTGATTGATTTATTGTTTCTCTGTGCCCAGTCAAATGTAAACTCTGCAGAGGCAGGGAGCTTATCTAGTCTGTTTACTCCACTTTCCAGCACTTCGCCCAAGGCCTGGCATACAATACATGCTCCATAAATATTTGTTAAATAAACAAAAACTGTAGAAAATAGACATATAGGTCACTAGTCTATTGAGAATTAAAGTTTTACCAGTTGCTTGGTAATCCCTCACAAGCACGTGGTCAGTGGCAGGAGAAGGCAGCTTAGAGGGGAGGCCACGGTGGGGCCTCCAGGGATATCCCTGCAGTTCACAGGTGCACAGCACCTGGCTTGCCCACCCAGATACAGAGAGAAAAGCTGGACAAGGGAGAGCTGGAAGGCCAAGCCTGCCTCTAGAGGACACTTACAACCAGGAGGCAAGAGGTGGGACAGAACAGGCCAGGGACCAATCATCTATGCTTGAGGCCACGAGCTGCCACGGTGGGCCAGCGGGCCTACCCAAAGGGAGCGTGTGGCCCAGAGGCTGTCCCCCTCTGCCTATTGGCTCCTGCCACTCCTCCTGGGGTGCTGGGGCTGGAGATGAAGGTGGAGTGAAAGTAAGGGATGCTGAAAAACCTACAACTGTCCAATTCACACCTCGAAATGGGAAACGGGAAGTAGGAAGAGGAGTGAAAGCCCCCCTTACTTATGAAGGGGGTGCTCATGGTTTTCCTTGCAAAAGAAATCTCTCCACAAAAGGAACCCAAGATTAGGGAAAAGACCAGGGTTCCCCATTGTCTTTTCTCTCCAGAAATACATGTGTCATGGATGCTGTGAGGGACCGCCCTGACTGCCTTCAGAGCCCGGACACTCTTTCCCGCCCCTTAGGACTGCTGGGGTTACAGCTGAGTATCTCCCCAGGAATTGCCTGAGGCCAAAGGGAGCTGCCTTACCCAAGGTAGCACCCCCACCCTGGGGACGGTTCCCACTCAATATCTAGATGACGTGGGGTATTATACAAAGGCTTGGCCCCTCGCCTCCATTGAGGAAAATTCTGAAGGGCCGTGCCAGCTAGAGACCAACCTGTCCTGCTACCCCGTCCTGCTTCTTTCACATTCTCAATCAACTCCCTGCTTACAAAGTCCCATCTTGGAGTCTGTTTCCCCAGGAATCATAGGACAATGTGTGCAAAACCTTAATTGGCTGTTTTCCTCTACAATCAGTTGTCATTTTGCCAAAGTGAGGACTAATGTCTCACCAAAGACTTTGATTAGATTTGCTTCCTGTACTTGAAGTTGAAACTAGCCATATTCAAATAAATGACATGCTGGTGCACTTTAAAGAACAGTGGGTCATAACTTTAAAACTACTCAAGATGATAATGGTTAAAATTGAAGGAAAGCAATAAAAATAGTTAAAGTAATATTTACATAGCAGTTGACATTTTCCAAATTTGTTTCAGTGGAAGCATTGGACCCTGTTTATGTGCGGCTCCATTTGCTTGGCCCCCACCTGCCCCCCATCTCTCAACATGCTCAAGGGAGACTCTGTGCCTCTCTCACCACTGCCAGCTTTCTCAGACACCCCCCAGACCCCCTCATGTCAGGGCTGGGCTCTGGTATCGCCTCCACCACACTCAATGCCTGGGAGCCCCACTGCAGCAGCGTCAGTGCTCTGGGAGGTTCACAGATTTAAAAAGAAGACCATGCGAGCACTGCCTATGGGCTCTTCCACCCCATACTCCTCTGGCACTGTCCCTTGCCCAAACTGAAATGTGTGTCACTGTGTCCTGAGGGCAAGAGAAAAAAAAAACACATTGAACAAACAGGAAAAAAAAAAGAGGCGCCAAGAAAACCCACTAACAGCCATACATGACAGGTGTACAGAACAGACTCTTCCCCAGTCGACAGCCCTCCCCCACCCTGCCATCCTGCATCGATGCTGAGATTGAAGTAGAACACGGGCAAGGAGGAACTTCCTCAGGGTACAGAACACAAAACTTCTCTCATATTTCTTAACTTGCTCCAGGGCTCCGTCTTCCCTGAAGACTCTCTTCTCTTCCCCGATAGGAAGAAAGCTCTCCCTCCTCTACTTTCTCAGGACACTCTGGTATCTGTGAAGCTCTCACGGCAGTTATTCCTGAACTGACTGAAATCCAAGAGCAGGACTGTGAGGACTGCGTTATCCATGCAGTATTTCTCATGGTGTCCAATGCAGGAACCCATGTGTCTGGGTTCCTCAGGGCAGCAGTCTGCAAAATGTGTGCCGCCGGGTGGTTGTAAATAACAATCTTTTGGAGAGTGAGAACGAAGTATTAGAACTTCATTTATGTTTCTTTCTAACCTAAAATAAGGAAGAAATTAAGCTTTATTATTATTTAATGTATAGACTGACAGGAGTAGATACACATAAAATATAAATAAATGTATTGGGATGAATACTCAAAATTTTTTTCATTGGTGAGGTTTGATTAAAAAATGTTTAGGGGGGGCCGGCTGAGTGGCTCAGTTGGTTAAGAGCTCGCTCAAAAGTTTGAGCTCTGAGCAACAGCGGTTCGAGTCCAGCCCGAGCTGAGCAGCCGCTGAGCTGCCAACAGGTAGCAGGATGGCTCAGCTAAAAATAAATAAATAAATAAATGTTTAGGGGGCCGGCCGAGCGGCGCAATGGTTAAGAACTGGCTTGGGATGCCAGAGGGCCCCGGTTTGGATCCCACATATGAGGGCCAGTGACACTGCCCTCCACAGCTAAGATGCTGAACAACAGCTCAACCTGGAGCTGGGCTGCCATGAGTCACCTGTGACGGCGTAGGCTGCAGCCCCTGTGGCAGTGGGTTGCCATGGGCTACCGTGTGTAGCCAGCAGCCAGCGTGAGTGGCCGGCAGCCGCTGTGAAAAGCCGTCCAGAAGCCGGCGACTGATCTGCCTCACCCGGGAAGAGCGCATTGATGGTGCCAACTTGGGCCGGTGAAGCAACGTCCTCCACAACTAGACTGAAGAACAAAAGGACAGCAACTTGTCTGTTCCCCTTCCCCCAATTCCCCAATAAAAATCTTAAAAACAAAAAAAAACCCCAAATGTTTAGGGCCACTGTTCTAGGTGCTGAATTAATGATCATGCCATGAAGTAACTCTCAAGTATATGACAATAAATAGGAATATTCATTGCCAAAGAAGAAGCTTGGTCATTAATTTATTCAGTTACTCTTGCCAACAAACAAATACAAATATTAAATAGTGACTTCTGTGTGCCAGGCAGTGTGCTTGGCTCTGCGGGTTGTTTTGTTGTTCAAAGATGAATGCAATATATGTAGAAAGACTTTGAAGAAGTCTTAACTACACATGATATAATAGCTGAATGTGCGTAAGGTTACAGGGGAGCATATTGGGAGCTGGGCACCCTCACTGCCTCCTGGGAGGTGGGATATTTGGATGCCACTTTTCTGGAAGACATTTTGACAAATATGCCAAAGACCTTTAAAAACTTCATACCTTGATCCACTGAGACACTTTTAAAAATGTATCTAAAGTATAATTAAGTATTTGTGCAACTGTTTAGCTATAGGAGTGATTATCACAGCATCATTTCAATATTGAAAAATGAAGAACAACCCAAATTCCCAACAACATGGGATTGCTTACATAATATGAGTTATATCTATTCAGCGAACCACAATCCAATCATTAAAAAATGTATGCAGATACATATTTAATTGCATTGAAAGCTATTCAAGCATTTGGAAGTTAAATTGGGTTATATAGCATTATCTAATACAGAATGGCTCTATTAATAGACATGCATACAGCAAAAGATTCAGGTGGCATGCGCCAACTTTTTTTTTCAGTTTCAGTTTTTAAATTGACACACTGTAAAATACAGTTCTGTGGGTTTTATCTATGTATACATTTGTATAATCACCACAACAATTGGGATAGACAGTTCTATCACTTCAAAAAATAAAAATGTTGCACTGCACCTTGTAGTCACACCCAAATCCCCGGCAACCACTAACGCGTTCTCTGTTGCTATAATTTGGCCTTTTCCACAATGTCATATAAATGAGATCACATAGTTTTTAGCTTAAAAACTGACTTCTTTCACTCAGTGTAATGCCTTTGAGATACGGCACCAGTAGTATCTTTCTTTTTATTGTGGAGTATCATTCCATTGTATGGCTGTACAGTTGCTTATTCAGTCACCTATTGAAGAACTTT
Source organism: Hipposideros armiger (assembly GCF_001890085.2). Classification (NCBI taxonomy): domain Eukaryota; kingdom Metazoa; phylum Chordata; class Mammalia; order Chiroptera; family Hipposideridae; genus Hipposideros; species Hipposideros armiger. The sequence goes on along the minus strand of NW_017731364.1, from coordinate 5,564,084 downwards.
GGGTTGTTTCCACTTTGGAGGTACTATGAATAGAGCTGCTATATACATTTGTGTACAGGATTTTCTGTAATCATACATTTTGTCGGATCATATGGTAAGTGTATGTTTCACTTTATAGGAAGGAACCTACCACACCATTTTATTGAGTGTTTTACCTTTGTACTTTCCAACCAGCAATGCATGAGAGCACCAGTTGCTCTGCATTCTTGCACCAGTTGATATTGCCAGGGTGTATTTTTTTTTTTGGTTTTTGTTTCTCTTTTTCTATTTTAGCCATTCTAATTAATAGATCTGTAGTGATATCTATTTGTAGTTTACATTTTTATTTCCTAATGGCTACTGATGTTGAACATTTCTTTATGTGCTTATTTGCCATCCATATATCATCTATGACGAAGTGTCTATTCAAGTAGTTGGCCCATTTTGAAAAATTGGATTGTGTGTTTTATTTTGGTTGAGTTTTTGAAAGTTCCTTATATAGTATAGCTACAAGTCCTTTGTCTGGTGTGTGTAACTGTATTCTCCTAGTCTTTACTTTGTCTTTCAATTCTCTTAGTAGTATCTTTCATAGAGAAAAAGTTTTTCATTTGTATGAAGTCTAATCAATTTATCAATTTGTTTTCTTTTATATTTGGTGTTTTTAGTGTCAGGACTAAGAAATCTTTGCCAAACCCAGGTTATGGAAATATTCCCCAATTTCATGTCTAAAAGTTTTATAGTTTTGTATTTTATATTGTATCTGTGGTCCATTTTAAGTAAACTGTCTCCTATAAGGTATGTGGTTTACTGTTGAAGTTTTCCATATATGTGCATATAGATGTTCAATGGTTTCAACATGATTTTTTTTAAATAAATTAAGTTGCATTCGTGTTTTTATAAAACAACATTAATTGGCCATACATGTATGAGTCTATTTATGGACTCTGTTCTGTTCCAATGATCTATGTGTCTATCTTTTCACCAATACCACACTGTCTGAATACTTTATAGCATGTCTTGAAATTAGGTAGGTTAAATCTTCCAACTTTATTCTTTTTTTTCAAGTTTTTTTTGGTTATTCTGATTTCTTTGTCTTTTCATGTAAACTTTAGAATCAGCTTCTTTATATCTACAAAAAAAACAAAAGAAAAACAAAAAGAAAAAACAAAAACAGCAACAACAACAACAACAAAAAACTTCCTGAGATTTTTTTATTGGAATTTCATTAATTCTGTCAGTTCATAAATAACTGACATCTTAAATATATTGAGCCTTCCAATCCATGAACATGGTATATGTCTTTATTTGCACTAAGATTTTAACACAGTTTTATGGTTAGATTATGGATGCTTTCTTTTTGCTTACTTTGAGAGTGTCTTACTTTTAAGATGTATTGTTATCTTTAATTTTAAAATGGAAAGTCCTTTCAGTAGGCAACGTACAGAGCAGGTCAGGAGAAGAATGAAACTGGAGATTAAAGATGCCCATCATGGTGAACTGGAGGCAGACCCAACTACCAGTGGACTGAGCAATTCCAGTAGATATGGTATCTGGAGAGTATGGTGGAAAGTGGCTGTTGGTCAGGGTCAAGGAGCGCCAGGGGGCAGTGGAGGTTCTAACTGAAAACCAACCAATAATGAGCAATGACACATACTGCCTGGTCTAAGCATCATAAGAGGTCAGGAAGCAGGGTCCTAGCTGCTGGGATTCAGGAGGGGAGGATATTCAGTCTCTAGAGGGAGTGAAGATAGTTGGTAAGGGCCCTGGGATGGGTTACAAGTGCTCCAGATACTAAAACTGGAGTGTACATTGGGAACTATGGGAGAGAAACAAGGCAGTATTGACTCAACATTGTTGTGAGAGAATTGGCCAGGTACATGATTACTGAGTGCTTTGGAAATCTCTGCTAAGGCCCCAGAAATTTGACTTCACTAAGTCCTAACCTAGTTCGTGAAATGGTACAGTGTTGAGCCTATGATGGAATTCAAGTGGCTTTGGTTATGGGAAGAGGAGGAATGTTGGGGTAGGAAGCCAGGTGGAGCTTTGCTGATTTGTTCACTTATTCACCCAACGTTCGCTACATGAAAGGCATTCTTACTGTTGTTTCTACAGCCCACATTAATCCTTCTACCTGTGGAATGAGCAGATAGTATGCCTCCACACGCTTAAGCACACCCGCCCATTCACACACTCATGTGCTCATGTACACATGCATGGCTGGTTGCACGGGAGGAATGGGGAGCATTGGCCAGATGCCAGCTGGGAAATCCACGGTAATACTGAGCCTCGGGCACTGGGAGTCCCACGGATCAGTTCACAAGGCAGCCGCTAACATCAAAGAATGTCAGGATTGTTCCAGAACTGGGACAAAGGGTAGCTGTAACCCTGAGGTCTTGTAACACCAGAGAATAAATTGATACATTTCCTTGGGATTGAAAATAAAATCTTGGTGGCATTTAACAGCTGAGCCTAAGGACTCAATGAATTGGCCAACTAGCAGAAGGGAACCTATAAAGAATGTGTGAAACAGTTCTTGATTTAGGTAGCAGTATGAGTCTGGTTATATTTTTTTCCAACAGAACTGGGGATCAGCACCTTCTTTTCATCATCTAAGAGCAAAACGACAACCAGTCTCTTAAACTTGCTTATTATAAGCCCTTATCATAAACCATCACTTTCTGTATATTGATTTCTAGCCAACGATTAACCAGATGTGAACTTAGAGCCTTGATAATAGGTGGAGAACTCATTCAGCAGAGGGAAGCCTGCTAATTTATGAACAAAGCAGGTATTTACAGACCCCCTCAGTCTCAGGTGAGTACTTTTCCATCCAGGTGGCACAAGAAGTCACAAACCCAGAGCTCTGATGGACCTCTTAACGTGACCTTGTGCTGACCATCTGGAAGGGTGAGGTGGTCTAGACCTGATGGAAGATGTCTCAGTGCCAAAATTGTGAGACCAGCCACCTGCTTTGGAGGTGCCTATCTTCCCACATAAAAAGATTACTAATAATATTGCCCTTCACTCATTTGTACATTATAGTTTATAATTTTTTTACATCCATTATTATGACATTTCTTTTTTCTGCATGATTCTGTTTATATAAAGTTGAAAAATAAACTCAAGTAAACTATATTGTACAGAGGTGCATGCTTAGGTGGTAAAACTATATAGCAAATGAAGTAAATGATCACAATGTCAGGAGAGCAGTGACTCTAGTGGGTAGAAAGCAGGTGTGATTGGAAAGGGGCACGTGCAGGGCTTCTGGGGTGCTGGCCACGTTCTGTTTCTTCATTTGGGTGGATCTGACCCAGGGATTCACTTTGCAATAATTCGTTAAGCTGTATGTTTATGACTTGTACACTTTGTCAACGAGTGTGTGTTTTGTTTTACACACATCAAAGAAAAAAAAAGAAAAAAGAAAATCAGTTGCTTCTCTTGTGTCATTCCAATCAAGATTGGTTGTTAGTTATTGAGATTCTAGGTGAGAGATCGCTAAAGCTATGCAATACATAATGCGGGACTGCCTTGGTGGTATTTTAAATAAATTGACCTTTCATACCCTTTTAAAAATATCAACCTATATATATATATATATATATATATATATATATATATATATATATATATATATATATATATATATATATATATATATATATTCCCAGTCTGAGAGGTCCCACAGAAGGACTAAGGGACTTGTTCAAGGTTACCAGCTAATGTCACAGTTAGAACTTGGTCCCAGGTGTGCTGACTCCACATCTAATGCTCTTGAGTGATGAAGCTAATATTCCATTCCCAGCTTAAAAAATTCCACAAATCCCTTTACTTCAAGTGCAGTTGAGGTCGATACATTGGCTAATTGTGGAATTGTCCATTGGTTTTCAAATTTGCTTTAAATGTTGGAGAATATTTGAATCTGCACTAGTTAGAAATGCCAAAAAAGGTTCACGTAGCACATAGTAAGCTAAGCCAGTAGGGAAGATGTGACTGATTACCTAGTAACAGCAGCATCTTGAAAAATTAAAATATTTTATTTCTTAGATTTGATCTTATAATATTTTTGTACGCCAATTGTATTATGTATTCATTGTCAAATATTTAGAAAATTCAGGAGAGATGAAGAAGAAAATAAAAACTCACAATCCCAGCCTTCAGAGATGTTTTATGTCTTTAATCTATGTTTGTTTATATAAGTGTTTGCAAAATTGGTATAGTAAAAATACTAATTTGAGTCTTGCTTTTTAAAAAAATCACAGCAGTATATTGTGAATATATTTTCATATTAATAATTATTTAACAGAATTTTGAAGGCCTGTGTAATATAACGTTGCATAAATGGATGTATCACATTTTTTAAAAAAGCCAATTTTCTTTTGTTGGCTATTTGTTTTTTTTCCCAATTACTGCTATTGTAAATAATGTCGCAATAAGAATTTTTGTAAATAAATCTTTGCACACACCCAGTATTATTTCCTTAGAATAAATTCCTAGAAGTGAAATCATTGGGTCTGGGTCAAAGGTTATGCACACTTTAAAGACTTTTGATATTTTGCCAAATTGACTTTCAGATAGACTATCTCAATTTATACTCCCACAAAGAGTGCATAAATGTGTTCCCCCAGCCACGCCAATACTAGATATTCGAATTTGAAATATAAAAAAATATTTTTTGCACTCATATTGATTTGATTCCTTTAGTCCTTCAAGCAAAATTGTATGTTGTCTCTTATATAGCAGTCCTGATGATCAAACATAAATTACAGGACTGAGGCACCTCACATGTGTATACACATTTAAAAATTTCCACTTAAAACGCAAAGGGAATCAATTATGAAGGAAAAAGAGAACAGTAGTGTCTGTGTTAACACTACAGATTTCAACTGAATCACTTGTTTACCTAACTAATGCCCCATTAGGCATGCTAAGCACATTCACATATTGTTAAATACCTAACGATCATTCATAGAAATGGGAAGTTAAACAAGCCCAGTGTATCAATTTGCCAAATTCAACAAACGCCTTGGCAATGTGCTTACAAGACCCTATGTGGGACAGCAGTTGTGAATAGGTTAGGCAGCCCATTAGCTTGTGAAAAGAGCTGTCAGTGTAATCATAATCTATTTGCCTGCATTTCACTGACATATTTTTCCGAGCTTATGGTGATAGAAAGCTATTTCCCATGTTCCCACTCAAGCAATCAGCAAGACAATGGACAGGTTAAATCCTAATAAAACAAATATTGCTAGGATGCAAATCTTTCTGTAACTGAAAGAATGCTAGGCCCCAGGTGGAATTCCATTTATTTGAAATATTTTTGATATGAAAAATCCTAACACAACAAAATAATTAAGACAGTGATTTCGCCTACATTCTATTGGACTTTGACTTATTAGTGATAGCTTGATTAACAAGTCTTCTGGAAAGAAATCACCTTTGATTAAATCATCAGCCTGGGGGAGAGCAGTTTGGGAGAAGTATGGACTTACTCTTTGTTATTCCAGAATTCTGGAGGGTAAAACTAAGGTCAGTGAGTGAAGTAACAGAGTCTGATTATAAGGAATAACAGATTTGTGCCAAGAAAGGCTGCTTTTTGAGGCAGAAATTGCCCCTTTTCCTGTAAGGGTCCAACCTCTCACTGGAGGAGTAGTCAAGAATGTTGAAGAGGTGTTTCCTTTATTGTAGGACCCAGTGTCTGGGTTTTCAGAGGGGATCACATAGACGTAGTTGGGTGGGTTGCTCTATCAATGGCCATTTCCTAAGCAACAAGAAACATGAGCAATTCCAAGTTAATATTTTTCAAATGGCTCACTGTTATTTTGAATAGTATACTAGTCAAATACAGATGGCAAGGGTGAAAGCCATCATCAATTGAGTTATGCCAAAGTGTCAGTTTAAATTATCCTTTTCAAGTCTCAAAAATATCTATATCTTTCTTCACAGAAGCTTCACTGAGGGCCAGGTGGCCAAGGCAGCTCTCTTTCAATCAGGGACTTAAAGATCCATCTACTTTAATTTTGCACCTCCTCTATCTCAATATATGACCTCTAGGGCCTCTAGGGCAAGGGAAGAGAAGACAGGAAAGATGCACATACACTCTTCTATGCTTCTACTTATATCACTTCTTATTGCCCATTGGTCAGAACTAGTCACACAGTCCATTTTGGTTGCAAAGGAGAGTGGGAAATACAGCTTTCCTGTGTCCTTAAGAAGAAATATGGAAAACAGGTCTTGGGAATCTATAGCATTATTTTTCTGCCAAGGTGTTCATAGATTTCCTGTTGTATTCTAGTTGAAAAATGTGAACTTTATCCCATCAGAGAACAAACTGTAGCATGACTTATGCTTTATCCCAGAGACAACTGATTTTATGTGGTTTTAGGAGTTATTTTACTTTTTCACAGTTGTAAAATGTTTGTCTTGTCTGAGAAGTCGAGGTATGCATTCTCCATGTGCAACACATACCCTCGCTCCTGATGCTATGTTTATTTGGAGTAGTATTATCAAAGATGGCTCCCGAGCCTCTAGTGTAGTTCTGACATTTTTCTGACTCTCAGCTTTAGACTCTTTTTAGTGCTGGGCCTCCTGAACATTCGCTATTGAGGAAGGGGAGTATATTAGTTTGCTAGGGCTGTTGCAACAAAGTATCACAAATTGGGTAGCTTAAACAGTAGACATTTATTGTTTCACAGTTCTGGAAACTAGATGTCCAAGATCAATGCTTCTTCTGAAGGCTAGGAGGGAGAATCTGTTCCATGTCCCTTTCCTAACCTCTGGTGATTTGCTGGCATCCTTTGGCATTCCTTGGCTTGAAGAAACATCTCCCTGATCTCTGCCTTCATCTTCACATAACATTCTGCTTGTTTGTGTGTCTTTCTCAGTGTCCAAATTTCTCCTTTCCTAGAAGGACACCAGCCATATTGGATTAGGGCCCACCCTAATGATCTCACTTTAACTTGATGACCTCTGCAAAGATCCTATTTCCAAATAAGATTGCATTCTGAGGAAAGAGAACTGAGTTTAGGCCCACCTTTATTTCTGAGCCTTTATGCTTTAATCTATAAGAGAAGGGGGTTGGGATGGTAAACTTTGAGATTCTAGCCTGCTCTGAGCCTCCATTATACAGCTGGTGACACTATAAGACATAAAGCCATTGTGATAGAAGAACTCATTATTAGGAGGGTCTATGTGCCTTTTTGGGTCCCTAATCTCCTGCTACAGCAAGGCTTAGGTGCAGGGAAAAGGGGCCACAAGTTGTGGCGTATGTACTGAGGGTCTTACCATGGCAGGCTCTCTCTCTATCTGTCTCACCCACATATACATATATGCATACAGCTTCCTTATGGGTAAGGGAGGGAGGTATTTTTAATAGCAGAGTTTATTATCTCCTTTTTTTTTTCCTGGAAAAAGATGAAATCATCCATTTATTCTGGACCAATTACAAGCACTAGAAAGCACAGGAGGAACAGAAATCTTGATCACAAATATACACTTGGGGAGAGGGGTATGGAGGAAACTGTTATTGATTGGCCTTGTAAAATCTGCTGCTGAATCGATAGCAATTTCTGGAAATGCCAGACATTTATTTTGTGTGGCTTGAACAGCGGAGATAATAATAAGCACACTTATGAAGTGGGTCTCTTGACACTATTTCCTTGAGATCCTTATAATAACACACATACATACTAGGTATGATAGCCGTACAAGCCATAGTGAATAGACTTTAGATTTAAACCTCAGGCTGTTGGCCACCAACAATTTCTCCTTCGTGCTGGGAATAGCATTCAAATAAGTCTCTATTAAACAAACAGAGATGATTCATCTGCAGAAGAGATGGAAAAGCTGTCCTCATCAGGCTTGGAAAGATAGGCCTGAGCTTGTTCTGATGCTCAGGCAACAAATCAGATGCTGAAACTGCTGGACCCTGTCCGGCCACTCTGAAGCTCTTGAGCTGCTCTCTCACCTGCACTTCACACAGTCCCTCCCAGAGCTCCAGTCATTGTTTATCTCTAACAACGGGCAAGTTATCTTACACTCCGTCACCCCCACCCGACATCCTTGGCTAGTCCCTTTTCCCTACTCCTTGAGCAAGGGCGTTTTATAATGTCGCCGAGGTGGGTAGGCCTCAGCAAAGCTCAGGAGGTGTTATAGGAATAGGGGAGTTGCTGAGTGGGCTTCAGCATAGTAAACATAGCTACCACTTATCGAGTACCTATTATGTACCGTATACTTTACACTCATAACTTCATTTGTTTTTCACAACAATACATCGAGTTATTATCATTCTTTAAACCATTTGTTTGGTAAGAAGCTGAGGCTCAGCGATGCTAGACAAGTTCCCCAAGATCATGACGCTATTAGGGAGACTGAGCTAGATTTGAACTCAGATCTGATGCTAGATTCTAGATTCTTTCTATTCTGTTTTTGCCAGGTTGGTGTGTAAGTGGGATGGTGGGAGGTGAAGTCATAGCATGCCTGGTGAAGGCATGTCAACATTATTCCTGTGCAACAGGGAATGTATGAAGGTTTCTTTGAAAATAGAGGTGGTCCGATCAGAGTGACATTTTAAGGAGATCATTTTGGTGTTTAGGTGTAGGATGGATTGATGCAGGGCAACAGACAGGCTGGGAGACCATATGAAATCATACAGCAAAACACATAGTGAAAGGCAAAGAGGCTCAGACTAGGAAAGGAGCGATGGAGTCACCAAGCTGTGGCTTGACGGTCACAAGAGTGGAAACGGTTTCTCGTTTTGCCCCCTTTGCTTCATCTCCATCTCTGCCTCCCTTCCTAGCCGCTTCACCTTCTCCTATTTTGGGATGGTGGGAGGACTCCCTGCAGAATATTTTTTCCCAGCCTGGGCCGCAAAGTCCGTCTCAGTGATGTTGTTAGATACAGATGCCTGCTGAGCTGGGAATAGATGGAGATCACTTTTCCCTCCTGCTTCCTTAATGGATCTCCATTTAGTATGGTGCTGCTAAAGAGAATTTGAACTACTAATTTAGATGGTGAGAGAAGGTATCCTTTCTGTAAATTGGTACATTTATCAATACAGAAACCTGGCTGTGTCTCATCTCTTCGTAATGAACCTGTGGTTTTGTGAGACAGTCTTTATGTCTCTGAAAGCCACAGTATGTTTTTCCCTTGAGATCTGGCTTGGTGCTGAGAGTGACTCTTTCCCTCCAGCTACTCAAGAAACCATTTCTATTCAGAGGTTAAGACAAACCCTGTTTCAAGAGCAGGTCCTGGAAAATAGCTCCCTAAACACCTGAAGACAGGAGGTCAAAGAGACTTCTTGGATGAGCTATCATGTAAGGCACCACCTGAGTTAATTTTTCCAGTGTCCTTTGTGCTCATATTTCATGCCATACCCTGTGCCAGGACATATGCAGGAGCAAAGAACGATCATACAGGGTTTCATCCTTCAAATAACGTCTAGTCTAGTTGGGGACGTAAGTTCATGTTCACAAATAACTTCTATATAAGGTAGTATACAGTCCACACCACAGATCAAGCGAGTTCGGAGGGAAATGGGAAAGACAGGTTGCAGTTTTTGAGTGTTCCTTGAATGAGAAAGAAAATATTTTTAAAATTTTGGGGTGTTCAGATGTAGAGAATGCAAATAGCAAGGTGAGGCAGTAGGAAAGCACAGAGTGTGCAAGGAATCCCAGGGAGGAATTCAATTCACTGAGATTCACTGAGCCTGTGGAAGAAAGGAGTGAGAGATTGAAGAGGTAGGTTAAAGTTAGATAGTGAAGCCTTTAAACATCAGGCAGATGCAACAGCTCCACGCACAAAAATTTGACTACCTGGAAAAAATGAACCCATTCCCCCCAAAATTATCACAACTTACCCAGCATGATATAGGTAATTTGAATGATCCTATAATTATTAAAGAAATTGCATTTATAATTTCAAATTTTTTATAAGGGAAATATCCAGTCCCAGATGGTTTCACTGAAGAATTCTTCCAAACATTTAAAGAGTTAACACCAAGGAAGGAAAGAAGGAAAAAGGGAGGGAAGGAGGGAGGGAGAAAGGGAGGGATGGAAGGAAGGAAGGAAGGAAGGAAGTTGTCCCTATTTATAAATGACATGATTACAGAAAATCACAAGGATTTTAAAAACACATCTTAGAACTAATAAGTGAGTTCAGCAAGGTTGCAGGATACAAAATAAACAGAGTAATCAATTGTATTTTTATATACTATCAATGAGCACAGACAATGAAATTAAAAATACAATACCACTTATTGCTCAAAAAATGAAATGCTTAGATATAAATGTAACAAAACATGAAGAACTTGTACACTGGAAAGTATAAAATGCTAAAGAAAGAAATCAAAGGAGATCTAAACACATGGAGAGATATACCATTTCTGTTCATCAAATGGAAGACTCAACATAATTGTATTAGTTTCCCATTTCTGTTATAAAAAGTTACCACAAACTTAGTGGCTTATAACAATGCAAATTGTTATTATTGTTGTTATTATTATTGTTATTATTATTATTATTATTATTTATTGCTGTAGTTCTGGATTTCTGAAGTCTGATATGGGACCTTAAGGGGATAAAATCAAAGTGTTGCCAAGGCTGGTTCTTTCTGGAAACTGAGGGGAGAATCCACTTTCTAGTCTTTTCATCTTTTAGAAACTACTGATTCCTTGATTTATGGCCCCTTCCTCTATTTCAAAGCCAGTGCCTTTCAATTCTTTTCTGACCCCTACTTGCATTGTCACCTGTCCCTTCCTCTGACTCTCCTACCTTCTTTGCATAAGGACCTTGTGGTTATGCTTAACCTACCTGGATAATTCGTAAGGATCTTTCCATTTTTGGGACCTTAATTTAATTGCATCAGCAAAGTCCCTTCTGCCGTGTAAAGTAACACTTTACTTTCACAGTTTCCAGAGATTAGAACATAGAAATCTTTGAGGGTCCATTATTCTACCACACTAGTAAAGCTATCATTTTTTTACCAAATTGATATACAGATTTATCACAATGTTTTTCAAAATCACAGATTTTTGGTGGGTATCAACAAAAATTTTACATTATTCTAAAATTTATATGGGCAGGCAAAGGAACTTGGATATCTAAAACAATTTTGAAAAACAAGAATAAAGTAGGAGGAATCTGTCCACCTGATTTGAAGACATATTATATGGCTATAGTAAGCAAGACTGTGTGGCATTTGCAGAGATAGACACACATATCAATAGAACAGAATAGAGAGTCCAGAAATAGACTCATACAAATATGCCCATCTGTTTTTGACAAAGGTGCAAAAGCAATTCAACAGAGAAAATATAGCCTTTTCAACAAATGGTGCTGGAGTAATTGAACATCCACAGGCAAAAACAAACAAATAAAGGAACAAACCTCAACCTAAGCCTCACACTTTATAAGAAAATTAACTCAAAACAGATAATGGACTTAAATGTAAAACATGAAATTATAAAATTTTTAGAAAGAAAAGAGAGAAAAATCTCCAGGATCTAGAACTAGACAAAGAGTTCTTAGACTTGATACCAAAAGCACAACCCATAAAAGAAAACATAAATAAGACTTCATCACAATTAAAAAAATTTGCCCATCAAAAGGCCCTGTTAACAGGATGAAAAGACAAACTACTAACTGGTAAGAAAATACTAGCAAATCACATATTGGACAAAGAACCAGTATCTAGTATATATACCGGACTTTCAAAACTCAACAGTGACAAAATAATTCAATTTGAAATCAACAAAAGGCATAATGAGACATCTTACCAAAGAGTATGTAAAGATGGATAGTAAATACATGGAAAGATAGTAGACATCATTGGTGACTATGGAACTATAAATTAAAAACACATGAGATCTCACTATACATCTATCAAAGTGGCTACAATTACAAAAAATTGTGACACCAAGTGCTAGCAAATATGCATAGAAACTGCTTCATGCATGAGACATTGCTGGTGGGAATGTAAAATGATATAGTATCTCTGGAAAATAGTTTGGCAGTGTCTTTAAAAAAATAAACAAACAAAGAAACAAAAACACGCAATGCCATACATCCTAGCAATCACACTCTGAGCATTTATCCCAGAGAAATGAAGACTTATGTGCACACACAATCTTGTACACAGTGTTTATAGCAAATTTATTATCATAATAATAGCCTAAGACTGGAAACAACTCAAATGTCTTTCAATGGGTGAATAAACTGTGGTACATTCATACATGGACTACTACTCAGTAATAAACAGAAACTAACTTGATAAACATACAACCTGGATGCATCTCGTCGTAGGAATTGTCCTGATATGAAAAAAGCCAATTCCAAAAGATCACATATGGTGTGATTCCATTTATGTTACATTCTTGAATTGTCCAAATTTTAGAAATGGAGAACAAAATGGTGGCCACCAAGGATTAAGGAGCGGGTCGGAGCAGGCGGGAAGTGGGTTTAGCTATAAAAGAGCACACGAGAGATCCTTAGGGTGATGGAAATATCTTTTACCTTGACTGTTCTAACATTAATATATTGATTATGATATTGTACTATTGTTTTACAAGATGGTAACATTGGATGAAGGGTACCCAGGCTTTCTCAGTTTTATTTCTTACAACTACATATAAACCTACAAGTACCTCAAAGTAAAAAGTTGAAAAAAATAGTTCAGAGAAGGCTGAAACTAGGATGGTAATAATGGGGGTCAGGGAGGTGATGAAGAAAAGGCATGAATTAGAGAAACCATTTAAAGAGTTATTTTAGCTATTCTTGTTCCCTCACCCTGGATCATGACATGTCTGGGCTGACTGGGGTGTTCACATATCTCTGAGTGACAGCATTCCTCTTGGTTGCTTACTAACTTGATAAGAAGAATGGTGAGGGACTTCTCCACCTAGTGTCCGTTGCTGACTTGGAGTATGTCCTGCTCTGATCTATTTCAGTGACTTCTGGAAGCAAATCAAAGAGACAGTCATGAAAGGCTTAGAGGGACCGAACTACCCTCTCATCCCTCTCATTGGTCCCAGTGTCAATGTTTGGAGAAATCACAAAAAGGAATTTTCTAAAACTCTCCAAGGCAGGGGGGAGATGGTAGTGGAGGCAGCATGGGCATGAATTGAACATGAGCTCTCCCGTTAAGCCCATAGGATTAATAAAGAGAGAACAAAAAGTGAGGGCACATTGGTTTGGCTTCTAGAATGCGTGTGAGATTCTTCTGTCCACTCTCCTTCACTCCATGTCCACATCCACACATACACTCCACCCTCAGGGACGAGTCAAGGTACAAACAAGTGTATTATAGACTCCTGAGTTAGGGAGGGAGCTTTTGCAGGGCTGAGCTGATAGCTTGGATCTCTGTCCCTGCTGCTTGGGAGGGGCCTCTACTTGCAAGGCCTGGGGGAAGAAGGTTCAGGATGGGTTTGTTCTGCTTTTGGCCCGTAGCCTAAGTAAAAGGAGGCCTGATGAATCCTAGCCTCCTAGCTTGGGGTAGCAAGCGGCTCCTTCATCTGACTCTTGCCACTGCAAGCCTCCCTGAGGAAGTGGCCATGGTGATTGGCCTGAGGGTTTGGATCCTGGCTCCGGTTTCCAGATTTGAGAGAGAGAGAGAGAGAGAGAGAAAGCTAGAGAGAGACAGAGTTCTTAACTAACCTAAGCTCCCTTTACATGCTTTTGTTGTTTTGTTTTAGTTTGCATTTTACTCTTTGTCTTGTTTTATTTTAGTTTTGTCTTTTTGGTTTGTTTGGTTTGGTTTCAGTTTTGAGTAAATGAGAGCAAATCCTCTAAGTCAAGTCCAAGTCTTTATAATGGTCTATATGACCTATCTCCACCTCCACTCCCTGCTTCGTCCCCCTTCCCCCTTTCTCCCTGGAGTCCAGCCACACCTGATTCCTTACCGTTCCTTGCACATGCCAGGAGGGTGCCACCTCAGGGCTTTGGCATTTGTTGTTTCTTTTGCTGACTCCCTCCACCCCAAATATCCACACAGCTTGCTCTTCATGTCTTGACTTACTGGTAAATGTCATATTTTCAGGGAGATCGTCACTGAGCATCCTATGTAAACTCGTCTCTACCTTCCCCCACGCCCTGCTGCCCCAACATGTATTACCTTCTTCTTCGCTTTCGTTATTCTTCAAGGCAAGTATCACTCTCTAACGTATTCTGTATTTTGCTTTTATCTCTTTCACTGTCTGAGTTCCTCAATGAGAATGTAAGCTTTACGAAGGCCGGGCTTTTTGTCTGTTTTGTTCATTATTAAATGTGTTTGGAATGGAGCCTGGCATGGAGTAGGCAGTCAGTAAATACTGAATGAGTGAATGGAGTGCGGGAGTGAATGAAATTCTTTCTGGCGCTAGGACATATGTATAGATAATATATATATATATATATTTTTTTAAATATTTTTATTGGGGAATTGGGGGGATGGGAACAGTGCTGGGGGATTGGCGAAGGGGAACAGACAAGTTGCTGTCGTTTTGTTCTTCAGTCTAGTTGTGGAGGACGTTGCTTCACTGGCCCAAGTTGGCACCATCATTGCGCTCTTCCTAGGCAAGGCAGATCAGTCGCCGGCTTCTGGACGGCCGCTCACTGCGGCTGCTGGCCGCTCACGCTGGCTGCTGGCTACACACAGTAGCCCATGGCAATCCACTGCCACAGGGGCTGCAGCCTACGCCGTGGCCAGCGACTCACGGCAGCCCAGCTCCAGGTTGAGCTGTTGTTCAGCATCTTAGCTGTAGAGGGCAGTGTCACTGGCCCTCATATGTGGGATCCGAACCGGGGCCCTCTGGCGTCCCAAGCCAGTTCTTAACCATCGCACCACTCGGCCGGCCCCGATAATATATATTTTTAAATGTTTTAAATTAAACATACAATTAACAATTTAATATTTATTAAATGTATTTAAAACATTTATTTATTTATTTATTTATTTAAAGGCTGTGGCTTTGAAAAATCTCTTGGATTGGAGTTTGAAGAGTCAGGATCAATTCTCGCTTCTTCAAAACAGATCTGACAGGACAGAAGCATTTCATCTCCCTGCCTCGGTCTCAGCCCTTGTGAAATAGGTACACTATTCTCTGTGTACCTCACAGGGTTATCATGAGACTCAAACAAAATATTGGACAGAGGTAGGAAAACTAAAAGCAAACCACACCAACACTCAAACCCCTGCAAGGATAAACACTGTTATATTAGTGTTTAGTTCTCAGGCTCTTCCTTACCCTAATGGCGGCACAAACATGTTCTATGACAAGAGAGCTGAGCACCTTGTAGGACTTAATCTAACTGAGATACCAGGAGGTTCTCTGAGAAACTTATCTTATGAAACCTGAGTGTGATTGGGGAGCTTATCTGGAGGGTTTCATGAGGGGAAAGGAGAGCAGAGCCGGGCTGTGTCATGGAATATTCCTTCCTTTCTTCCATTCCTCTCAGCCTTGTGCTGTTGCATTTCTTGCTGTGTATTATTGACAGAGGAAATGCTGATTCATGGGTCTGAGTTACAGGAAATCTTGTTTCCTGGTGAAGAAACAAGCCTGGTGGCACTGCCAGCATGCTCCTCTGCCAGTTTCTGCCACATGCCTTTCTCCCAGGCCTGCCCTGAGAGCGATTGAGAAGGGGCGGGGCCAACTTGGGCTTAACCAATGAGGTCACTTTCCCTTGGATCTGCATTAAGCACAGGCTTGCTCGCTATGCATCTCTAGGCCCTTCAGCTGTGACCCCAAGATACCTTTGCAGCTCATTTCCTACCACTCCCTTCTTGCACCCTGTGCTGTGGCCACACCTGACTACTTCCAGTTCTTTGTGAACACCTTGTATTTTCCAGTCCCTATGCCTTGGCTCATGATGTGCCTTGCTTGGAATGGCCCCTGACCCAGTATCGGCTCACTGAAATCCTACCCATGCTTTCATTCTGCTCAGCTGCTACTTGCTATGTGTAGCCTGAATTCCTTCTATGTATTTTTATTCTTTTTCAGTAGGGTTATTTCCAAATATGCACAAAAGTGGATAAAGCTGTATGATGAACTTCTATGTACCCATCTCCCAGCTTCAAACAATTACCTGAGTTCTCGTCAATAGCACTTAATCCCTCCTTTGAGTTCTCCTAGTAGCTCCTATGTTCTGTGCTTAACCCATTTACTGAACTGAATGGAAAGAAGGTGAATCAGTGGATTTAGAGTGCTCTGTTTACTCACCTCCCACAATGGGGAAAAGGAGGCTCAGAGAAGTGAAGTGTGTTGCCCAATGTCAAAAGACAGGTGGATGGTGGCAAGCTGAGACCAGATTCTTCTGAAGAGCCTCACAGTCTAGTTGGAAGGCCTGGAAAACATAACAAGTAGATACTCCTGGATCTTGAGTACTATAGGAGTTCAGGTTAAGTGATTAGTAAGTGAGTGCTGAATGAACAAATTAATCTTCTCTCTAATTGACTAATAAGATGACCTCTTAAGCTCGGCACCGAGCAGCCCCCAGGTCCTCTCCATTCTATAATCCAGTGTCATCATGCTAAAGATATTGGAGATAGTTGACTTACATGGCGAGAAAACCCATCTAATTATAAAGGCCAGTAAGAGTTAGTGAAAAGTTTAAACTGATAAATATTTTTAAATAAATTTTGTGTTATTGCTACATGGAGTAGGGAGTAGGTTCTATATCTGAAGATCCTAAATGCTCCTGAGTTAATCTGGACTAAAAAGCGGGAAGAGAAATTCAGAGAGTCTTAAGTTGGGTGGTTTGGAGTACTTGCGCACTAGATAATTTGGGAGGAAGGCAAGAAGAAAAGTGTGGGAAGATAAAGCAAGAAATAAAAGCTCGTAGGGGGATAATGGCAATTTTTCAGGTTGATACAAATCTGGCTCAAACCCATGGGAAGTACAGCAAGATGTCACCTGGATGTCCAGTCTAAGGCATCCTGACTTTACTCTGTCAAAATAACAGGAGGGCTCTGGTCATCAGCCAAGTGGCTGTTGCTAGTGAAGTGGAAAATAGAAAGCGTGTGTGAGTTTTCCTCATAAAATGGAGTTAAAACACGATTTGAGATCCTTTTCTTGAAAACAAAACTCTTGAATCAGATTCTTTCTAAGGGTCACATATTTCCTTGGTAATCACTGTATTTTTTGGTAAGGCAAAACAGATGGGAGGAAAGAAATGCAGGGAGCTCCAACAAGACATCTGCTCGGCACTTCGTCCACATTGCCTCATTGGCCCATTAAAATGTTGGCAGTCACACCAACCTAGAGGTCACAAGGAGGTTCTGAGGTTCCCCAAAGCAATGGACAGAAAACGATTTGTAAGCTGTGAAGTGCCTCATTAAGGTCGTGACGTCTGCTGTCACTAGAAGTATTGGGTTGTCGGAAAAGTCATGACATATTTTTTCTATGTTTTTCATTGCAAAAATGCGTCATGACTTTTCCGACAACTCAATACACTAGTAACAATCTAATGACATAGGAGATGTCGCTGTGAAGACAAGAGGAGAGAATAAGGAGATGACAGAGAAGGGTTATTGGAATGCTGGGCTCACAATTCACATTTTAGCATGGGCCAGTGACCTGAGGAAGGAGAATGTCGGGGAGAATCCTGGAACTTATGCTCCTTTCCTTCATTGTCACTCTCTATCAGTGTCCCCGTGAAGATTACCATTCAAGGTGTCAGAGTGAAAATGTGGCCTGTATGCCTGTTTTAGAGGCAGCAAGTTGAGAGGTGGGTATACAGAAAGAAGTGGGGTCGTGAGAAATGTTTTACCTTCTGTAGGTAGTCTGGAATTGTGAAGAGAGGAAAATGGGTAGAATTCATAGGTCCTGTGGAGAGAAAAGAGGATTACGTTTTAACAGGCAAAAGGATGGAGTGTATTCCCTTCTAGGCTGAGCATGTCCTTTCAAATACAGGCAAGAACAAAATACTGCTAGAAAGAGACCTATGATAGCCACCACCAATAGATAGGATTCTACTATAGCACATGATGGTTTGCCCTCTAAAATCCATGAGAACACATTTCCTCATAAGGAAAAATATCCCCCCCTCCACCCCACTATGCACGTGCTTACCCACCTATGTATTTGCTTAATGAGTCTTTCTTCAAGGGGGTATAAAGGTAAGGGTGGCCCAGCACTTGGCCAACATTACAAACTCCAAATGTGGCCCTTTGGGGCAGCAAATCTGAATTTAACAACATCGAGGGGCAGGCCACTTGCCCACGTCTCTGAGGTACACAAATTGGAACAAGATTTGACCCTCGAAAGACTTACACCTTAGCAATGTGTGTGGTTTAGAGACTTCACAAAAAAAGAAGGAAAGACAGAGCTTCCTTTTTTGCCTGTAAGGGATCCACCTTCTTCCACACCTTCTTTGCTACCGGACAACAGTATACCTACGCCAGAAGCAGGAGTGGTCTGAAGGACATAGTCATTTAGGGCCTGGAAGATTTCCATCCAAGAGCTCAGGTGAAAGCCTCAGCCCTGGAGCCCGCATCACCAGGAGAAAGCCCAGCAGGAAGGAAAGACCTTGGCTGGGCTGAGCAGATTTCATTAGTGTTGGGGTTAATCCTGAGGTTAATGTATATTCGTTAGACTTTTTTGTTTCCTGGTGTCATATTTCCATTCCTGAGCTGAGAATTGTTCTGTAGACTTTGGCATGAATTTAGCTGCATTCCCACTGAAATGCAAGGCCAGTCTGTGTACATAAGAAAACTTCTGAGGTCTTCCCTTAAAAGGGCTACACTTGAGTGTTCAGGTCAGATGATCAGGCCCAGAGCAGGTACAGAAAGAAAGGAGGGTCCACACTGGTGTGCCTGTAAATGTTTAACAAGAGGCTCTCCAGGGGAAAGAGCCCTATTATAGGGTTTGCTGATTTCTGGGTGTAAATAGTCCCACTATGTACGATTTCAAGCTACCAACATGATGGTCACTGAGCATGGAGCTGGGAAGAGATGCGAAGGATCAGCTCTCATGAGCTGGTAGAAGCCGCACCAGTATACCACTAGCCAGCAGTCAGAACAGACACAGCAGAGCTTCCTCAGAGGAGCAGGAGGAATTGGAACTCAGAGACCCGACGAGGCCATTAGGTGGGTGTGGGTATGGGCAGTGACTGCACAAGAGGACAGGTAGGAGGTGGCAGCCAGCATCAAGCCAGACGTAATAGAGGGTCATCCAAAGAAAAAGAGCTACTGCTTGTTCACTGATCAATACTGTGTGTCAAATCCTGTCTGCATTATCACTCACTCTTACAGCATCTCTGTCAGGGTATTTTTATTCCTGTTTTGCAGATGAGGAAATCGAGGCCCAGAGGGATAAAATGGCTGGCCATGTAAGAAATGGTGGATTGAAAATTCAAACATGGAGTCTGTTTCCACTACACCATTAAGCCAGAAGGAAGCTGGGAGCAAGTCCTGTTCCTGGACATGCCAGGCAGGATATGTGACTGCTGCTGGCCAACTCCAATTCCTGGGAGGGTTGACATCTTTGTAGGAATGAGTGTACCAGAAGGTTATGAAATCAGAGTTCAGTATCAGGGACGAGATGAGTCACTGGACTTGGTGTACAAGGTCAGAAAGGGTTGGATTTGATGGTGGGTCACAGTCCAGGCCCTCAAGCCTGGAGTGGAGCTGAATATCAAGTTAGGAACTCCCTGAGTGTCAACCAATCAGGGTATCAGTCATCAAGTCCTTGTCTGGACTTCTGAGGAAGGACCCTGTGTAGGGTGAGTATGAGTATCTATGTTTTATATCAACATGGGGTCTACAGTACTTCAAAATGGTAATCCTGTCTATGGAAACTGACTTGAAAATGCAAATGTGTACTTAATAAATTACTCATGAATTGAAGCTATTGTACAGCTATGTACCATGCGAGGTGTGAAGGTTGGACGAGGGAGGAGCCGGGTGGTCACTGTGGGGAGATAGTCCAGGTGAATGAGGTACTGAAGAGGGATGCAACAAAGTGTCCAGAAATTGGGGAGAAATGAAAGCCTAAGGATGAGATCCAGGAGAGAGGGGGGGCCTGGGAATCATGTTAAAGAAAACTCGAGGAAGAACAACTTCCAGGTAGAGGAACAAGAAGGCCTAGGTCCAGGGCCTGAAAGGCCTCCAGGGACTTAATGAGGGGCTGCCTCCTCTTCGTGAGGGAAGTCTGAGTGGTAATAAACTGCTGAGAAATAAGATTTAACTTAGCTGGTATTTCTTGTCTGTAACTAGTGTATGTTCTGAAGTTTTTTTTCTTGGGTTGGAGAATTTAATTGAATTTCTTAACTCTCGGTATTTGCGTGTGTTGAATTGCAGTGGCACAAATTGGGAAATTAGGGCATTATTGAAAGATAAGCCAGTGGGAGATTAAAGATGGGACCCTGTCATTGCAGATGTCCTATCTATGAAAGCTAAGCCTCCCTTTTCACTCTTGGGGTCCAGTAGCCAAAGTCCATGCTGTTACACAGGAGATTTCATTTGCCTCAACCACCTTATGAGGTATGTTCTATTATTGTTCTCATTTAAAGGAAAGGTTGCCCTGCTAATCAGTGTCAGAAGGAGGGTTTGAACCTTCAGAGCTGCAACCTGTTATTAGGCAAACCATATGAAATGGTCTTTCTTTTAGATGGAATATTGGCAATTCCATATCATGTTATTTTGACCCTGTAGGTCCTGAGAATGTCCTAGAAGGAAGCAGATCTTGCTGTTACAGTGAGCAGACCCAGCAATCAATCTCAGTTGCATTGTGGCGTCCTGTCTATTTTGCCATATGTGATGCCGGCAGTGAGATTTTCAAAAGCGAAGGTGATGAATGTGTTAGACTTTCAAACCTGCAGAAGTTACTCGAGTGGTTTCCATCAGGTAATGGACATTGGAGAGAGACCTAGAAAAGATTGCCCACACTGAGCTACTTGAGGAGAACCAGCATGGTTTCTGATGCATGGTGTTGAATAAATGGTGAACCAAGAGCTTATGCTTGTATAAGATTTCACAACGCAATTACATACTAATACGGCTCTCTCCTGAGTACACCACTCACCAGTTCAACCTCTTTGCACACGGTTAAAATTTTGGACCAGAGCACATTTTGGCACAGCAAATGGTACTGAGGCGGAAGAGTCAGCACTTGCCCAAATTGTTCTTCCCCTGGCTGAACCAGGTGACTTCAGGAATATTGTTTACACTTCCTAGGGCCTCTGTGAAGTAAGCTGGCTTATTCTTTCCTACTTTCCACCTAGATAGTTAGAAGGATCTCAGCTCAGAGGAAGTAAGTCTTTGCGAGCTTAGAAAGCTTAGAGAGAAAACAAAAACAAAAAAAAAACATTGTTGGAGTCATGAAACAAAAGGTTAAATCTCATAGGAAAAAAGAGGGGGGCAACATGGTGACGAGTTTGGAGGTCTGGGAAGGCTCACCATTAGTGGGATAGTGGATGTGCCAAAGGGGAGAGTGATAAAGCACTCCTGACATTTTGTCCAAACCTGGCCCAGGGCCCGAGTATCTGCTGAAGCCACATCCCCTGGGCCTCTGTGCTCTGACTCAGTGCCTTCACCTGCTGCAAAGGGTGATTAGTAGCAATGCCCACCACCACAGCTGTGGGCTTCCTGCCCCTGCCTGCCCCAGGGCCTCTCGCAGCCTCATTCCTCCCGGCCTCCTCCCTTGCCCCCTTTCTGGAACAACTGCATAATCCCCTCTCCCCTTCCTTCCCCCTTCTCCAGTACTCCCACCTGCCCCTTCTGGTTCTGTGCCAGCAGCTGGTCGGTGAGCAGTGCCAAATCAAACAGATGTGTGTGGTATTGGCCGGCACGCGTTACTAGGCTCTCTGTCCAGCTCCGACCCTGACCAGGGCTCTCTCTCAAGTGATTGAAGGCTGGCACCCCCTTTCTGGGGCACTTCAGGGTCTAAGCAGAGACCTGCCTCTGACTCTGTGTTCCCTCCTCCTTCTCCAGAAGTTATCTTTATTTCTCTCCGTTCAGCACCTCTTCCCCTTCTTTGTTGCTTATTTTGTCTTGTTTTTGTTGTTGTTGTGTTTGTCTGTTTTAATTCTTCTTCATTAATTAAGCACAGGAAACTTTTAAGAATTACATTGAAAAATAAGGCAAAACATGGCCTTTGAAAATAGGTTTTAAAGTTCAAGTTCCCCTAGATTCATAAAAGACATCACAACAGGCCAGACATCAGCCAAGTCAGAAGAATAACAGCTGGTCCTCTTCACCGCAGCCCAAGCCCAGGATCTTAAAGATGTCACTTCCTTCCTTCCTTTCTTAGTCAGTGGCATGCAAAATTCAGGGTAATTCTCAGAAGTAGGTGCCCTTGCAAGCAAGTGTCTTTGATTTTTCTGTACAATTGGCTAATTCTACTCCCTCCCACCTACCTGTCTAAGTGGGGATGACTTGAGAACAACAGCAATTAACTTCTGCAGCAATGAAATCACATTGAAAATAAAGTTAGCATGTCTAGTATCAGGATACAAAGATTGCTCAGTGTTTTAAAGTATCTATACATTTTTTCTTATAAGTATAAAAAGTGAAACAGCTTGCACTCTGCATAGCTTCTAGCTGAGGAGTGGTCCCAACAGAAATTAAAAACAAAAAAGTTTAGTAATTCATACAGATTGTTTTCCAAAATGTTGGAATATGGTTGGTACCTACCTGAATATCTCAAAATTCCACAGATGTGCATGCCTTTTGCATTTGTCAATTGAATAGAAAATGCAAGATTATTGAATTAGGCCTTGCCTGGGTTTCTGGATACAGCTTAAGAGAGTGTCGGCATTTAAGAAATATTAAATTATAATAATGTGTTTCCCACTTTGCCCTGATCCAGAAAGCTCCGAGATGAACCTGATGTTCAATCCAACAATTATATTAGCCTTTGCCACTTCTTTCTGCTTAAATTTAAACTTCTGGTTGTATCTTTTTATACCTCAGGGTATATCTTCTTTTCTGTGATTAATCTCCAAAGTTCTCTTTGTAAAACGAGGATGGTATGCTAAATAAGGGGAACTCCATAAAAATGACTTCTAATAATGATGATGATTATTCATGACGCTTCACTTTCTACCTTTAATTAGTTATTTATGTACTTGGTGTAAGGTCCTCATTAGACTGCAAATTCTCCGAGGGAGGGCAGAGCCAGGCCTGCTGTGTCTCTGTCTCCCCTGGGGTGGGTGTTTAGTGAGATTCTGTTGGATAAATACAGCTTTAGGATTAATTTTAGAGGCAATCGAATGAGGTTGCCTTCCCCTTTCTTTTACATTTCTTCCCTTTTATGCTTTCTTCAAAACAGGCTCTATTGATGTAACTTTTGCACTCAGGCAGCTCTGAGCTAATATATGGGGCTGCTTCTATAGGGCTGGTGAGAAGTTATTTTCTACTCTTTCCCCTTTGAAGCCCATCATAAATTTTCTCTGTCTCTGCATTGTTCTCTTCCCGCTTCCTGCATAATACTCGGTAATGTTCTTCTACATAAATAATAACCACTTACGTTTACATAAGCACTGGTAACATTGGCACATTCCTCTCAGAAAGGATTTGAGATGGACATCTTAGAGGATTTTTAAATTTTACAGCACGCTCTCAGATGCCACTGCTGCTGGTATTAGCTAATATTTATTGCATACTTACCACGTGCCAGGCTTTAGGCAAAGGCTTTTTGTACACTATCTCATTTAGTCCTTATAATAATCCCATGGAGGAGCTACTGATAGTATCCTCACTGTCAATACGAGGAAAATTTGAGGCTCTGGAATTTGCCCGAGTTTGCACAGGCAGGAGGGAGCAGGACTGGGATTTGAACCCTGACCTCCAACTACTAAACCAAGGCTCCTAGCCTCTGAGTACTGATAATCACTTTGGGTCACTACTTCAACCCAGTGAAACAGGCCAAGTGAGAGTGATTAACTCTGCTCTACAGGTGAGAGGAACAAGCAAGCACAATGTTTATCGAGTGTCGGTGATGTCCAAGGCACTATGCTTTACTCACAGTCCCTCATTTGGCCCCTCCAGTCATCTTACAAGGGGACCTCAATATCTGTATCACAAATGAGGGGACAGAAGATGTGAGTGATTAGCTAATTTGCATAGGCACTCAGATGAGAAGGCAGGGTTTCATTCTGGGTCCATTTGGCTCCAAGCTCCATATTTTTTTCCACTGTACACATCGAGAAACCAGCCCAAGTTTGCATGGTGGGTTACAAAAAAACACCACCAAGTTTGGTCAAACTAAAGTTCTTTCAACTGCCCTTTTCAGGTTCTGGTGTCTTTCTGGGGTCAAAAAATGCAGTGTCTTTCTTCATGTGACTTTGGATGGGGGGAATATCTTATTATGACTTGACAAGGCAAATGCAATTGAATTTTCATCTCATTCAGAGCAGAGAGAGAATAGCTTTGGGAACGAGGCTAGTTTGAAACAAGGGCTCCTGAAGCTAATTAAAAGCTAGGCTGGAGCTGTGCTTTTTCATTCCCTAAGAATGTTCGACCTCATTAAATAGGAAAAAGCAAGTGGAACTTTCTGATTTTTTTTTCGGGTTCTGCATGGGGTGGAGACTCTGAGCGAGTGAAGCAGATATCTATGGCTTCCAGCCTGCACAGTGCCACAGTGCCAACACCGACATCACTGTGATGATGAAGACATACCCTTCTCAAGGGCTCTTCACCCTGGGAGAATGCTAACTTGGCAAAGCAGAGACAGAAGGACATCACGACCCCTGCTTCAGGCTCTCAGCCCCCTGCACAAGCTCCTCCTGCCATCGCAGGGTGTGGGGACAGAGTAGGCAAATGGTTGGTCTTCGTCAAGTCCTCCCCTGGGCTCACTCACAGACACCTGGCGCTAACTGGTTCCAGCCAAAAGAAACAGAAAACTTCACAGACTTTCTCTGTGGTCTCTGAAAAGAATACAAGAGCCTAAGACATTATTCTAGTGTTCAGACTTCCAGCTCACACTGGCCAGTGGTAAGTCAGGGGCCATGTGCTCAAGCCACTACGATGCCTGGGCAGGCCTGCGAAGACAAAAGGTCAGGCTGGCAGAGGTTTAGACCTGAATTCCTCAGGTTTTGATGTAAATGCCTCCATCAATGGGGTGCCTACTGGGTACAAGGCACTGTGCTAGCAACTTTGCATATACATATTCTATCTAAACATTCCAGCTACTCTGCAAAGTTATTTCTTAGCCTCATCCTGGAGATGAGGAAGCAGAGAGGGGCCGGCTATGATCTTCCTCTTCATGGCTTCTGATCCTTGTCTAAGTTAACTGAGCACAATCAAAGGAACCTTAGTTTTGCAAAATATCAGAACTGGAAGTGATATCAGAGGCCATGTCTACCTTCTGAGGATTATGATGAAAAAAAAAAATCCAAAGCCAGAAACGTACATTAATTTGCTCAAGGGCAAGCGGCAGAGTGGGCAGAGCCACCCTGGCCTTGGTTTGCATTGCACTGTGGACACAGAGATGTAATTGCCATCTGGGGTGAATGGAGCAAATGCCCTATTCTGGTTCTGACCTCAAACAATGATCCCCATAGACATGGTGGTTTTCAAATGGCTTCTCACTTGTTCTGCTCAACTTTCCTTAAAAATGAGAGAAGGGCAAGTTTTGCAGCTCTGGAAGATAAAGTAACTCGCCAATGATGAGAATGGACTTCTATGACTTTAAAATGTTTTAAGCCCCTCAGAAGAAAGGTGCAGGAGGAGAGTAAACTGTTTTGATATGTTCTTATGTTTATCATCTTGGACTCTTAGGAGTCACATGCTCTTAAACCTTCCCTTAACATGGTGACCGGTTTACTTATCTCACTCCTGGGTTTTCTCCAAACTGGTTGGGGTTCCACTGGAAAGCTCTTTAAGAAATGTTTCCTGTCTTATCTCACAAAGTCTCTAGGGAGTGTGTAGTCTACGTTCACAGCCATAACATACACAGCACTCTGTCTGAGCCACACACCGGATTGCCCAGACACTGTCATCTTGGAACTCAGACAGAGTTATATGTGCTGGGGTCTGGCTGCAGCGCCACGAGCAGGGTAGTTAAGAAGCGTTAAGGCTGAAAGGGATCTGAGAGGCCGTTTCAAACTCCTTTTTGTGGTTCTTTACTTGACCAAGTGACCTTCAGAAATTCTCAGATAGTAAACCTACTGGTAGAGTGACAGGGTCATTTGCAAGGGCACAGAATCAGTGGCTTAGATGCTCAGTTCTACTTTTTACTTTGCACGTTCTTTACGAGCCGGTTTAATTTATCTGTTAAGTGAATAAAATAATGGATAAACCCTGGTTTCTAAATTGAATGAAATATAAAACTCACACATTTAGGGTCTCTCCAGGCTGGTCTTATTCATCATCCCTACACATCAACCATGGATGGCTCGCTAGTCCCTGAATATATCCTGGCAATGCCTACTTACAATAATAACTTCTTCAATTTGTTATCAGTCATTTACACTCTTATCAAAAAGGATTGGAAGCTTTGAAGTTAAACTTTTACATATATTTTACCACTTAACCTTCAGAAGCACCCTGTAAAGTAAATGGGAAAGGGATCTTTATTCCCATGTGGCAGATGAGCAAACTGAGGCGAATGTAGGTGATATAACCAGCCCAAGATCACACAGTGTGTTAGACACAGGAATAATGCATCTCCTGAATTCCCATCCAGAATTCCTTTCTCTATACTGTATGGGATAAGTGCTAACTCTCACAGTTTTGGAGTACTCATGTACGTTTGGCCACTAATGCTTTCTCCTACATTGAAAAAAACACCAGGTTGTTGCTTGCTGTACCACAGTAATGGCCACATGCTTCATGCATACCCGAGCTCTCCTGCCTTGATTTGTTCTGTTCTTTCTGCTGGAGATGCCCTCCCGTTTCCTCCTTTCAATGACCAACTCCCCCTAATTCAGCTTAAGGCCAACTCAAGTCATACCTACTTTCCGCACGTTCCCTGATTCATTTCCTTTTCTATGTCTCCATGGTGCCTTGCAGACCTTTGCTGCAGCATGTTAGTGGGCGCTATGCCATAGCCAGGGATTTCCCATGGAGTCACAGAGGAGAGAGAAGCCAGTGACCCACTAGAGGGGAAACTTGTTGAGACCAGGTCTTTGTTTTTATATGTTCATCACTGAACACAGTGACTGGAATAAAGCAGATACTGGACTAAAAGTTGCCCAGAGCCTGGAAATTAGGCTGTTGCTTAAAAGGAAAAGGTGGCAGGCAAGGAAGGAGTAATGTAGTCAAGATGGAAACCCGGACCCCAGCATTCAGGTTTCCAAGCGGATTTTCTGGGGTTATCGATGACTTCCTGCAGTGCCGTGTGCCTGAGAGGGTTATCAAGCTTCAGAGGCTGAGGAACTCTTGACACCTCTTGTGAGATGGGTCAACCAGCACTTCCTGTCCTGAGTGAGTGTGACCTCCCTTAACTAATGCCTTGAGAGCTGAATGCTGGTGCCCCACGTACTGTTGCCTTAGCTTCATGAGTTCCAGGATAACCACCAGCTTGGTGATGATTTATCATATTTCATGGTTAATTTTGTAATTAAGCAAGAGTACTTTATATGCCTGAATGACCCAGGGATTGTATCTTAATCAAATTAATGTGTCTGTAACCTAAGACTGATTCAGTGTGCAACTATTAGAATGGCAAATGATGCAAAGCCCAAGTTTTCTGTCTTCTTTCTCCTCTCCCCACAAAACCCTCCAACATGAAAGGTCAACTGACTAAAAGCCTGTTGTTTTGATGACTGCCATGAGATCCTATTGGTTCTCATGTGAGAAATGTGAGAAAGCCGTCTACCTCCCCTCACCCTACTTCAAACTAACTGTGTGTGTGTGTGTGACAGTGTGTGTGTAAGTTTGGATGAAAAAAAAAATGTGGTTAATTCTTCTTGTTGTGTACTTCCTGCCACTGACATTTGTTGCTGCTGCTGTGTAATGAGGTTGAGGTTGGGTAGATGGGTAGAAGAATCGGATGCAAATGTCCTATATATTTTTTCCTCCATTATGACTACCCTCCTCAACTACTGTTCTTGGAAAACCTGGAAAGTAGTCAAAGGTGATCAGGGAAGCCAGTTAGACCTTGTCTGGCCCTAAAGCCACTCCCTGGGACTGTAGGTCATCTTAATGGGTAAGAAATTTGACAAAATATGATTCTGTTTAATAAAATGACATGCATTTTTAGATTATAAATAATAAATAATGGTGTTTTAAAAAAAACTTTGTGGTTTGAGATAAAGACTAGGACTTAACGTTTTTCTGGGCTCTATTCTCAACTTTTGTAGGGACTTCAGCAATAGTTTCCCATCCTCATCCAGTTCATTTTCCACAATGAGTGATGTAATTTTTAAAAAAAAAATGTTAATCAGATCACCTCGCTTCCCTGTTTAAAACCCTTCAATGGCTCCTCATTGTACTTAGCACTTAGAATAAAGTTCAAAGTTCTTGCCATGGTTTAGAAGGCCCTATATAATAGGCCCCCAGCCTTCCCCACTGACCTTTCTTTTTTTTTTTTTTTTTTTCCCTGCCCCCTTTGATACATTGGCTAGTCTCTTTCCAGCCCCAGGGCCTTTGCACAGGCTGTTCCTGCTGTCTGCTTTCTCTCTGCTCTTTTCCTGGCTCACAGCACAATGTCTCCTCTTCAGATAGGATTTCCTTGACCCATCAATATAAATTATGTCATTCCTTCTGTCATGTTTTCTTACACTACCCTATGCTTTTCCTCTCATTGTATCATAAGTTGTAATTTTATATTTGTTTCTGTGCATAATTTTCATTTAATATGTTTGCTCATTAGTTTGTAAGCCTTATGTCTGCTTATTTGCCACTGTATCCAGTTCTGGGCATATAGTAGGAGCCTAATTAATAATTATTGAAAGAAAGAATAGGCAAGCAATTTACTTTTATAATACTTAAAATTCCTTAGCCACAAAATGGGAATAGCCATCTTTATTTTACAGCTAGCTACAGAATTCATTTTCATATTTGTTTTACATGGAACTTTGAAATGTGAGGCTATTGTTTGGACATCGGAGGAATGTGAGACTTAGAATTTTGATTTTTTGTTTACTCCCTCTGTTCAAAGTTCACTGTTTAATGTAGTAGGAGTTAGACAACCTGTACTGGTCAAGAGTGGCCACACCATTTCTGCATGTCCTTCCCGTTAGCCCCTTTGCTCACTGTCTCTGCCCTTAACAAGCCAAGTAAATCACAGGGAACAAGTGACTCAATAGTTCAAAGCTTGCTTCCCACCACTCCCCCTTTCCCTAGGGGTGTCTCATTGTCAAATAACCTTGGAGACTTTAAAAGAGATGCTCAGAAACTGTTGGAGAAGATGCTAGATGCAAATTGTCACTGTTCTCCCAACCCCTTCTCAGAAGGCTCCAGGTCCAGCCCTCCTGCTGTCTGCTCAACCTTCCCTTTATCCTTCTCTGCCCTTCCCAGGGACGCTAGACCCTAGAGCTTCTCCAGGTGTGTTCCCACAGAACCCGTGGCTCTGATTCCTTTTTAGCCCCCGAATTTTCTCCAGGGTGGATACAGAAACTTGAGAGAAGGTGACAATAAAAAGAATCAAAAGGAGATACATGTCTTTTAGGAAAGCCAGTGAATAGTTCTGAACTTCAATTTATTTATAAAATAGGCTTAAAATACCACCTTGCAGGGCATTTAAGACTAAGTTAAATCACATAGGTAATAGTATTTTTACAATGTCTGATACCCAATGCTCACTAACTGTCAAGGGATTATCAATCTATCACTTTCACTTCTCCCTGCTCTTTTTTGGCCACTCCAGAATCCATGTGATTCCTTCAGTGCAGGTGGAAGGAAAGTATCATTAGAGTTGGCTCACCTGTTTTGTAAGAGAGTGGGAAAGTGAGTTGAGTTTAGAAGATGAATCAGTTAGGAACATTGACCTCACACTGGATTTTCCATCTCTGCTCTGTATTTGTGCTAGATTTCAGCCTCTAGGATTCCAGCGTGGGGAGGGGTTTTAATGGTAAGCAAAGTTAATTTCCCCCACTCATTCATAACTAGCAATCTAGTGAACAAAGCAGCCTTTGGTAGAACTACCCCAATGTCTGATTTAGCAAACAATACTCCATTTCCACTTCCCAAGGGAGAAAATCCTAGAAAAAATGTGAGATGACCAGAAGAAAAACAAGGAAGATGCAACCTAGCTACTGGCAAATCCCAGCATTAAAATAAAACTTTAAACTTATTACATTGGTTTATAGAAAAATTGTGGTGTTCTCATCAGGGAGTTTTGTTTTGTTTTGTTTTGTTTTGATCAGTTCCCATAAAACAAACAGGGTCCTTGACCTCCAAGAAACTAAGTAAATGGCAGACTTATAAAGATGCTTATAGAAGACCAAGGATCTGTCTTGGACAACATGACGCCTGTCTGGAAGACATAACTAGGCTGGCAACCTTTGAAGAGATAAGGGAACCTCCTGGCTTCCAGCTATCTTTCTCCAATGCTGTGTGCCTTCTAATAGACCTAGTTTTTGACCCTGCTGGTCCCCCATTCCTACCCCACCCCCCACCATGTTGCTCTGTGGGATTCTGCTAAGGCTCTGAGGCTGGGAGAGAGCCTCCCGCTCTGTACCAGACTCTCTTCTGGGATTTCCACTCACTGGAAGGTGCCAGCCTGAAATGAAAGAGTTGGCCTATTTGAGTTGGTAGATGTGAGTTCATGTGCCAGCTCTGCCATTTACAGCAGTGTGACCAAAGCCAGTTACTTTGCCTGTCTGTGCCGCAGTTTCCTGGAGATAACTAGAGGAAAATGGCATCTACCTCAGTTGTTAGGGGAGATTGTGTAACACTCTGAAGAGTGCCTGACCCTTGGTCAACAATGAAAGCTGGTTGGCACCCTTCCTTGCCTTGGCTCCCCATACCACCGTGTTGTGTGCTGTCAAAGGAGCCCGGTAAACATCAGGGACTATGAGGAAGATGGAGGAGAAGAATTTCAGGGAGGAAATCTCAGGGACTTCAAGTGGGAGGTGAGGAGCTTCCTTTGCCAGGTTAATTTTGTACATGAAGGAGTTTTATCTTTGGAACTTGCACCAAAGTTTTGTTGTGCGGGACTAGGGCCTGGAAATGAAATTGAAGTTGTAGATAACTTTACCAGTCTGGATCTATGGTTCTATTTCAAAATATACCTAAAATCCCAGAGGAAGAATTTCATTTCAAAAAATATAATTTTTTTGCCTTTTGCTGAAAGTGGTCAACAAAGGAACAGGAACATTTGAGGTTTATCAGTTAAAGGACTCATGTCACATTAAGATTAGAGCAAATAAGAGAGATGCCCACTCTATCCCTACTCACTTTTCAGCAGAGATGACAGAACGTTAAATAAGTAATAATAAATTGAACAAATACTCTCAGAGGGATAGAATCCAGTGCCCTGAGAACACATAGCAGGGGCACCTAACCTAGTTTGGTGGTGGGGGTTGTGGCAGGTGTGATCAGGGAAGGCTTCCTGGAGGAGTGGCATTTAAATTGAGACCTGACGTGTGAGTAGAGGAAATCCACATGCAGAGAGTCGATAGAGTGTTCCAGGTAGAGAAACCAGCATGTGCAAAGGCCCCAAGTGAAAGAGCATGAAGCAAGGTAGAGGGCTGAAAGGAAGTTTGGCTTAGCTGTAGTAGAGGGTAGTAAGTGGAGATTAGAGAGAGAAGTGGGCAGGGTCTAGCTCATGAACATTCTGGGAAGCCAAGCTGAGAGATTTAGACTCTATCTTAGAACCACACAGTGTTTTGCTCAAAGTGTGATCATAACCCGCAATGCTGGCTGCTGGATGGGGCATGACTAGACACATGTCAATCAAGAGCTGAAGGTGACCTGGACCCAGGCATGATGACAGAGAAGGGGAGAGAAAGAGGGAAAAAGAGATGTCTAGGGGGAATATTGACAGGATTTGACCATGGGCTGGATGTGGGGAGCTCAAGGAGGAAGGAGGTGTCAAGGATCATATCCAAGAAAGCAGCTCTGGGTGAGGTTCAGTGAGCAGGTTACTCAGAATAAGTAGCAGGTGTTGGCAGAGAAGGGGTAAGTTCAGTGTGTCAGCTCTGTTGGGGGGTTTAGTTTGCAGACAAGAACTAAGCTGTTGATCAAGATGTGGAGGTTGTCAGCTTGTAGATCATTGCTTCTCAAATTATATCCCAGGTACCACCTGCATCAAACCCACCTGTGGTATTCGATAAACAGAGATTGCCGGAGAGGTCTGGGATAATGGCTCACTATTTTGCCCATGAAATGAGCAGAGGGAATATAAATTTTAACATTCTTTCAAAACAAGTGGCACTTAAAGTAATGGCGTCTGAATATTCCTGGTGTAGAGTGATCACAAAACTGCTGGAGAAACGGGAAGGGTTTCTTTTATTTTTCCTCTTCTCGCCTTCTCTGCTACTTGCTCTCCACTCCCTTTCCTTTGCCCCCAGCATGTACTATTTTTGTTTGTTTTGTATTTGAGGGAGGAATGGCGCAAACCAGGCCCAGCCCCGCTGTTTTTTTCTTTTCTTTTCTTCTTTTTTGAGTCTAATTCAGGACAAAAAAAAAAAAAAAAGCTTTCATCGAAAGAACAGATGTCATCTGCTTTGGTCTTTTGTGGTGGTTTTATTTTATTTTATTAAAAAAATTTTTCCTGCACATGAGGCTCATTTAAACATAATGACGAGGCCACAAAAGAGCTCACACAGAGGCGCTTCACATCGGGTTGGACTCAGAAGAGGGAGGCCAAACAAGGAGCGGTCCTGTCCATTTGGCTCCCCTCAGTAAGGCCCCAGCAGCTGCATTTCAGATGCAAATGGAAGATGAGGCTGGGGGCGGGGGAGGGGAGTGGAAATGCCCAGGAAGCTGACATGCAGGTGTTGAGGATTCCAGACATCGCTGCCACAACAGGCTCTGAAAACACAGAGCTCACAGACAGAGCGGGCTTGAGAGCGCTTGCTTGGAGGGCTCAAGTGGACCCGCAGCTGCACTGGACATTCCTTTTCATAGCCATCAATGGGCCCTGTATTGAAAATATGAGAGCCAGCAAATGGCATGTTTGGAGAAAGGAAATGCTTTTTGGAAATGGAGCAAACACCAGGCTGAAGGGGCTTCCCCGTGTCCCCACTCGTTATTTAAATCCACGTACATGCATAAAATAGATATTCGATACATGACACGGGCATCCTGAGGCTGGGAGGAATCCAAAGAATCATCAAGTCCATCCCTTCCCTTCTATAGATGAGAAGATGCGTGCCAGGGGGCTGAATGACTTGTCTTATGTCACATAGCCCAGCTCGTGAGTGAAGCAGAACATAGAATGGAGGCAGTGACATCTATTGAGGCGTCTCTGTGCTAGACACTGTTCAGTATTTAATTTGCACAATGGACCTAAATGGACCTAGGAGAGAGCATTTGTTATTTTCATTTTTAATATGGGGGAATTTGAGGCTTTAGTGAATCCAAAATTTTTCCCAAGTCAAAAAGCTGGTAAGTCACAGTCATAGTTAGGATCCGAACCTACATATTCAAAACTCATGTGTTTTCATTACGCTTCATTCCTGACTTGCGAGCAAGCATTCTTTCTCTCAAACACACACACACACACACACACACACACACACTACACATATGCAAATGTTTCTATTCCCATATATGTAAAATGTATGAACATGCATGCATATTAGAACCTCTTAACATGAATCATTTGACTTCAGACATATAAATATTAAACTACAGCACTACCGGATTCAGCTATGGACAGTTATGGTTAAGATCGGTGACCATCCCTTGCACTGTGTTTGTCCCTTCATATGTACTCAATAAATATATGGATTTGAATTGTCCCTTTATATTGGAAAAGATGCTTTTCCCTAAAGACAAAACCTAGTGTCTACCAATGTTATCACTTCTGTGAACCCTACACATTTGCATTGCACCTGTGCTTACAGGGCACATTCACATGCGTTATCAGTTCATTGCATCTTGGTAATAGCCATGTAAGGAAGGTAAGCAGGGCCACTAGTTCCATTTTGTAAATGAGAAAACTGAGGCTCAGGGAGATTGACTAATTCTTCCAGAGAGAGCTGGAAGGTGAATTCAGGTCTGCTTATGCCAGCGTACTGACAGAAGTTGTTCAGTGAGGAGCAGGCTGATGATGGAGGTCAGAGGAGAGCCATCAGAATATGCATGCACCTGTCTCCCCTGCTGAAAAATGCTGTGGCCTGCTGCAAAAAACTCCAGATTTGCAGACAGACAACGTAATAGTGTGGGTGTGTGAGTGTGTGGGTGATACTGGGAGGTGTGGGATCATGGAGACAGTGACATGGGGGAGGTGAGACTGTGTGGGTGGCTTCCTTTGCACAGATGTGTCACCCTCTGCGCCTGCCTGAGGACTGTGACAATGCCTGTAAGTGCCCACAATAAGCACCCATGTGGGTGGACAATACCCATGACTGTGCTGAGGACATGGCTAGAGTCCCAGCCTGCTGTGGCGTGGGTCCTGGCTTTCTGGGTCTCCACGTAGAACACTGTCTTTGAGCAGTTCTGTGACTTTAATCGGAGCTATTGAGACCAGCCATTTTGCAGTGTGGGTGGCCCCACCAGCACCCCACTCCTTCCTTAGGAGAAATAACTCAGCAATATCTCCTACTAATTGAGTGGGCCAGGAGCATGAGCTATATATTTCAAGGATAATGGAGTATAAAAGCTGAGGTTGGTAGAGTTGTAATGTACAGGTACCTATTTTATGGACGGAAACACAGGTGATCAGGGGACAAAGTGGTTTTATTCATTATTTCAGGTCTGTCTTTGACATTTCATTTATTCAAAAAACATTTGCTGAATGGGCATTCTATGAAAGGACTTGCTTTCAAGGATCTCCTAGTCTAGTGGAGAGAAACATGTATAAACAAGAAGTCACAATGCTAACAGGTGCTTAGTAAGAGTGATCATGTTTTGAGAGAGCTCCGAGGAGATACCAACTCACTTCTGGATGACTTTAGAGGGCCATACATTAGAGGTAACATTTGGGCTGACTCTGTAAAGATAAACAATTTTGCCAAAAGCAGGGAAGCGCTTACCCGTGAGAAGAAACGATATGTTCAAAGACCCAGAGGTGGGCAGAGTGAGGTGTGGTACAAGGACTCCGAGAGCTGGCTGGAACCTGGGATTTGTCTCTATATGTATGAGTTTGTGGGGTAGGATTAGCAGGCGAACACAGAAGGTGAACAGGCTCTGGATCATGAAGGGCTTTATACGCCAGACTAAGGAGTCTGGACTGTTTCCTGTAGGAACTGGGAAAGCATTGAAGGATGTTAAGTAGGGTGATAACAAAATTAGAAATGAGGTTTGAACATATCATTCTGCAGACAGTCTGGAAAATAGACTGGAGAGAGACTGGAAGCAGGGAGACCAGTTCGGAGATGCCAGAAAGAGTCATTGTGAACAATGATGAAAGCCTGTCCAGAGTCAGATGCAGTGGGCAGGAAGAGGAGGGAATGGATATAAAAAGTTCAGGAACTGGAATTGACATGGATATTGGTGTGATGGGGAGCATAGGTGATGGAAGGGCCCAGATGTCTCAGGGCCTAGGTTGAGTGATTGGGTAGATGGTGGTACAGCCAACCAGGACAGAAGCTGAGGGAAGTAGATGGGGAGGGCATTGTGTTCAGTTTTAAACTTGTTACATGTACAATGTTTGGGGATATCAAAATGATGATGTGGGTGGGAGACAGTATGAAGCCCAGGAGAGAGGCCAAGGTTGGAAATCAGGTAGCTCTCAGGATTAGAACTCATGCACACTGATTTTGGTGATATGGGACACTTTTTAAAAACCAGTTCATCCAAAATGGTATTCAAATGTTTCAGTACTTGATCTGAAAGCCCCCAGGAGGCAGAAGGATGCCCAACAATTACCCTGAAAGGCCTTCCTTGGCCAGCAGGAAGTTTACCATGAAGTGAGGTAGAGGGGGTCATGGGAATGCAAACAGGCCTCTGCGAGCCTGTACCATGTCAGGGCCAGGAACCCACCAGGGCCAAATCTCTTTATCTCAGAGCTATCCTTCATCAGATACAGTGTTCACTCATTTCCTCTCCAGCCCCCATGCCCTTCCCACCACCACCTCCTCACCTTAGTCACTAGAGCTGAGTCATCCTTTGAGCCTATTCCTGTTACCTCCCCTTCATCAGGATGGAAAGGGTTTGGGCAGGAGCCACTGGGCACAGGTATTGCCATCTGCTGACCAGATGGGAACAAGGGGAAGGGTCCCAGACTCTGGGTTGCAAACCCTTTAGCATTATAGCAGATGTGTCTGAATGATTTCAAAGCTCACACTATTTCCACTACAGCGCTCTGCCTCCGTACATCATCTCTGGGGGAGGATGGCATTCAATCAGCTCTTGGTTGAGTACCTGCTATATGCAAAACACTGTGCCAGAAGTGGTTAATAGAGGAGTCCTGCTCTGGAGGAGCTCAGCATCTCATGTTGGAAACCCTTGATCCTTTGATTCATTCACTCAATATTATCTGAGCATCACCCGTGAGCTGAGCCCACCCGGGGCTATGGACAAAGGTGACCCAGGGTCTCAGTCATGGCACATAGTAACCCTGACCACAGGATGTGGTGATAACACAGAGAAAGGGGGTATTTTATATTCTGTGAAGAGTTCAAGGAAGATTTTGCAGAGTTACTTTTAGACTGTCATTGAAGGTTGAGGCTTTCAAAGAAAGAACCTGGGGAAGAGAAGCCAAGGCTATAGGAGCTGTAAGCACACTGTGTTGAAGAAGTAGAGAAAATGTCAGGGAGAGTGGCGTGGGTTGGCAGACAGTAGGTAGTTGTTGGGCTGTTGGGACAAGTTTTTTAAAGCCTGACTAACGAGATGAATTACTGAAGATTTGAGTATTTGTGTATTCTCCTGTTGACCCATCAGCACTTTATTGCGTTTTCTCCTTTTATTGTCTTCTCAGTACCAGATGCTGGGCTAGGGGTTTGGAGGTACAATGGAGAATAAAAATCAGGGACAGTCGCTGCCATCATGGAAGTTATAGACTCATATCAGAGGTCCCAATGCAATGAATGTTTGCAAATTTGGAGAATGTAAAAAGACAAGGAAATGGTGTGAGAAACCTTGGAATAGGGGGGCATGTTTGGGGGGGTGGTAAGGGAGGACCTCTTTCTTAGCACTTAAGCTGAATCTGAAAAAATAAATGAGTAATTAGATTGTGTGTGTGTGTGTGTGTGTGTTTTAAGAGAGTAGTGGAGATAGGGGTAGGGGGCAGGAATATTGTCCCAGAGGGATGGCATTAACAAAGAGGAGACAAGCATTAACAAGCATTCTAGCACAGTAACAATGCAGGATGGTCTGGAAGTTGGTGGCACTTTGTTGGGGTGACTCAAGCCATGCCCTGTGTGCATCCTGGGAAACAGCAGCTGAGTCCTGGCCTTGGATCTTTCAGTGACTTCCACTCCTGGGTTTTCCTCTGTAGCAACAGGACCTTTGTGTCTCAGTGTCTTCATCTGTAGAGTGGAATAGAATACAACCATGTACCTTTCAGAATACTGATACTAAAAAGTGATAAAAATAAAAGTTGTCCACAGATATTCACTCAAGGATGAACGATTTGAAGTTCATGTAAAAAGTCAGAAAAGAGCTTCGGATTGTTAATTAAATACACACCCACAGACAGCCCAGAACTTACTCTCATCAGCCTCTAATAGACAGGTGTGGTTTTCACTTTCATATCCACCTATCTCTAAATAAAGAGGAGGGCTTTGAAGAGACATCGGGTGGTGACACCACCACTATGCTTCTTGGGATGCTCTTGAAAAGAGAAAGCTGCTTTCACTTTGCTTAATTTCTAGCACCATTTCTCTTCCTGAGCTACAAAGGGGCTTTAGTTTGGAGCCAAAGCACATGATACACAAGGATTAGTGTCTGAGCTGGGAGTAGAATCCAGATTTCCACAGCACTGAACTGCCACTTTCTGAGAGCTGAAGACCTGGCAGGTCTTCAGTTTGTTGTACAAGAGTCTAAGAATACTCAGACTCTGCAGCCTTCAGAGGCAAATTAGACAATGTGTACATGGTATTCAATAAGCTTCTGTTCCTGAGAGCTTCAAAGGCAGTGACAGTCCGCAGGACGTCAGTGGGCATTTTGGCCTCCGGCCTCCATTCTGCCACATATTGGCTGTGTGACCTTGGACACAGTCACTTCCCCAAGCTAAGGCCCTATTTCCCCATCCCTCAAACAAGGTGGTAGGTCCAATATTTCTGAGTCTTTGTAGCCACTGACTGCACTGTTTCCAGGATTTGAAGCCCTCACAGGAAGACCCTGGGTAATATTTAACCTGGGTTTGCCTATGTTTGTTGCCTAGAAAGGCCCTCTCTCTTGTTTTGCTGTTGTCTTACCACCTAATCCCAAGGTGCAAATAAGTTTTCTCCACAACACTTTCAAGACCTGCACTGCATGGATGGCTTCTACGTAATTTCAAGATTTTCTGTTGAGGGCCCAGTGAGTCTGAACTGATGCCAAATTAAGTTTGATTTATAATAAAGGTAGTGCAGTGATCCGTCAGGGTAGGCCAAGGGAAAGGTGATGGGTGGTATGATCAGGAACAGCCAGGGTAGGGATGGGCACATTGGTTTTCTTTAAATAACCAGTAATTAAAGCTTTTCTTTTCACCCCCTGTATCCAGTGCTTTCCTTCCCAGCTCCTAACCAATATTGAAGCTCACTGGAAGTTAACAGTTTGCTTGTTAAACTTGATAATTTCAAAATAAATATACAGAGGGTACCCCCCCCCAAAAAAAACCACATACACATTGTAAGAAAGGAAAACTGTATTAAAATTGTAATACTCAATATATACTGATAACAAAAGATGAATACAAGTCACATTTGACTTCTGCAATTACCATCAGCGTCCAGACACTTCTGATTATGGTGAACTACTGCTTGAGCAACGCTGACCAAAGTGTCCACTTGTATACATTATTTTGGCATTCCTGGTATTTAGAATCATATGAGTGTATGTATGTATGTATATACACATAGATATGCATACATGCATTCATAGTCTGTCATTTGATTCCTATATATCCCCTGACTTTGTTACATCTTTGATTCCTAGGAAAGGTGCAGAGCAGAAAAGTGGCAAAAGCCTTAATGTTTTATATATATATATATATATATATATATATATATATATATATATATATATGTTTCTTATAACATTTCTTAATGTTATAAGAAAGCCTATTATTGAGAAGCTTTCTCATCTCTTCTACATAAAGGCCTTTTTAGAAATTAAGAAAGTAGACTTTATTCTCCCAATTTGATTCAGGGCAACCCTCAACTCATATCTTTCTTGGGATGCTTGTGATAACCCTGTGAGGTGGGTAGGCGTGGATGATGAAAGGGAATTCTAGAATGTCACCCATGTAGCAAGCTATAACACTAGAGGTAACTGCTACCTTAAAAAAACAAAAAAAGTAATGCGTAATTGTGTAAATCTCTCATTATGCAAATATTGCACATATTCATCTGATTTTGTCGATGAGGAAACAGAGGCTCCTTGGCTAATCTCCAGTGTCTCCTAGCTTGGGACTGGGCCTGGCTCTGTGGAGGACTTGGACAGCTTCCCATCACATGGTGCTTCTTCTTGTTCCATTATGAGGGTTGCCACTCCGGTGAGACAGTTTTAGTCACGGCTTGCATGTCTGTCATTCTCTGTCCCTTTGAAAACCTATTTCATGGTCCAGTAGAGCAGAGTTTCATCCAATAGCACTTTGACTTGGTGGCTTCAAAGTGTGGTGCCCCCCCATCCCTACCCCAGACTGTGCTGGGGCAGTAATGCTTAACAGCCTGGTAGTTAAATGAGAAACAACAATAACAAAACAGTCAGGTTTGATCCAATACCCTAACGATTCCCCAGTCTCACGCTGTGAGTGGAATAGGTAGAAAAGAATGGTTGGGTTTGTGATTCTTCCATAGAATTCCTGTCTCGTTCTTCTATAGCCAGAGAGGGAAAACAAACAAACAAACAAACAAACAAACAAACAAAAACCATTTAGCCATGGACAGAAATACTGCCTCATAGTTAAAAATAACTTGGGCTTTGTAGACTACCTTCTCAAGGCTCAACGCTGACAGGCTGGAAATCAACTAGAATAATTAATTCTAAAATTACCCCCAAAGACAAACCTTTTTTTTCAAAGGTCTGGGTTGGCTTAATGTATGGAGCATGTGTTATCAGAACTTTTCTTCCAAACATTAATGAAGTTATACACCTAGCTCTAACCCCCAGAGCTTCAGTGTCCCCAGAAGTGGAGTGTCCTAACTTGTGTCTGTCCCCTTTCCAGGTTAGCCCTTGCATGAGTGCCCCACTGTGACGAGGTTGTGGACTTTCAGATTTCAGTACCCTCAGATGCTCCAACCAGAACAGCTTGGTTTGCGGTTCACCTCAGGACAATGCAAACTGAGCTATGCATTTACTGTAATTCTAATCAGATGGCTCTAAAATTGGAAGAACACCAGTGGCGTTCTGTCTTTGGAGTCTTCTCCATTAAGCAACTGAACAAGGGCCAGGGGACCTTTGCTTGTCCCAAATGCAGGTCCTGATAGAGATTTTGGGATCTGGGTTCCATATTCCATTCTGTAATAGGACCAAGTTCTTTCTTCTCTCTTGGTAAAATTCTGAATTAGTCTGGAATTGGCACATTATGCGTATAGCAGTCATTTCCCCTCTGCTCTCAATAAATTCTGGCCAATTGCTCTTGTAACAGTGAAGAACAAATAAAATGAACAAAATACGTGTGTGTGTGTGTGGGGGGGATCTGTGTATATGCTTAATAACAGTTACTGAATATTTTAGATAAACATTTCAAGTCTAGATCATAATCACATGTAATAGTTGTCTAAAATAACAAGAATAATCATCTGAATTTCTTAAGCTCTCTGGATACCTCCATTAGAGACAGTAAGAAACATTAAAGTCAAATGTATTGAGAAGCCAGACTGTGGTAGGAACTTTGCAAAATAGTGTGTGTCTTTGGGAAATATAGAAATGAATCAGACCTAGGCCTTGACCTTGAAGTGTTCATAATTTAGAGTTGGAGGTAAATCATGCTTATAGAAATTATAATCAAAGATAGAGAGTGCAGGGCCAGTGCCACTGGAATTTAAAGGAATGAAAGATCAATCCCTGGTGGGAAGATCTGGATTGGCTTCTTGGAGGTGAAATTTGAGCCAGACTTCAAAGCATGGAAGGATTTAGTTCAGGGAAAAACCAGGGGAAGAGATCATTGCAGAAGCAAAGGTGAGAGGGGGAGTGTCAGGGTGTGGGGACTGGTGAGTGTTGTCTTCAGGCAGCCAGCATGAATAA
Source organism: Hipposideros armiger (assembly GCF_001890085.2). NCBI lineage: Eukaryota > Metazoa > Chordata > Mammalia > Chiroptera > Hipposideridae > Hipposideros > Hipposideros armiger. The sequence continues at coordinate 5,522,807 of NW_017731364.1, read as the reverse complement.
AGACATTACCACCAGTCAGGAATCTGGGTCACATTCTTTACGCGTACATCCGTGTTTCTCAACCTTTATGTGTAGATCCCTGGGGATCTTATTAAAATACAGTTTCTGATGCAGTAAGTCTGGGGTGGGGACCTGAAATTCTGCATTTCTAATAAACTCCTAGGTAATGCTGCTGCTGCTGGTCTGTGGACCACTCTGAGCAATAGGGAACTGCTGAAGATTTTAAACAATAGGAAAAGATGTGCTGTTTAACCAGCCTTACAACTCCTTTGCCATTTTGAGGTTGCTGTACACAAGGCTAATACAGCAAGTGGAGTTCATGTGAGCATTTGCTTTATATCTTCCTTTCCTCAGTTATACTGACTCAAAATAAAAATCTAGTTAGAGGGTGAAAGTGGACAAGGGCAGAAAAATACTAAAGACTTGGATTCTAGAAAACAGATACAACACAAGCCACAATGTAAATGCTGTTTTGGTTTCCTAAACTACTTATTGAAGGACAGAAGTGAACTGATGAGGGCCTTTATATTTGAAAGTGATTTCAAATCTGGCCCTAAGGCCTGGTCATTAATATAATTTTATAATGAGATGATGATACTTTAATTGTACTGTAGAGAAAGAACCAGTAGTAGAGTCATAAGATCTGTCCATAAGTCCTTCCGCCTCTCTGGACCTCACAAGAACTTCCTCATCTAGAACATGAGAGAATAATCCTTTCTCTGGCTAACTCTCAGTTCTCCATAAAAATCAGATGAGCTAATGACCATGAACATGCTTTGTAGACAGAGGAGCGCCTTGCAGGTGTAATGGCCACCTCTTAGTGTTACAGATGGAGGTATTAGTTTTTTCTCTACTCCTGGGACTTGCCTGTGGAATGACTTAGCAACTATGGGGAGTAGCCTATGTTCGCCACAGAGGCAAAGCCCTAGGTAATGTGATGTGAGAGATCCTCCTGTGGCATTTGCTTCCCCCGGAGCAGGATGCACCTGGGGCCTGGGTCAGACTTACCCTTGCATCTGGCTGTGCAGCTTCCTGTGATGTCTGGGGAAGTGCTATCAGCAGCAATATTGCCGTGCAAAGCATCCTCTGTTAGTGACTTGTGGGGCCAGACTCAGGTGCCCGTGAGCTGATTCCTGAGTTCTGTCCTATGTTCTCTGCTGCCCACTGAAGGGTTCTCTGACCCTATCCTTAGAATGGGTAACAATGGCCCATCAGGATAGTTCTTAGGGAAGGGGAGATGCAAGAGCATTAGGGCTGCAAGGAAACAGGCAGGACCCCAAAGCATTCTTTCAGCAAGCTAGAGAGAGGAAGACACACAGGTGGCAGTCAGGGTGTGTGGAAGCACAAGAAGATAACTCCTGGGAGCCCCATCCTCAAAGTCAATAGCCTGGACCACAAAGCACACTTTTAGGGAGGATTCTACCCTCATTTCACACTTGATAGCATTAGGTGTTCTTAAAGCACAAAACGTTAGAAATAACTGCGGGGGTCAGGTTCAAGCCCCTCATTTTTCACATGAGGAAACTGAGGTATTTGGTGGTAAGAAGCTTGCCCTGGTTCCTCTGAGTGAATAGAAGACCCCAGGGTGAATGCCAGGTCTCTGCATTCTCTCTCCATGGCTACTGGAGACTGGCCACCCTTTTTGCCTCCCTGGCCTCAGCTGCTTCATTTGGAAAATGAGGGGACTGGAAGAGCTGTTCTCTCCTTTCTATACTCACCTGGCTCAAATATTTGATCAGTCCGAGGGATCCAGGCCCGAGGCCCTCCCCATCCAGGCCACGCTCCCCACTTCTTCTCCCTGGGGAACCTGCGCTAATGCTCAGCCCCCGCTCCTATACTCACTTTCACAAAAGGAAATCAATAGATTCTTCAAGTAGTGGGACCACAAGATGATGCCTGGGCCTGTTTTGTCAACCAGGTGGCTCTGGTGAGGGAAGTTAAATGAGTCATTGTCGGCCAGAAATGTAAATCTGGCCTGAGGCTCCCCTTGCAGCAAAATTTAGGTCATTAATAATAGTGAACGGCTGCACAGCACGTTACAGTTACCAAGCACTTTACATACCTCATTTGCTTATCACAACTATTCAGAGATGTAAGTGTTATTGTTATGCCCATTTTACAGATGAGGAACATAGACCCGGAGGTATGCTAACTTGCCCAAGGTGACAGGAAGCGTGAGTGGCAGACCTGGGACTTAGTTAAGTCTTTGGACTTTATAATCCATGCTCTAGGCACCGCACCTCTTGGTATCAAGCATCCTATTGCCTACTCAGCTTCTGGAAAGAAACAAGAGCAAGGAAGGTCAACCTGCTCAGAGTCATTTACAGGAAGGTCCGTTTCTGAAAAAAAGAGATAATTGCGGCAGCAGTGGGAGTATGGCAATCTTGGTGACTGGTCCGGGAACAGACCTGTGGAGCTGACCACCTTTGTCCATCCATCTTACCTCTTTCACCTTCTATTCCTCAGACCGAAACCAAAGCTACCTGAATCCCAACCCAAGGCTTTTTTTTTTTCCTTCTATTTTGTAAATTAAGAAAGACAATTCAAACATGTAAAAAAGGATGATGAGAACTATAACAAACACCCATTGTGGTAAACTTTCTTGCTGTTAGTCAGATAGTTCCAATTCTTTTCACTTCTGGACTCGTGGTGAAATTATATACTTCCTGGTCCCCTCAAGCAGGGTTAGTGCCATATAACTAGTTCTGGCCAATTAGTTGTGATAGAGGGCAACTTGTGCCACTTCTAGGCTGGAAGCATGAAATTGTTTTTCCTTCCCCTCTGGCACAGCCAATAGCACGGAGGTGGTGGCCGCTCTGTCACCTTCATTGCTGAACAACAGCAATCAGCAGGGCCCCTCTGCTGGCTCACCATGGATGAACAAAACATCTATTTTGTTGTTTGCAGTCACTGAGATTTAGGATTTTTGTTACTGCCACAAAACCTAACCGATCCTGACATTTACATTCCTATTCCTACCACCCTGGCTTTTAAGAGTGTTAACATTTCCTTATACCTGCTTTAGCTTTTTGAGAAACATTACCGAAAATGACTGAGTCCCTTTGCAGCTCTCCTCTTCCCAGCCCTTTTTCCTTTTCCCCAAAACAACTACCCACCCCCAGACGGTATGCCTCTGTCCCGTCCATATTTTGTGTACAAGCATGTGTCCAAGGCAACATATAGTGTTGTTTTATGTTTCTAAAATTTGCAGGAAAGATATAATGCTGATTTATTCTGCAAATTGCTTTTTTTTATTACTATTATTTTTTAGATGTAATGATATTGGTATATTAGTTTTATTTCATTCACTTTACTTCTATAGCATAATCTTTTTTTAATGAATGTGTCACAACTTATTAAGAATTTTCCTACTCCAGGGCTTTTAAATTTCTTTTCCCTTTTATAAATGAGGATGTAGTGAACATCTTTGTATAAAGCTCTTATGCAAGAGTTTTTCTCCATTTTATACTGGAGAGTGGAATTGCTGCAGCATAGGTATATGTAGACTGAAATTTAGTAGACATTTGCCATATTTCTCTCTGAAGTGGTTGTACCTATTTGCAATCCTATCATCAGTGTGCTTGTGCTTTGCTGTTGCTTTATATCTTCATATAAACACTTCCTGTTGTCAGACTTTACAATTTTGGGCCAGCTTGATGGGTACGAACTGGTATCTCCTAATTTTAAAATTTGCACCTCTTTGATTATTAGCGAAGTGGACCATCTTTTCATATGCTAAGGATAATTTTCCTTTCTGCAATTTGCATGCTCATATCATCTGCCAATTTATTTATATTGTCTTTTTCTTCTTATGGATGTATAGGATTCCCCCCCCCACCATATTCTGGGCATTAACCCTTTGTCAGTTACATAAGTTGTAAATACATCTGTGACTTGCTTTTAATTTTTTGTTCATTGCCTGGCTTCTCGTTCCCTTGCAAGACACTGGCTGCCTGCTTTTGCACACTCTTGATTTTCAGATCGTATCAGCTACCAGTTGAAAATGGCTTGGAGGTATATTTTGAAAATCTGATGTGAATGAATGTTCCCTGACTCTATCTGTAGTAGGCTAAGGAATGTGTTCTTACAAGAGAATCTATTAAGGACCTATTTTGCTTACTCAAGGATTTCATTTGCTAATACAAGTGTGTGGTGAGAGCAAAAGAACCAGGTGTAAGTGGAAAAAACCCTTAGTCACTAAGGGTTGCTTGGGCTGCTGAGAGCTGAATATCAGGGATGACTGGTTCCCCGCCAGCCACAGTGAATCCTGGCATGATTTGCCTGGCTGTTTTGACATTTTGTAGACCCAACATATGTGGGAGGACACATGAGAGCAATTTCATACTCAAATGGTCTTTCCTCTCCTCTCACACACCTTAGAGGGTCTTCACAAGGGTGCAGTGATAGGGAGGCTGGGGCGCATTCATCAAAAGGTAGGACAAAGCAGTGTCTTGGAAGTGCTTTTAGCTTTCCAATGGGGAGAGTCATTTTAAAGCTTTGTTTATCTCTCAGTGCCTCAGCGAATCCCAAGAGAAACCCTTAGCTCAGGACAGGAAGCTCAGCGCACCCAAAAGGATGACTACACAGCTCAGGACTATTTATATCTACCTCTTATATTTCCCTCCATGTTATTCCCCGGGGATGGGGCTGCGCTGGCGCTCTAAGGGAACCTGAATATACCGCTACTCCCTAGGAAACCAACGGGCATGGCAGAAACTGAGCTCTGGGATCAATTATACTGGTAAAACTACACAGGCACTGGGTGAGTCAGGAGTGTCACGGCTTAGGAGCTACTTGCTGAAAAAAGACTTGATATTCCCAAGTGGAATCCAGTGGTACCAGGGGAGGTGACCCTGGATGTCTGGTCGACCACCCAGAGCTGGGTCTGAGGAGCCAGGACACACCTTGCGTTCCAGTTGACTCACTTGAATGGCAAATTCTTTTCTCCCTCACAGTCCTCTCCTCTTCAAAGAGAATTCATTCGACCCCATAATGCATCTGCACTTGGCCAGGTGTTGTACTGGCCCATTAGGTAGATACGAGCCACAGCCTCAGGAAGCATGCCAAATGAGGTACAGGATGGCAGCTGAGGCCTGTTGGCATCCCCCAAGATTGTTCTGAAGCACTTTCTAAACCCTCCAGCCATTTCAAACTATTTGTGTGTGGCTCTCAGAGCAGTCCCCTTTAGCTTACTCTATTCCCTTTTCCTGGAATGCCCTTCCACTCTGCCTGCACAATACACTAAGATTCAAACCCAGGAAGAATTGACCACTCTGAATTCTGTGTGTCCCCATAACACTTTGTATCATTGTTAATATTGCACATACCACTTTATGCCAGAACCATCTGCTTACATGTTTATCTTCTCAAATGGACTCTGAATTTCTTGAACATGGATTCTGTGGCTTATTCACCTTAGTTTCCCCAACAAGAATTTAGTAGGTGCTCAGTAAATGTGTGCTAGATTAAATGTAGCAAGGCACACAGCTCACACTTTTATCTGATTCTACCTAGTGGTATTACTGGAAGCGAGTCACATCTCTCTGAGTCTTAGTTTCCTTCTCTGTAAAATGGGTGGGAACAGGATACATGAGACCAATGGCTGCTAAGAGGTTTTCAGGCTGGCTCTATTGTCTATGATTTTTAAATTCTGGTCTCCTAGTAAAAATCTGAGAGTTCCTCATAGCTCTTTAAAGATCAGGGTGATGTTTTCATTTACATGTATTAAAGGGCCTAGTGTTTCCTTCCCATCTCTAGTCTGTCACCTTTAAGAAATGTGCATTACTCAGCATTGTGCAAATTCTATGACTGAAGTTTCAAGAGTTTTATAGAATTGATTGCTTATAGGACGTGTGCAAATTTTATCTTCCCTGGGGAATAAAATTGTTGAACTAATTGATTCTTTGAAAATATTTTCTCACTCTATTTTCAAACAACTTTTGTCAGTCTCATTGTGTGTGGAAGAGTGTGAGTGTGTAGCTGGGTGTGTCACCCCAGCATCTCTCTCCTCACTGATGTGGGCCATACTGCATGTGTCATGCCCAGTGGCACCTGCCTCATGAGACCCATGCTTTTCCTCTGATACCTCTCTGTCCCTTGAGTTATGAGTGGATAGGATTGGGTATCCCTCATATTCTGAGAACACATTTATAAGATGCTAATAATGCACAACTGTGATCTTCATATGCAGCCTGTGAGATGAGGAAGGTCAGAGGTTACTATTGACCCATGTTCAGATGGGACTAAGACTCAGGGAAGTGAAGAGACTTGCATGAGGCCACATGGCTAAGAAGACCTTCTGAGCCTTAGTGAGACCTACTTATTCCCCACTTTTCTAAACTTCATTGATGCCTTTGAAGATTGTTTAGATTGCTGCCTTACTGCCTGGCTGCTCTGAGACCTCTTAGTTGGTGAAACCAGGGGCAGGTGAATTCTATCAGAAGGAAACACAGGGCCCTAACCCACTACCAACTTTGCAGGACCAAGTGGCTGCATTCATTGGTGAAGAGGGAAGTCATTAGTTAGAACTGTCTATTTGGTAGTTTCTATCATTAGCATCTCACTATGCCAGTAACTGAGTTGTTGAAGCCTGAAGCGGGGCCTCCCTCTGAAAGCTTGAGAGGCCTCCAAGCTGCATGACACTGGGAGGGGACATCTCAGAGCACAGGGTCATAGTGCCTTCCCTTGAATCCTACAAATCCAGCTCAGAGGGGACACAACTGAGTACACCCCTCTGAGACTCAGTTTCTGTATCTATGACACGGAGATGATCAATCCTTCCCAGCTTACCCCAGGAGGTGCTTGTGAGGGTCAATATTATGATGGACATGCCAATGCTCTGGAAGCTGAAAGTGTGGGTGGACATCAGACAGCATCATTGCTATTCTTGGTATTTTACTTGCTTAACTATGAATGATCTAAGCAGAGGGAAGTAGTAAGCCCAGCACCATGTTCTTTTCCTGAAAGTGGCTCCCAGAAACATTATGCAAGAGGACACAGAGCTGTAAAGTGTAAATAACCACAGTTCCTGCCCTTCCTACCTGTCAGAACACTGACGAGGGTTAAGTTAGAGAATGATGCAAGGGCATTCAAAACCAGAACAATGCTATTGTTACAACATATTATTTTTTTCTAAGAGGTTAAAAGCATCCCTTAATAACCTGAAATAAATTTACCCGAACCCTCTAAGATGCTTTTTTTTTTTTAAGATTTTATTGGGGAGTTAGGGGAGGGGAACAGCATTGGGGAATCGGGAAAGGGGAACAGACAAGTTGCTGTCCTTTTGTTCTTCAGTCTAGTTGTGGAGGACGTCGCTTCACTGGCCCATGTTGGTATTATCATTGGGCTCTTCCTGGCTGAGGCAGTTGCTCTCCGGCCATTCACGGCAGCTCACAGCAGCTCACGCCAACTGCTGGCCAGTCCCACTGCAGCCTACGCCGTCATGGCAGCCCAGCTCCAGGTTGAGCTGTTGTTCATCATCTTAGCTGTAGAGGGCACAGTGTCTCTGGCCCTCATGTGGGATCTGAACCAGGGCCCTGCTGCTCAGAGCTGGTGTCCCAAGCCAACTCCTAATCAACGCACCACTTGGCGGGCCCTCCAAGATGCTATTTTTGTTGGGGTCCTAACCTCATTTTGGGAGTGAAGAGTTTCCAGTGGCTGAGAAGGAAGAAAGGATCTGGGTTGGAACTTGTCTGCTCAGATTGTGTTTCTCATACCATTTGGGTGGATGCTCTTTTTGAGTCAATGGCTTTAGCTCTCTATAATGATCTATAAACTTTGGGCCCCCTTGGCTCTAACTGGTCCCTCAGGATCAATTCCCTTTCTGAAGAGGGCTTTTTAAATTTTCTCTTTGGTACCTGGGGGGGTGGGGGATGGAAAGATAGTTACTCTCATAGACCATAAAGAAAAACCCCTTTTCAGGAGCCTGAAAGTATTTGAAATAGATAGGGCCCAATCTTAATAATGTCAAGTGAAAACATATATACCTTGTATTTCCAAATGTAGTAGAAGCAGCTTATAATATGGGACACAAACAGAGGATATTAAATTGTAAATCAAAAATTAAAGCCACAGAAATGTCGAGAAAGCAATATGTTAGTTAAAAGGCTTAGGATATGTATTGCAATTGAGCATTAAATATAACCCTGAGTTTCCTGGCAGGACGGACAAAAAAGCAAACATGGTGACTTACATAATTTTATTTTTTCTCATTAAAGGGAGTGTCCTGATTCCTTGAATTTTTTTTTCTGGTACTAATTTTGAAAAGGAATTTAATACTGGGTAACCTTAAAGGCAATGAATATGTCTTTAGCAAGAGTTTTACATCTAACGCAGGTAAGTTTTTCTTGTATTTCCATTTTGTTCTCCTTTTTGAACTCTAGGCCCATATAAACTAGTGACTAAACTTCTTCACCTAGATATTCTAAACTCAAACTGAACATATTCCAAACTGAACCTGTTAACTCTTTCCTGAAATTACTTTACCCCCTCTGTGTTCATTATCTCAGTTAAAGCACCACATATACTCATACGAGTGTAAGCTGCTCTTGCCAAAAAAATCTCAGGTTGTTTAAGTGACTCCTCCCCCAATTTCCAACCCACACTCAATCAATCCTGGAGACTCGGTTTCTTTGGTTTTATTTAAATCCCTCCTCTCATCTCTACCCCCATCACTACTACCTTCAGTCGAGGCCACATCATCTCTCACCTGGACTACTGCAATGGGTTCTTACCTTGTCATTATTTCAACCTGTTCCCTACACTGCCTCTCTAGAAACTGATCTATAAAAAAATGCAAATTGAATCTTTCTGAAAACCTTCCAAAGGTGGCTCATGGCCTTCATGGTGAAATCTAAATTCCTGGCTTGACAAGTGAGGTATTTCACCTGCTTGTTTTCCAGCCTTGTCTGCTGCCACACCTCTTACGATTTTTCTAACACAAGCACACATCACTGCTTATGTCGCTGTGCTTTGCACAGGCTAGTCCTTCTGCCTAGAAATCCCCCCTTGCAAACCTGGTGTCCTTCATTCTGGGTCGATTTTCCCATCCTCTTTCAATACCCACCATAGTTAGAGTCTCCTCTCCTGTATTCCCCAGTGCCTGGGTATATCTCAGTGACACTTACCGCAGGACACTATAAGTTTTTGCTTAGTTTCTGAATCCTCCAAGAATATCAAGTTCTTAAAGACAGAACTGGAATGTCACTCATCTTAGATTTACAACTCTACACATGTGCCTGATATAGTTGGAGCTTGATAAGTATTTGCTGACCAAAGGGGTGGATGAGAAGATAGAACACTGTTTTACATGGTCCCATGAAGTCCGGTGTAGGATGTGCTGACTAGGGGTACAGGGCTTAACACAACTTTTCCTTTAAGATATCTGCACAGATGGCACCTGAGATAAACCTCTCTGAAATCATCATTCTATCCTAGCCTTTGGTAGAAGCTGGTGGCAGACTGTGAATGGATTTGCTCTTTACAAAGACATCAGGGAGAGACTCTCTGTGTGCCTGACCAGTCAAATCTGTATGTTTTGACCACCCAGTGCATGGGTAAGTGGGTAGGGGCAGTAATATTACATATTAATGGAAGAAAAACGCCCAGCCAGGGAGTGTATTATAAGTGTGTCTCCCTGCACACCCAGGGTTTCTCTCAAGAAGTATTTCTTTAATCAAGCATAAAATCGATGTACATAGCATCGATGTAGATTCCTTTCCTTGTTTCTCTCCATCGAGTTTCATATCATATAGAGTTTTTGTCAAGTGCATCTAAATTCACTGAGGCACTTGTTTAGAATGCAGATTCCCCAGGTCACACCCCCCCTTCCCCTGCCCCCTAATAGACCCCTGCCTCCAAGATGGCCTCAAAGTTGGCTGGGTACATTTTTCAAGCAGGCCCTGTTATCTAGCTCCTTGGTGGTACAGATCTAGATTGACAGAGCTTGGGCTCGATCTTGTTTTTAACTTCCACGGGTCATTTGGTGTGAAGGTTTGTGGGCACAAGCAATTTCCAATGCCCCGAGGCCCAGTACAATGGAGCCAAGTTGCCCCACAGACCCCGGAGGCCATTCTCTTCATGTCACACAGGCCCCACTTGAGCGTGGCTCTACTCGCATTCCACAGAGGATGGGAGTTCCTGTGCAGGGCTTGGCTAGTGCAACATAGACTGATAAGTGTTATGAATAGTAATGGCCAGTAATCAGTTTCAGAAGTAAATAATAATCATTCAAAGCTAAATAGAATTCTGCTCTTCTCAAAATACTCGCACTTGCATTATTTCCTTTGATCTCACGACTGCTCTGTGAGGCAGGCAAACCAGCACCATTCCCATTCTGTAGATGGAGAACTGAGACTCAGAGAAAGCAGGTGATGTCTACAAACTCACCCAAATGGATCGCTGACACTTGATCCCAGGTTTTCACACTCCATTTTTATGCTGTGTTCCATTCCTCTGTTCTTGCTCATCTCTTGTGTTATCAGATTTGAAAGTTGAGGAAGAGGAATATTACTAAGGATGACAGAACTATATTTGAGGGCTCAACCAGGTCCACAAAGACATTTTCCATTACAATTTGTTATAAAAATGCAAAATACAAATTAAACTAAAAATTCCTGTTTCTGAATTATTGGTGAAGCAGACACTGTGGCTGTATGCTAACGCTTGAGTCCCATGTATCAGTAAGGCTTCCCAAGTTCACTAGGCCAACCTCAGCCTTCAGCAGCATTTCTGTGGCATGCTGGAGCTGGCTCGCACCCACTAGCAAGAGCCAGTTATGAGCAACTTTTCCGCACTTTATGGCGTAGTGATGTCATATTGGCAGCTTGAAATCAGCCATGGTGCAAGAATTTACACCATGGAAATCAGCAAATGCTACAATTCAGGGCTTTTTGTCCCAGAAAACCAGCCGTTAAACATGCACCATCACATCCCTGCTTCTAGCTCACAGTGACTGGCACAAACTAAGCGTTCCAAAGATCTCCTCTGTCATCCTCATGGGGCCACATTCAGTGTTGATTTTGCCTCTAACCACAAGTGATACCCCATTCATGGGGTCATGGCCATGCCATTCCTTAAACAGCACACTCATTCATCTGAACTTGCAAAATCAGATGGATAGGTTTCCACATAGTCACTCATATTTGTGTACTTGCACAGTGTTGTCACATCCCTCATCACTTCTGAGCTCTGTGTGATCTGCAGGCCAGATGTCTTCTCCTTTTGGTAGAGAGGAAGGCCCTGAAGATTTGACAAGTGATAGGACCACTCTCAGGATCATAGGCCTTGCAAATGGCAGATAGGGGCTTGGACTGGGTCTTCTACCCCCTTGTTCTGTATCTCTTCCCTGTGTAACAGGCCCCCTCCTTCACTTAGAACACTTACAATACCTGCAGCTCAGCTTACCATGTGGGGCATAGATAAGGGATATCTGGCAGCATTCTGGGGTGTAGCAATTGTCTCAGCCCTTGACAGGCAATGATAGACATGCTAACTTTGGAGTATCTGCAACCAACTGTTAGCCCCACTTTACTGATCTCCTGAAAAAAAAAAAAAGAGGGCAAGTGTACTTTCACTCCCCCTTTGTCCTTGGTCTTCTCTTTGATTCCTTAAAAAAACTTTCATGGAGACATTGAGTCTTCGAGACTTATTGTAGATCCTGCCCTCAGCAGGAATTTGGAGCTTCCTGGGTGACCTGGCATTAATGCCCACCTTCCCCTCTTGCACAACTCCCAGCTTCTCTACTGCAATAATGGTGATGGCATTATTGGTAGGTAACCATTTCACAACACACTTTCAAAACATGTTGAAGGTGAAGAATTAATGACTCATTGACAGTCACATTTTTGCTGCCTTGGCCCCTCTATATTATATTGGTGAGGTTGGTTAATGTAAGTCATTGAAGAAACTGAGGTGAAAGTTAACCCTGTCTGACCCTGACAAGCAGTCCTGTTCAGTAGTTTGAAAAACTAACTCTTGATGGTCTATTTAGTGATTGATTTCTTGAAGAATATAAGATGGAAATTAAAGGAGTTCAGTGCTGATTTTGCCACCAAAGTCCCAGCGTCCCAGAGAGATGCTCAGCTGAAAAACAGGGCTTAGGTGATACCTGGGGGAAATGTTGCTGCTCTAATAATCTGTGATTCTATGTCAGCCCTTTAGAGAACAAAGGCATACCTCTGATCCGGTCTTATAGATTCGCGTCTCTGCTTGAGGAGAGCTCCCTGATGGATTGTGTGGAAGAATGCCTCAGAGCACAGCAGCAGAGAGAGTTCCAGACCAGGAGGCAAGAAGCCTGGGTTAACCTGCAACTTTGCCACCTATGATTTGTATACACTAAAAAATTGCTAGACCTGTTAGAGCCTCAGTTTCTTCATCTGTAAAATGGACACAGTGACAGATGCTTTCTGTCAGAAGACTGTTTCAAAGATTAAGTGAAAATGTGTGTGAACTTTTTTTGGTAGAAACTTTAACGCATGAAAAGACCTACCATATGGTTCCACATGGACTAGTTGAAAGCTTTAGGGGAAAATAATTATCAAGGTGAGATACATATACAGAGGGTGCCAAAAAATGTAGACACATTTTAAGAAAGGAAAAATCTATATTAAAATTATGCTGATGGTAACCACTTTGAGTACCTCTTGTAATTGCAGAAGTCAAACGTGACTTGTATTCATCTTTTGTTATCAGTACATATTGAGTATTACAATTTTCATGAAGATATATATATATATATTTTTTTTCTAACTATTTTTTTCAAAAAATAATCTAAATTACACAATTAAAGTTCCTGAATGCCTTTTCAGGAATAATCACAGGACTGGAAATTTCTTAAGAGTTCTCCTGTAGGTTTTTATACTTTAAATACCCTGAAGGACCTTTAATTATAATATAATATAATATAATATAATATAATATAATATAATATAATATAATATAATATAATATAACATAGTAGCAGAAATAAGAAGTGTGGTGATGTCAAAGTAATTAGTAGTGTCTGTCCACTTACCAACATAGCCCCTGCCCATGTATATATCTGCATATTCACCCTCTCCAAGCTGATATGGGCAGCATTGCTGCCCTTGCTCCTGACTTGAGAATGACTAGTAATAAGGAAACAAATTCAGTTTTGTAAAGCATATCCTGGGTGAGGAAAGGCAAGCATGTGCTTTGACTTGACCAAAATTGCTTTTTTCCTTCCACTTTGTCCTTTCATCAGGACACATCAGAATGTATAGTAGTAACTTTGGCAGTCACTGCTCTCACCTCTTCACTGTACAAAAGAGCAACCAAAGTCTCTAAGAGCTGAGAAGTGACCTCACCAGGGTTCCACAGCCACCCTGGTGTAGAGTCCGGATTCAACTACCTGTGTCCTGACTTCTGTTTCCTCTTTCCATTATATCAGGTATGGAGAGAACACAGAGAACCTTAAAGACGAAAGAAAAATATAGATCCTTGTTGAATATCCTTGGCTTCTGGTTTTCAAATAGTCAGTTTTATGATTAGCAGCAATGATGCCTCAAAAGCAATGGTAGCTGTGTTGACTGAACTTATACGATAAACATGTACCACAAAAAATGTGTCACCAAACACTTGCCATATCTGAGCATTGGTACAAAAGCTGCTTTCATTGTCAAAGAAAAAAAGGAAAAAGGAACTTGGCTGAACAAAGCTGGGAGGCTTTTTATTAGGAAATTCAGGGGTAATTTCTGGAGGAAATTCAGGAATATATTTCTAAAGGCTTTTAAAATCTATTTAAATAAGATTCGGTGAATTTAGTAGTTTAAAATGTGAAGGGCACTGAGGACCATCTGGTGCCTAAGGCCTCTTCAAGATAGGTCCCCTCTGTCTGCCTTGGACACGAGTCCTGGAAGCCTCAAAGTGGGTAGGCTCAGAGGTTGCCCAGAGCAATGCCTGAGATTGCTGCTTTCCAGCTCGGCTCCCATACAAACGCATAGCAAGGCACTTGTGGTTCCCACTGGAATCTCTAGTCACTAGCAAAGCATGACCAAAGTCAAAGAAACATGGACCATTTGTCTCTCAAACTGAGTCTATCCATACAAAGTGGATTCTTTGGCCTATTTTGGAGGTCAACCTACATTAACAGAATGGGACAGTTGCCAAATGCATGGTCACTTCCCTTTGGCTACCCACAAAGTTTTGAACTGCAAGATCTGTTCACTTATTTACTCATTTAATAGTTATTATTGGGAGAGCATTGGACTAGAAAACCTGTTTCATGTGCAGGTGTAACAAGCTTTCTCAACCTCAGTTTCCTCACCCACAAGATACCACTCATTGTCTGCCTTGCAGATCTCACCTAGCTGTCATGAGCATTGAATGAATGAAACTTGGAAGTGCTGCTTAACCTCTAAAGCCTGCCATGAGTGTGAAGGATTATTGCCACTACTCTGTGCCCAACTGTGTTCTATGCACCAGGGGGTGTTACAAAAGCGAAGAAAGAGATGGCCCCTACCTTCCAGGAACTTGACAACCCCATGTTGGGAAACCAAGACACACCCAAGTGAAACAGATATGTAACACCTCAAGGCTGTGTTTACTACTTACATGATAGCTAAAATCTCTGAAACCTCTAGGAGTGCAGAGTAGGGGAGAACATTAACAGGCTGGAGAAGTTGAGAGTGCCTCCTGGAGGAGGTGAGTCTTGAGTTGGGTGATGAATTAGAGATGAATGAAAGGCCTTTATGGGAGAGGCACAACTGAATCAACTCATGGAGGGTTTTTTTTTTTTTTTTTGGTAGATGAATCTCCTTGGAGTTAGAACTCACAGTCAAGTTGGAGTTACGGATTTAAGAATTTGAGGAGTGTTATAGGAAAGGGAAAGTCAGAACAGTTTTGAGACCAATGATAGATTATGGTGAAATGACTTAGGAGGACTCATGTAAAGGGTGGGCTTGTAGGAAGATATAGGGGGAAGAGGGTTCCTTCAGGAGTCCAGGCGGGGGATCATGTGGTCCTGGACCAGACCAGCGGAAATGGTAATAGAAAGAAATACATGTAAATGAAAGACAATTCTGTTTGTAGGGGGGACGACAAGTCTTATTAACCCTTCCTCTACTGTTGGTATCTAAACTCGAAATGTAAGTTAAGTTGCACAAGGGAGGACAAAAAATAGAAAACATCTTTCTATGTACATTGGAAGATTCTTGAAAATCCAAATTGGACTCAAGCGTCCATCGATCTATCAAAAAAGATTTGCTTACTGACCCATAAATTTATAGATTTTCAGAGCCGGACAGGACCATAAAGTTCACCTGGTTTCACATGTGGTCAATTTCAGAATTAATGCTCCAATATCCCCAGCAAGTGTTCATCCATCCTCTTCTTGAACCTCTCTAATAATGGGAGTCCACTACCACTTGAAGACAGCCTTCCCATGGTTGGATGTGTCTTTAGCATTTTTTTTTTTTTTTTTTTGAGTTTCTGTAAATTTTCCTGGTTGGCTCCCAGGGTCATACAGAACATTTTAAACTGCTCTCACATCTTGTTTATTCAGCAATTTAATTGAAGATGTAGGCCCTGTCTTCCTGAGTTTCCCTTAGCACCTTCATTTATAAGTTACCCTTTACATTGAATAAGTGAAGTGCAAAAAATTCTTGTCACTTCTATTTTTATTTATTACTTAACCCCAAGGCATGAGAGTTTGACTCTGGACCTTTGAGAAAAAGTAAAATAAAATGAAGAAAAGAAAGACTTGTGGGATTCTTCTTATCTTTTTTCTTACTCCAACTGGGGAACTTTTTTGCCCTTACACAAAAGTCAGGTCCCATAAACTCATAAAATAGGTGTTTTCATCTCTCTCCTTTTGCAACTGATCAGCTGAACATCCTTCCAGGGATTTGCTGTCAGAAATCAAATCCAATGAGTGAGAAGTTTGACTAGACTCAGAACAGTCTTGCCAAATAGCCAAGCAGCGGAGGTGAAGTCAGGTCAACTAGAGGGGATAGCAAAAATGAGGCTTAGAATAGACATACTGTATATTTGGAGCAGGAAAGGGCTTCAGTCATGAATTTTAAGCATTTCATTTCATCTGTCAGTAGTAGTTGAGACTAATAAAAACATAAAAACAAAAGAAATCATATCATCATCATCATCATCATCATCATTATCATCATCATCAGGCAAACCCTGAAACCTCTTCAATGATACAGAGGGAAGGAGATCTGTATAAATGCACAATTGTCCTAGGATGCTCTTTTATTGTTGCCTAAGCAAATTATATTGCAATGGTCTGTTTCAGGCTGTGTTGCAGAAAAATTTTAGGTTACTTTAGAATTTTAGGATAGAAAGGGTCATCTTTAACATAATGTAGAAAATGCTCCATCAGATCAAAACAAACAAGCAAACACACAGAAGCAGGTCAGTTTTCTCTCTTTGGCACCGCACAGGGCCATATGTTTCCAGAGATGAGAATTTAAAAATAGCCTGTCACGCAGCTCACACCATAGCCCTGGGATATGATGGGGGTGGGAAGGATTGCCTCACACTTAATAATAGTGACAACTCACATTTATACCAACCTCTGCTCAAAGTAATCAAGAGTACTTTCCAGTTATTTCTTTTTTCTTTTTTTAAAAATCTGATCTTCCTGATGTCCTTGTAAATTGATTAAGAGGTGGTATAATTCTTCCCATTTTACAGAGAAGATGACTGAGGTGTCAAAAGATAAAGGCACTAACTCAGAGTTATAGAGTGACTCAGGGACTAGTCCTGTGCTGTTCAAAACACATTTGGCTGCCAACTGCAGCAATATCCTGAGCATTGAGAGCCACAAGTTCATAGGATGTTGCACAAAAACAGAGAGAGAGTTTCTTCCCACCACTTCTGTTTTGAAATACACTTGCCTTTCATTTCAAATATTTCATCAGTTTCCAATTTTAAGGCAAATTTCTTATAAGCTATGGTGACCTGTATTTGCAGACCAACTTACGGAGTTATAATAATACGGTAATTATTCATATCTCCATAATTCCTTACACTTGAGATGGTTTTATGTTCACCATCTTAGAAGATTTACGGAACAAGCCATAATTTCGGCAGGGCTAGAGCTATAATGAGAGGGAATAGAAGCTCAGGGTATGAGAGAACCTTCTCACCTGCCAAGTGCAGCAGACACTGACCAAAACTCACATCTTCTCTCTGCGCTTGTGGGGTGTTTTCCAACCAGCCACACTATCTCCTAGGTTTAATTAAGCAACGTGGTGCTATTTGGCTGCGGAGTGCATGTTACTAGGAAAAATGTACCCCACTGTGCTCAGGAGTGACTCTTTCACCTAGCTGGTGACCAACACTCAGTTTCTAAATGGTTGCATATTCCCGAAGGGTGGAGTCTATATGTGATGAAAAACAAGAGAAGTCAGTAATAAGCTCCCTTTTCCAGGTGAGGAAAAGTCTTGGCATGCTGGTGCTCCAGGTGTACAGTTTGGAGATACGTGGAGTCCTGTGATGTGTTACTCAGCCTTAACCCCTATTCCAGCCCTAACGCCCTCTGCTCTGTACCATAAGCACTCTTTTCCCAGCACCCCACATCCCCTTGGTGCTTTCCCCTTCACTGGGCAAAACCCCAATCCTGGTGAAATCTAACCACCCTCTCTCGCCTCCTTTGCTTACACCTGAGCAGCAGAATGCTGTTAAGAACATTGCAGAGGGGTAGTGGACTTGGAGGGGTGATCGCTTTGTGAGGGGTGTAAATGTATCATCAGTATATTGTTTTGTATACCTGGAACTAATTAAAACAAATTTTTAAAAAAGAACATTGCAGACCATGCTGATCAGCTCACTTTAGTGTATGGCCACAACTCTGAAATCGACCCTGACAGAGGACGCTACAACACTTCTAGAAATTTTGCTTTTTCAGTCTCTGGATCTTTCACACCTTCACTCCCCTCCTTAAATCTCTACCACGTTTTACCCTCTTTATTCCCCAGGATAACGACCTTCCTTTATTCCTATCAGAGGAGAATTAGTCCATCTTTCCATCATCAGCTCCTTTACTCCCCTGCATCTGTACTCACATACACCGTCTCCCTCCTCTTTCAGAGGAGCTGGTGTTTCTAAGCCTAATCTTTCCATTTCTCCTCTCCATTCTACCTCCTTTCATGTACTTCTCTCCCTCAATGCCATTTTCTCTTGTTCTGTTACATGCATCCTGTTAGCATAAAAACATGCCTTTATAACAACTATTAAAAAATAGCAGCTCTTCCTTGATCCTACATGTCTTTCCAGTTACCACCCCTTTCTTTGATGCTTTCACAGAAATCTTCAAAAATAAGATCTACATTTCCTGTCTCCACTTCAGCTCCCATCAACTCTGCTTCCTTAGCTTTGCTCCACTTTTTTTGGATCCCATCACTCCTCTTAGACAGCCCTAATCAAGGTCACTAATGATCTCCACGTTTCCAAAGCCAAAACACTCAACTTATTGGACTATTCAGTAGAATTTGACATCCGATCCTTTCTATTTCTTTGAACATTTTCTTCTCTAGGCGTCTGTGATTCTACCTTCAACTGGTTTGCTTTTACCTTCCCATCTCGTTGTCTGGCTCTTTCTCCTCTCCATCAGATTTTGGAGTGCTCTGGGTTCTTTTTTCTGTTATGTCTACACTTTTCCTTAGATGAAATCAAGTCCCATGGTTTTATAATAACATACCATCTACATGCAGGTAACTCCAAATCTCTATCTTGATCTGACTTCTCCCTGGAGCGCCAGACTTGATAACTCTAATTATATGTCTAATAGGCATTTCACACAAACTGTGACCCAACCCAAACAATTGATTTACCCTTCCTCCGCCCCAATTCCTTCTTCCCATATCTTTCCTGTCACAGTAAGTTGTACTGAGCCTCCTAGCTATTTGTTCAGAGTAAATAACTGAGTCATTCCAGCTTTTAAAAAATGTCCTTCAAGTCCCATGATTAACCCATCAGCATGTCCCCCTGACTTTACATCTAAAATATATGTCAATTTAGTATATTTATCGTCACCTACACTGCTGACCATCTTCCAAGCTATCATGATAGTCTTCCTGTCTAGACTTTTCCTCCTATAGTTAGCTTTTCATGCAGTAGCCAGAATGATGTTTCTAAAACCATAAATTATAATGTCACCTGTCTGCTATCCCCTCTTACCATGAGCTATAAAATTCTACGAGGCCTGGCCCATGATGACCTGTCCAGTATCATCTCCCTCCATGCAGTCTCCTCCACCAAGTTCACTGGCCTTTTTCTCCCTCAAACTTGCCAATATTTTTTTCAATCTGAGGACCTCTGCACTTGCTTTTCCTCCTGTTTGGATAGTCTTCTTCTAGATCTCCAGTGGCAGCTTCATCTTGTCATTCAGTCCTCAGAACAAATGTCATTCCCTTAGAGCAAATTCACCTGACCAATGTTGCTAAAGCATCTTCTTTAGGATCAAGTAAATAAGTATTGGACCTCCACTCCAGGACCCAACAGGACAAGTGTTTCCCTTTAGTTAAATTTTGGTGAATTATAGCCTCAACTTTTATAGTGAGTCAATATAAAAATTGACATTGAAATTTGTGACTACACTGTCCCTTGTGATTTCTGAGGACATTATTTGCCATGTCACTCCATAACCTTTTCTATAACGTCCCATGTGAGACATTATTTTAGGTCCAAGTGCTAGAAAAGGTTTGCTTCTCTTGGGGAACTGACAATGACACAGTTGACTTTGCTTTGGCTTGTTTCTTGTTTGTTTATTGTTTGTTTTTGGCTTTCTAACACAAAACTCAGAGCCAAAATTTTGCCTGAATTATTGCAAATGTGTGGGACTATAGTTACCTGTCTAGACAGATTTGTCCAATAAGCTTTCTATAATCATGGAAACATTCTGTATCCACCATGTTCATTAAGTAGCCAGTAGGCACATGTGGCTAGCGAACCTGAGGAACTAACGTTTTTATTGTATTTCATTGTAATTAATTTAAATTTAAATAGACACATGTGCCTACTGGCTAGCACATCAGACAACATGGCCCTGGATATCCTATGGTCGCCTGTTAAGATGTTAGACTTTATTTTTATGCACACTTCAATATTCATTACTGCATTTCCAATAAGTTTCCCCAATCCTTTGTAGCTTGTAAAAAGAAAGAGAGGAAGAAAACAAATTTAAACGAGTAATTGACTTTGCAGGGCAGGTCAGCATGTTTATGGATTTGGCTGACAGGGTCGGCATGCGCAGACAATGAGTCTTACATCCTATCTCACTTGGCAAACTCTGGAAAGAACACCATCAGCAAGTCCAAGATCCAAGTTCTAGTCCTCATTTTGCTGTTGAACGTGATGTGTGCCTCTGAGTGAACCAGAGATTCAGTATGTTCACATGTCTAACGGGACTTCTGGATTGATGATCTGGTGCCTTTGGCATCTGGGATGCCAGATGTGTAGCCACTGTGCCCATTCTCTTGCCTTCTGAAGCCAAGGAAGATGGCCCTTGGCTACATACTTGGAATATGAGACAAGCCTTCTGGAATATGAGGCCATCTCATTCATGCCTGTGCCTAAGACAGGGTCATTGAAAAACCAATTTAAAACAAATATTAATAGTCCTACCTTTGAAATGGCATCAGGGAAGAAGGACCTACCCTAAATACTGAGAATTTGGATTTTCTTTTTAAATGGGCAGTGATGTATTAGTCCCTTTATTATACAAAAGCACAAGACTGAAATCAGAAGACTTGGGTTCTAGTCCCAGCTCAGCTATGAACTAGCTGTGTGACTTTGATCAAGTCAGAATCTCTTCTTTTCTCAAACAAGAGGATTGGACCAGATGACCTTTAATTTCCTGTCTTGTACTAGCCATAATAATAGCTAACATTTCTGAGTTCTTAGAACGTGCTGAGGTGAATTACCTTGTTTAGTCCTATGGAGGCTGAGAACATTGTTATTTCCATTTTCAGGACAGAAGAAACAGGGCTTTAATGTTTTCCAAAGACACAGAGTTGGCAGATGGTGGATTCTCTATCTGAATCTCTTGGGTCTGGTTGGAGGACCCACCCTTTTACTTGTTTTGCCCTCTCTAGAATGTTGTGTTGTTTTATAGGCCAGAACACGATTGTTTTCCTGCTTAAACAAGAATTTGTCTTAATCCTTTCAACCAAAGCTTCCCAAATCTGGGACCTAATAGGTGCAAATATTGTCTCCCAGCCCTTGGAGGTTCAGGAAGTTCCCAGTACAGCCAGAATTAATAAATCGGTTGCCACCAAGCAAGAGCAGCCTTGCTCATTTGCCCAGTATGCCATACAAATAATGTCACTTTCTAAGTATGCCATGATATGAAAAATGCTGGGAAGCATGTGGGCTTAGACATATGTCATGACTCACTAGCAGGGTTTAGCTTGGACTTTTCACAAGATTTTATTCTGAGGGGGATGCTTTCTCCCTCAAATATAAATCATAGCTCCCTGATAGTGGGGTACCTCAGTCATCCCTGGGTCTCCAACATGTCCATCTCAGAAGCTGGCCCTAAGTGGATCCTTCATAAAGAAGTCATTTTGTGAGTTGATGGAGCCGTGTCCATCCCTATGTTGGTTAGGATCCTAGGAAGAGCCAAAAGGAGCTTCAGGAATTTTAAGTCCTACCAAGAGAAGATAGAGGATTTTCACAAAGTCAGTGTCAAAGTTGGAACTAAAACTCTGGTCTCTCCCATGCAAAGTCCAGGGCCCTTCTACCCCCCTGCCCCTTGCCAACTGGTAGTCAGAACTACTTCCCTGGGAGCTGAGGCAGAGGAAGCAGAGCTGAAATTTTGTCTCACCTCTGCAGATGTCAGAAGCAATGCAGACCCAGGGTTAGGAGAACCTACCTCCTTGGGCTCCATCAATGGCCCCAGACCCATGAGAACCATCCAGCCTAGCCTGAGCCACATGCCTAGAGGCCGCAGCAGCGTGCAGGAAAGTGAGAGGAAGTGGAAACGTGCGCGCTGAGGACTCAAAGCAACAGGCTCACCACCGGAAAAAAAAATAAAAATAAACATGTACAGAAATAGTGTAACTGATATGCAAAGAAGATCAAAACAAGGGTTTTAAAATATCTTGACTGCCTTAAAGGAGGTGGAGGTGGTAAATGAAGCAAGATTGCAAATGTGTGTTAGTGGAGGGGGGAGGGTAGAAGAACGGTTCACTACAGCCTGCCAGGCATGGGAGCCTGGAACTCACGGGTATTTTAGATGAAAATCTAAAATTAGGTAGAAATCCCATGGGTAGTTCAGAGGCAGGCATGGACTCAGTAGCAACAGCCTCAGGATTCTTTAGCCCCAAACCCCTCCCTCTCTAATCCCTTGGCTGTTATCTCAGATTCTGCCCCATTTGGAGTCCTGGACATTTGTCCCAGGGTAGAGCATTAAGGATCAGACAAGCCAGCAGTGGAGGTACCGGAAGTCCACCAGACCCGTCTGAGCTTCAAGGCTCAAGTAGCAGTTCAGGACCAACGTTCCAGAGCTAAGGGCTGGAGCTGAGCAAACTCATGGAAGACAAATTCGCTAGTCTTGTAAATTCCCCTTTTCTTTCAGCGTGTTCTGAAGAACTGCAGAAATGTACTCTCTTGAAAGGAAAAGCTTTATTTTGAATCTGGTTCCTGAAATGGGAAACCAAAAGGTTAGTAATGCCCATGCTGGCTGTTTATAGTTTCCCTCTGCCAATTTAACCAGCCCTAATAATAGCTCAAGGATCATGGGGGCATTTCTAACATCAGAGGGCCATCAGTCAACAGCGCAGGTACAAAAGGGAGAATTTGCTCCCCTAAGGATCCAAACAGTCTCATGGGTTGTAGCAGAGGAAAGACACTGGGCAGGGGTGGGAAGGAGGGGATGGCCTGGGCTTTTGAATTTAACCATTCCTCATATAGGCCCAGCATTTACGCTTACAAAACACATTTACCGCTATTATCCAGTGAGATAGTCTGGGCAGGAGCTATCACCCATATTTTCCAGTTGAGAAAACTGAGGCCATAATGTGAAATAGTCCAAGGACACCACGAGTGACCCACCGTGCTGGCACTCTACGCTCAGGGCTGCATGTTCATTATAGGGTCTGGAGGAGCCAGAGATGGGCATCAGGTTTCTGTGCACTGAGCTTGAGCCATCCCTCTCCACGCCTTCTCCCTCCTCCCCACTCATCCTCCTCCTGCTTTGATAAAGGAGGGCACATTTCATACTTTAATAATGGGATAAAAGTTTTTACTGTTGAGTCAACATTTTTTTCTACCGTTCCTTGTTTACTCATGCGGAGACAAATCCTACCCCAAACACTTTTTGAACTTGATATAGTAGAGAAACACCAATAGATGCATGTGATGACACTTTTCTGACATGCAAAGCCCAGCTGAGGTGGGAGAGAGCAGGTAGAGCACACCTTCCATACCTACTGATGCAGGTTTGCTCTGTAGGCCTAGAGAATAGTGTGATTGACACAGGCTATGAGATTTCACAGGAGACAGCTCACTGTGGGCTGAGGGTGTCCAGGGGAGACTCCTAGCAGGAGCTAGGCCTTAATGAAGAAGCATCTTGAAAGAAGAATCTGTGTTGAAGCACCGGAGGTTTAAAGAAGCAACAGGATAAAGGTTCAAAGGTTGAAACAGTGCATAGGGCATTGTAGGAAATTCAAATAGGTCCATCTGGCTGAAGATGTAGAAATAATGTTGGGGAGACCCATTAAGAGTCACACTGGGGGAGGGCCTTGAAAGACCAGCCAAATCATGCACGAATTTTATCCTGCAGGACTTTAGGAATCTCTGAAGCTTTTTGAATGTGAGTAGTCTGAAAAGAATGATGTTCTAGAAAGCTCCATTTAGCTGAATATGCAACATGGGTAATAAGGAGAGGAGCTGGGAGAAGGAAAATTGCAAGGAGCACTGGACTTGAAGTCATGAAGCTGACTCTACTGCTTTCTAACTATACAAACTTGGTTCAGATCAGTCTCAGATATATGCATAAATATATATAATTATCTCCTGTCTAATGTGAACACCTGCTCTGCCTATCCACCAGGGAGGTCTTGGACATCACATGCAGTGAGGTTAAAATGCTTCGTAAACTATAAAACTGCAGAACAAACATGGGAGATAATGACCTAGGCTGGCGGGACGCTGTGGAAGCCTGAGTTGGTTGGTGGCCCTGGGGACGGATGGTTGGGAGGGAGGTTGAGTGAATGGCAAGTTTCCATTTGGGGGGCATCTTCCCTCTGGAGGGATATCTTGTTCCCTCCCTGATACCTGCTGTGTCACCTGGCACAGGCTGAGGGCACAGGCTGGGGACTAGCAGAAGATAGAGACATGTCAGTCTGGTAGTTAGGAGTCAAAGAAATCCTGCAGGGCCCTCGTAACTTCCTCAAGGGAAAGAAAAAAAAAATACAAAGCTAGCTTTTCAATATTGAACCTGAAATAAAAATAAACAGTTGTGTTACTGTTTTGCAGAGTTGCTGAGTAATTGTGAAGGGCCAGGAAGAGTCAGTTTGCACAAGGTGATTGCTCAATAGCAAGGTCTTGCCAGTGGAGGTGTCGGGAAAGGTGCAAGCAGAAGTGAGCTTAGCTGTTCTCAGGGGCTGCTTATCAGAAGGCAGGCCCTGGCCTTGCAGAGAAGGGTTAACATGAAGAAGGAGGGAGGTGAAAACTGCTGAACTGAGATGAGGTTAGGAGGGTTGGGAGAGAAGCACCTAGGCTTTCAGCCAGCCCTGGGCTTCTAGCAGAAGTATTTCGCAACCCCCTCCTTTCTTCATGGGTTATGTCCTTGGATTGAACAACCAGTGGGGGCATCTTGGGGGAGTAGACAGTGCACTGGACTGAGAAGCAGGCCTAGCTCTGTCACTGCCCAGTGGTGTGACACTTTCTCTCAGGGCCAGGCTAGATTAGACTGCCTGATCCCTGCGGCTCCCTTCAAATCTAGACTCCTGGGAAGTGTGGGACAGGCCAGCCTGTCTTTTCAGGTTGGAATTCAGAGAGGACAGCTACTGTGAGTGAACTGACCTACAGCCTACAGTGACTGAGTCCTGTGACCGGGCTTTAGCTCTGGTCATGACAGCAACATGGGGAATTTCAAATGAGGTCAGCTTGGGGCAGAGGCAGCTGTGAGCCTGCCAACCAAGGCTTGCAGTACAGATGAATCAGAGAGTTGGTGGCCCCTCCACGTTCACGCTCATCAGGCTGTGGAGCTCTGTGTAACTAGAAGGAGAGTTTTTCTAATCAATTCCATATACAGGGACAGCATCTTCCCTTTGAGCCTGGGACAGCAGGAGCCCCATCTCATCCCACTTCCATTCCCATTTTCCTTCCCCAAGTCTCAGAAAATAGCACCTCTTTCCCTCTTCTTCTCCCATTTCCCAAGCAGATTCTTAATGACCATGGCAGCATGTTCTCTCCCGCACTCACTTCTCCCTGTCCTTTCTAGTGACCAAGAACATCCCGGGTACAGGCTTGGGGGCATGAAGGCGCAGTTCACAGAGCTGACCAGTTGGTCCCGCTGGCGGCCCAGGCCGTGTGTCCATGCAGGCAGAGTCCAGAGTGAGCGGCAACGTCTTATTTCTGATTAGGGACCCATTATTCCTGGGTAGTTCAGGATCACCAACAACTTTCCCTGGCCCTCCCTGAAGCATCCACGGGAACATCCAAATGAAAGAAAGCTTTTCTGAGCACCTACTAAATGCCAGGATCCATTTTTAGGAGAAACCAAAGGACCCAGAGTTGGGTCAGCCACAGTTCCTGCTTCGAAGTTAAGACAGGATAAGTGGGAAAACTGCCACCATGCCATGTAGAATATGGGGGTGGCCATGAGTAGAGGGAGACATCAAAAGAAAGAGAAAGAGCTCTGCATGGAAAAGGTGACTTGAAATAGAACAATCATCATCATCATCGTTATTATGGTTGTTATTATTATAGGTTACTTTTCTTCAGCTCTTACTATGTTTGAGGCTCTGTGTTAAGCCCTTGTAGTTTATCTTCGTTTCTCTCCAGGAAAACCCTTCTCTCTTAGGTAGCATTATTTTGTAGATAAAGAAAATGAGGCTCAGAGAAGGTAAGTCATTTTCCTCAGGCCACCCAGTAGTAAATTATTAGAGTTCATGGTTTCCATGGAGGTATGGAGGGAAGGTATTCTTAGTGGAGAATAAAGAATGACAGCTTGGAGTGGACAAGGACAGCATAATTTTGATTGAGCAGGGGAGCTGGGAGAGTTGGGTCTGGAAATGACCTAAGGAATACATACTATCAGCATGATAGTGAAAGAAAGAGCCCCTAGAGACTATTGAATCCAATCTGTGAATATCCAGGGTGGGCACGTAACTAACTAACTGAGACTCACACAGTCTCCTGTCTTCTTGGTTTATTAAGCCAGTGGGTCCAGTGAGGAGTTTGACTTTGTCCTGGAGGCTGCAGGGAGACTGGGAGTATTGATGCAGGACAATGGCCTAATAAGAAGCTGGCTCTTGCAAGGGTAATTTAGCAGCAAGTGCAAGTGGACTGCATGGAGGGCTGAAGGCGATGGGCGTGGGCTGAGGGGCTGGAGGAGAAGATGAGAGTGATAAGGGCTTGAGTTAGGAGAGTCAGGGGGAAGGCAAGGAACAACTTGAGTCTGAAGACCTGTCCATTCATCCCCCAGCTCTCAGCATCAAAGGCAGAGAATGAGGTGTATAAAGACATCCTGCACTTGGTTCCATGGGTGTCTGGGGAGTGTCCCTGTCACTCAAGTATCTTATGTCTAGTACCAGTGAGGTGGTCGGCACTCTCTCCTCATCTTCTGCAAGCAGTGCATTCTCTTTATTAGAACTCTTTGTACATGTCCAATTTGTGGTGTTTTTTTTTTTTCCTCTGTCACTCTCCTCTCCCCAAAGCAACAAAACCAAATCAATCACAGAGTTCTATAATGCGATCAGGGTCTGAAGGAGAATACCCAAGTAGAACCAAAGACAGGATTCTCTGAGTTTTCAGCCACCTTCAAGAGATCAAACAGGAGGTGGATCAAAGAGAGAGAGAGAGAGACAGAGGGAGGGCAGGAGTTGGAAGTGTGCCCAGCGACTTCTCAGTGCAGCGATGTCGGGCAGAAACCCCGAGGACACTGCCAGTGGGCACACTCTCCATTTCCAAGCTCTCGAGGAGCTGCCTGCGATGGCTTCGGCTAAGACAAGACAACAATGCGAGCTGCAGAGGCTTTTCCTCGGCCAGGTACATTTAACCGCTGTGATCAAGCTCTTCTTGATTCTTCCAAAGAGTTGTTTGGCATCTCAGAGAATAGCACAGGATGGCACTTCCAGACCTAACTATCCCAGCAAGGAGCACCATCACCATGATAGTGAAAGACAGAGCCCCAGAGACTAATCCAATCTGTGAATGCCCAGAGTGGGCACATAACTAACGGAGACTCACACAGCTTTCTGTCTTCATAGTTTATTTATTTTAAACAAATCGTGCTTATTATGTGCCAGGTACTATTTTAAACACTTTGTAAGTTATTAACTTACTCAATTCTCAGAACAATCCTGTAAGGTACCTTTTCCCCATTTTCCTGATGAGGAAACTGCGGCACAATGACATGAAGAAACTGTGCCAAGGCCTCACTGTCATTGGTAGAGCCAGGATCCAGCCCAGGCAGTTTGACTACAGGGTCCTACATCCTGTTGCTCGTTATTCTAAGACTCTAGCCCTCCTACAAAACAGGGAGATCAGAGCAAATCTAAACTTGTACCATGCTCTCACGCTTTGTGATTAAGTGGAATCAGTCAGTGGTTAGGGCGCAGGTTGTGAGTTATCAGTGGGCTGTTAAATACGCTCTGTTGTGACAGATCGCCTCTGTCTGTTAATTTCACTGAGTTCTGGCACTGGCTTGCCACCACCCCAGCTATGAATTGGGTGGATCTGCTGACCCATTGCAGGGCCCCAGATCTTCATGTCAGGGACTCACAGATTCTGTACCTGTTTACAAACCTCTACTCGATGGGATTGTGAAAATAGTGCTCAATCTAAGCAAAGACGTGATATGAGGAAGTAACCATAAAGATCTGGGCAGCAGGGGTACAGTGATTCAGCGAGATAAGGACTGGAGGAAATACTTGGCCCTGAGTGCTGGCCATGGAGGTAGGCCAGAGGCTTTGGTTTCCTTAGCAAGGAAGGACAGGCAGATGATTGGTTGTTGGCAATGGGGTTACTTGAGTGGAAGAAATATAACCTTTCTAGTGGCCCAAATGAGAAAGGCTCTGTATGGTAATACAATCTCAAATTTCCTAGTTTGTTTAAACATTCAAATGGGATATGGCTAAATTCCCATTGTGGATTCCCCAGTGGGAAGGTAGTAGGTGGAGTGGAAAGAACACTGGCTTGGTATTGGGACTTCTAAGTTCCCACCCTGGATCTATTCCTAGCTAAGTGAGAGGTATTCGATGAATCACATCCAACCTTGGCCTCAGTTTACCTATAATAACAGAGACTATTTGTTGAGCATTTGGCATGCTGGGAACTGTTCTCAGAGTTTGACATGTGTCATCCTATCTTATTCTTATAGCAGTTCCGTGAAGGAGGCACTATAATTACTGCTGTGACCCAGAGGAGGGAAAAGAGGCTCAGAGAGCAGGGGACCTTACCCAAGGTCATACACTGAGCAGTGGAGCTGGGAATTGTTCCAGGTTGTCTACCTCCCGTGTTCTGAGGTGCAACACTATACTGTCCCTGTCTTTATAGAGAGGGGTTTGGGCTCTCTGGGTGTACTACATACACTCCTATTTATGATATCTGTGGTAAAGATGGCCCTTCTAGGAGCAATAAATGGCTTTGCCCAGCACTGGGCTCTGGATTGAGCCAGTCTTTGCTCCTGCATTTGTTTTCAGTGCAGTTTCCCAGCTTCCAGCCATCTCCTCTGGGCAGTCAGCTTTGCGTGAGCAGAGCTCCATCACTGTATTCCTAGTGATAAGCTCTGTGCCCAACACATAGTAGGTGTTCAGTTACTGTTTGTTGGATGAATGCATGGAAGAATGATTGAACCTGTTGGAGAAGAAGACCAGTTGAAATGATGAGAAATATGAGAGAAGCAGAATAGAATTAGCTCAGTGGAGTATGAGCTGGTCCAGACAGGTTGAAAGGTGGAGATCTTCACTAAGAGTTAAGATTTTTGCTTTCAGATTCAAAGCTGCAATGTGGCATGTGATCCTCTCGTAACAAACAAATTCTCCATTGAGGAGTCAATGTATGGAAATGTCTGCTGAAGGCTGTCCCGTAGGATCTGGCTGCTAAAGAAGGGCCTTGAGAGTGGAGCCCAATTCCGCCAGCTCTCAGGGAGGCCTTGGCAAGCCCTTCAGCATCTCTTGGCCGAGCTGTTCTCTTTTATCCAATTCCTCCTCTATCCAAGTGGGGTTGGGACTAAGCCCCCAACCACTTATGTCCCCTCCTGAGCTTTCCTTCCTTTGTAGACCATGTTATGCTCTGGTCTTTCCTGCTGCCCACTGTCTAGCACAACTTACCTGTCTTGTGTCCCATGTCCTCAGTGTCCAGTCCTCTGCTAACTGACATTTACTTTGTTCATCTAAAAATAAAAAGGCCTTTTAAAGTGAGAGGTGAATAAGCATTTATTTGTGATCAATAAGACTAGCTATTCGGGAATCATTAATTCAGGTAGCAGCCCAAGTATGAGACAAAAGCAATAGGTATTTATGAGAAGAGGAAGGGGAACAATTACATCAATAGAAGAAAGGCATTTCTATTGGTACAGATAACATAACATAGTGACATTAATTCTAAGCAATATTTACAATTTTCAGTCCAGTAGTCAATTAGTCCAGTAAATATAATAACTACTTTCTTGTTATATTTCCAGACAGTTCTTTTGTAAGGCAAAAGGTTGCTTAGGCCCTGTTTTAACATTCCGAAGATTCGAGGTATACGACACGCAAGGCAGTTCCCCTGGTGTGGCAGCTATGGCTCCATCTTGAAGTGGCTCCGTTTATTGGGTTGTTGGAAAACTCATGACGTATTTTTTCTATGTTTCTCGTTGCAAAATTGTGTCCTGACTTTTCTGATCACCCAATATATTATTCTTCACAATCCTTAGCTACTCTGATGGACACACCTCCTTGAAAGCTCTTGGATATTCATGTGCTTTGCCCTGGTAAAACATTCACACTTTACCATGCCCTTGAAGTCATAGCTAATGATGCAACTTTTCAGCCCTGCAGTAGGTTTGTGGGGGGAAGAATTTATTAATTACAACAACCACTGATACAATGGGGGAAACACTTCCTTGTCTTTTACCTCATTTGATTGTTACATGCAAAGGCAGGTGAGAGGGACAACAGGGGACTGTCAGAGGAGACCTGTATGACCCCAGCTCTGCCACTAATGTGGGACTTCTTTCTCAGTTTCTTCTTTTTATATGACAGAAGGCTGATGGAATGATTTTAGGGTTCATTTGACTCTAAGCTTTCTCAAATTTAGGTGTTAGGAACTATTTTACAGAAAGCAAATGAGATTTAGGTGGTCCAGCCTGTCTGGAATTCATGGCGTTCTTACATGTCTTCCTTATGTGGCATTTTTTATGTGTCTTCCCAATATGTAAGTGTGCCGGCCTGTCCTGAGATAAGCCACACAGGGGTTATTATTATTATACTCATTTCACAGACAAGGACACAGAGACTCAGAGAGATTTAAATGAATTGCCTGCTAACCCCCACAGGCCCAAGGATGGCCAACCCTGCCTATGAGGGTTAGCAAGGTCCCTTGGGAGCTCTTGGTTTGGTTTTTCTTGGGCTCCCCTGAGACCCAGGGCCAGATTGGCTCTCAGAGAGCTGCAGCTGGGCTTTGGCGTGACTCTACTCTGGGAGGACTGGGCTACCACTTCACCCTCAAATTCCAACCCCTCAGATTCAGTGTCATGCCTCGCTTCACCAATATCTTGGTTATAGTAGCTACCAGCCTCTGTGTGTTGGATGTTCTGTCTGACCCTTCAAATCCATTCTCCCTCCTTCTCTTCCTGCCTCTTCAGGACATGGACCTTAATGGAGATCTGTAGGTTCCCCTGCCCTCTGGCTTCTTGTAGGATCAGCCCAGCACCAATTAGGTGATTGGAGGGTGGGAGAATCGGAGAAGTGAAGCCATTTCTTCTCCTAACACCCTCTTTTCTGGCTGTAGATTGGCAATGGCTGCATGCCTCTGTCAAATGCCACACCTCGTACCAGCCCTCTCCTAGCTGACCAGCACATTTACTTGGTTCTGGTAACTGCCTCTCCCTTGGACCTCTCAAGCCAGGATTGCTAACAGCTCCCAGTTGTTGTTAGTCTCAGGGTACATTACCGTCTCTTGGTTTTCCTTAACCCTGAGCATGCCTTTGTAAATTACCCTTTAATTAATCGCTCTTTGGTCACTCTCTTTTGAGTGTGTCCTTTGCTTTCTCCCATGACCGTGACTGATAGTTGCTGCCTCATTCTTCCTGGTCTCTAGCGTTCCACTTCATTAAAGCATCTATAACCCCAGGCTTTTAACATGAAGATCTGCAGATGTTTCTCCTTGCATTGTTTAACCAAAGAGACAAAACCAAGCTTGAGGGAGAAGCAAAAGGTTGGGGTTGCAAAGGGGCGTGGCTGAAGGGGACAGTTTGGACCTGGAGACTGAAGGCCTAGTTTGCCACTTACTAGCTCTGTCATCTTGCCAAGTCACATGAAATAGAAATAATAATCATTTTTTGCCTTATCTTTCCCATGAGCCTCTTGGCATGGGAAATGAGGCAATGTCTTTGGAAGTACTCTGTACATGATGAAGCATTTTCTGAGCGTTAGGTGTTAACTGTTGTTGTTTTTATCATACAGGGCATGTGGGCAAAATCCTCAAAAGGCCATGTGCTGCATTTTCCAATGCACTCAGATTTCCCTGTTGCCTCTGTGCCTCCTGGATTATAAGACCTGGCATTTGTGGAATCCAAGATTAATGTCCAGGGTGGTTTGGCCAGGCATTAGCCACATGAGCATAGCTAAAAATACCTTTGACCTCAATGGAAGCATCTCGGTCTTGGAGGGGGTGGATCTCAGGGACAGGGAGTGTGTGTGAGGAAAATGACTTCCATCCTTCATCATCTGGGGCTAGGAGAGGGCAGGAGAAGATGGCTGCTGTCACAAGGCTGTCCTTTTCAAGAGCCAGTGGGAGCACAGGCTTTATCTCTCTCCTCTCCCCTCCCCTCC
Organism: Hipposideros armiger; assembly: GCF_001890085.2. Taxonomy (NCBI): domain Eukaryota; kingdom Metazoa; phylum Chordata; class Mammalia; order Chiroptera; family Hipposideridae; genus Hipposideros; species Hipposideros armiger. The sequence continues at coordinate 5,490,624 of NW_017731364.1, read as the reverse complement.
CCTCCCCTCCCCTCTCCTCTCTTCTCTTCTCCTCTCCTCTCTGTGTGTTCTTGTGGCAGATGGGGGTGAAGAGGATTTTCCTGAGCCTCTTGTACTTTTCTGTTAGAATAAAAGCTATGCCTTAAAGGTCTTCTTCATGGCCAAGCCTCTTAGGAACTTTCCCAGGCTGCCTTGTGGAGATGATAGACACCTACAGCCAGAGGGAGGTAAGAAGGAAGTGATTCTAGGATCTTGGTGTGGAGTTGATTGCAGAAGTTGACTTCAGTTCAGAGAAGGAGAATCAAATCCAGGATCCTTGGTTTAATATCTCCAGGGACAGGGAGTGGTGAGGCTCAGTTTTTGTATCCTAAGGTCAGCAGTTTTCAAACCATAGTCCCTAGAGCTCTAGACCCTTGCTACTTATTGTGGTCCGTGATCACCAGCATTGATATCAACTGGAAGCTTTTTAGAAATGCAGGATTTCAGGTTCCACCCCAGACCTCTAAATCAGAATCCACATTTTAACCAGATCCAGTATACACATTAAAGTTTGAGAAGCACTCTTCTAGAATCCCTCTGAAGTACCTGACGGCTCACTATAGGGTGCTCTTCAATTGTGTTTATGGGGTCTTATAAAATATAACATTTGAAAAAAAGATAACATTTGCATTTTTTAAAAAAGGAGAAAAGGTTGAAGTCAAAGTGGCTTTTCCCTTCATTTGGTAGAAAAGGAAATGCTGCTGATGTTAGAACCCTGCTCCCTATCTCTCCTTTAGGGGCTGGGCTCCCCCTCTGCCCTGCTTTGCCCATTAGCTCCTCGATGCCTAGCCTAAGACTTGCATGGGTGGGGGGGGGCTCTGTAAATGAAGGGCTGTGTTAGGAGACTAGTGAGACATCAGATTGTTCCCCAAGCCCTCTCAGAGGGTCTAAGCTTGAGGGGGCTGTCTGGTGAGGTACTGATGACAGAAGAAGAAGATTGTCAGGACCTGAGAGTGTAGAACTCAGCTTGGTTCTTTGAAAGGGGGAGGGCAGAAGGGTGCAGAGCGTCCTTCCCTGTAGGTGGAATTATGCGAGGAGCTTAGTGTTTGTTGTATGAAGAACAGCCTGGCAGGAGCTGAGAAGAGATAAGTCAGCTTCCAGCTGGGATCTGGGCACAGCCCCATGGCAGCAGGTTTTCAGGATTTCCAGAGAGAGAGCACTTGGCTCCCTGCAGCAATATCTTTTCAGTCTCAGTTTGTTGTAACTATAAATATCTGTGATTTGCATTCCCTTCACATCCTACCTTGGAGGAGCTCAAGGCATTCTGTTATTGCTTCCCCTTGCCACACCCCCACATGGGGCTCTTATAGGCAACTTGTATGGCTTCCATGCTACAGAAGAGGAAACTGAGGCTCTAAGAAGCCACACAAGTGCACTACCTACATCCGGGCTGGCCTGGCACTGACTAACTCTGGGAAGAAGCAAGCAGCTTAGCACAACCTCAGAGTCCTTCGAATACCAGTCCCAGACTTTCCGGCCTGCACCCCAGCCCCTCCTCACTGTGCACCCTCCCCTCAGCCCAGACCATCCACCCTGCTTGCCTCCCTTGAACACCTGAGTCCTTCAGTTGTGTGGACATGTTCCCTTGTCCACCCTCCCACCTCTGCACCAGATACATATCTGTTCCTCTCTGGTGACATGACTGTCCTTTGATTGGAGCTATCTGACAATGGTCTGTGCCCAAACCTGTCTTCGCCAGTCTTCAAAATCTTGAAGGCAGGGGCATGTTTCAGTTCTCGGTCCCAGTAGAGTGCCATCCTCAAGACATGCTTGTGTAATGATGAATAAGCCAAACGACAGAAACATATGAGCTAGTAGATGAAGCAGAGAGAGAGTCTGTATTTCGTAGACTCTCCTGGGTAAAAGGAGCATGCCATTGGACAGTTTTGATTCTTTGCAGGGACCCATATGGAAAAGATTTGAAGCAGAAGCTGCAGCTCCCTAATGAAAAATCTCCCTGTGGTTTAGAGAGGTCTTAGGCACAAATCTGGCAGGAGTTTGTATCTTGAGGTAATTGAGTTGGCTGAGTCTCAGGTTGTTTATTTGTTTGTTTCACCTGAAAATGGGGATACTGAGATTATTTACCACCTAGTGATATTATGCAAAATGTCTAATGGAGAATTGGCATCTCATAGCCCTCGAGACTTGTCAGCTACTAGCTGGTAGGGTAAATCTTCTCCTACCTTGGAGCTATTAATGCCTGGGAAAGGGGAGACAAGGGTGATAGGCAATCCCAAACCTGGGGCCGAGTCTTACTTTTTAAGGCATGAATGATCTGGATTTAGGAAATGGTTACCCAGGGTTCTAAACACAATGTTTAAAAGAAATGGGGTCTGATCCAGCCCACACTAAGTTCTTCCTTAGTTCCAATTATATAACTATTCACCAATAATTCCGGAGCTAAGTAAGCCCATCCTCTGGGCCAGTGGTCTCCACTCCAGCTTGAGTTTGGAGAGCCAGAGGTATGGGGTGGGAAAAGGACTGGCCTGGGTTCATCAGGACCTGGGTTTGTCCTCCGACTCGCTTTATGACCGTGGTCACCCCCTCTCTTTGTGCCTCAGTTTTCTCATCTGTCAAATGAGGAGACTGGACTAGGTGCTTCCTAATGGCCAATCACCTTAGGCCTATTGTAGAAAACAGGGACCCCACAGCCTTTCCTCTCTAGGCATCTGCATTTCTCTTTCTTCTCTCCTTGTCTACCTATTCTAATGAGTGGGGTCTGAGTTGAATAAAAATAAGCCTATGAATTAATGTTTTACATATTCAAAGTGGGTGCATATTCACCTTATCCTGGCTTTACAAACAGCTCAATGGAGGCAGATAAGATGGATGCCATATCCCTATTTTATAGCTGTCAAAACTGAGGTTCAGAGAGGGAAAGAGGTCCAAGGTCATGTTGCTCAGTAGAGGCAAAGCCACGCCTTTGCAATCCCATTTCTGATTTTCTCTGTCAGTGATTCCCAGGACTGGTGCTGGTTATACTGATGGGTTGGTTCCCTGGGCCAAAATCAGCCCCTCCTGGTACTTCCCGATCTCGCTCCCCTACCCACCCTATGTCACTTTAGTCCTCGCTTTGCTTCCCAGTAAGAGAAGCATGTAGTGGAGCTGATGCCAGGGTGGGTACACGAGATGAAGTCTATCGAGGGCTCCGTTCTACCCTCTCTGCCACTTCCTCCCACATTCCGTGTGAAAGTCCTTGTCCAGATTTCACCTTCCAACCGAACCTTATTGTGAGGGCACAGGAAACTTAGAGCTATTGTTCTCTTAGCACGCAGACAAAGAGACAGTGCACGAGAGCAACCTAGGCCAGGTGTGACAGTGAGACTTTTGAACTGCATGGTTGACCTGCTTTGATGGGTTGAAGACAAGTAATTGGGCAGAAAGTCATGCACCTGGAAAATAAAAAGATAAGCTTCCAAAGAGGGGGAAGGGAAGGTAGTATGACGCCTGAAATGAAAATGGGTGTGTGAGTTGAATTGAGGACAATTAGTCAAGGAGATTTGGAAGAATTTGGCATCCCTGTTGAAAAATTTATCACACCCATTCCTTCCCTCCATTTTCACTGCCACCACCCTCTCACTTCTCACCCAGAAGGTTGCGAACGCCTCTCACCTGGTCTCCTTCCTCCAGTCCCCTCCTGCTCCATTCCACCCCCACATGGATCCCAACCTACCTGTTGAGCCATAGTCCTCGGGGCTCCGTCTGAGCACGCAGCACTGCAAGCCGGGTGAACTACTCACTCTTCCTGGTCCTGTACTTTTCCATCTCTGGGCTTTGCTGGTGTGTTTTTCCTTCTGCCCAGCTCTCCCTGTGAGAGTGAATCCAGCTTCGTTCTTTCAGGCCCACTGCAATGCTACCTCCCCTCCGATGTCTTTCCTGGTCCTTCCTCTCCCCTTTCCTGGGGGAGTAAACCCTCACGCCGCTGAGTGTATGTAAATCTGATGGTACTGTCTCCTTTTTAAGGCTTTTACTGCCATCTCCCTGGTATTATAATGATTTCTGTGCATGTCTTATGTCCCCTTCTAGACTGGGATCACGTTATAGTCAGGAAAGGGGTCACTTTCAAGTTCATATCCCTCAGTGTCTTGGTTACTATTGAGTTATTTGATTAATTAACTAAGACATAAGTGAATGAGTTTCTTATTGAGACAGGAGACAGGAGAGCTCTCACATTTAATCTTCAGAAAAAGTTAACCATGAAACCAAAATTAAACTGATGATGTCATTTTGGTGTACACGAACAGAAATGCAAATAAATACATTCAAGAAAAGGTAGATCAGAAAGAAAAGAGCCTGACATGGGAGTGCAGCCCAGGGGACCAAGAAGATAGGTACGACAGAAAAGACAATCTTTGTTTTGTGCCTGGTAACAGGAACAGTCAACAGAAGTGGGAAGAAGCATCTTAATGTGGAACCAGATGAATCATCAGGCTTCCTTTTAACCCTTAAACAGCCCGATATAGTAGAAGAGAGTGTTTGGCACAGTAGTGGGCACCAACAGTGATTGAATCCATCCACACTTAGTATTTACCTTGAGTCAGGCTAGTGAAGAATATCAACATGTGCAAGCACAGCCCTTGCTCCCAAAGAGTTCACAGTCTCCTTGGAAAAAGATGACATGGTTCCAAATCATCGAGACAAAGCATTCCATCTAATGTGCACGTACGTAAGAATGTATGAAATGTGCCGTAAAATGATGGAAGAGTCAACAAATAACTGTAAGTAAGGGGAGGGGGAGGCAGAGACCCAGATGAGGGAAGACTTGTGGAGAACATGTCTGAGAAGCAGAGGCTTCAAGAACGGGCCAGATTTCCATAGGTCTCTGTAAGTTGTTCGTGAGGAGGCACCATGGTATGAATTAAAGGCAGGAGGTTGTCTGAGGAAGGCAGGCCTGACTGGGTCCAAGCACGGAGGACTGTAGTGCCCAGTTAGGCAGCAAGGCTGGCCTGTTTTTTCCCAAAAACCAATGGGTGTTGACTGACCAGCATTTATGTCTTAGAATGATTTTAAAAAGCCCACACTATTGGGAATGTGTGTGTGTGTGTGTGTGTGTGTGTGTGTGTGTGTGTGTGTGTGGTGAGTAGGAAAGCTAAACAAAATTGTAAAATAGAATACCCTACTGACACATGGAAAATAATTTCTCCTTATCCAAGCCTGGTCTAACCTGTGCAGGTGGAATGCAGGATTGAGTCCCTAAGGGAGGAAGGTTTGGGAAGAAAACCTCATCTCGGCCACTCTTGGCTTAGGGAAAGTGAAAGGCTGAAAAAAGCGAAAAAGAACGAGGGCCTTTTCACTTTTTGCAGGCCTTGTTTATTCATATCCTCATCTGCATAGGTAAATAGGAGTGGTCAGCAGTGCAGGACGAGGCAGCTGTGGCTGTGCAGCTGCATGGAGAGGCTCCGGCAGTGGCAGTGGTGGGGAGTCCCCAAAGCCACTCTGGGCTCCCCAGCCTACACTGTTTGGAGATACGTGCAAGGAAAGAAAGGATGATATAGAGGCTGTCCGAGAGTAAAGGGGCCCTGGTGCCATTTTGGCTAAGTCTTCTATTTCACATATAGGATAATTATGGTCAAGAGGGGCAATGTGCTTATTCACGGCCCCTGAGCCTGTGATGGTCAGGACCTTGACTAGACCCACATCTCCTGTTGTGAAGGCTAGTACTTGCTGAGACCTGTCCCCTTGCAAGACTTGGACTGGAGGAGAGGGACAGACAGGGAAGATGACTAGGGGTGAAGAACCCCTGGGTGCCCCACAAGGCACAGCAGCGCTTGCTCCTTATCAGCTGTTCTCTGCAGGTCAGCTTCTTTATTTCACTCATGCTCCAAGCCACCATTCTTTCGGGGCCATAGGAAGCTTGGAGAGAATATGTCCTCCATAAAAAAGACATTCACAATTTCCATGAAATGTGCAAGCTGTTTTTGTTTGCATGCTTTTAAGTTTAGTAGTATCCTTTTAAATCTCTTCAATGGCACTTTCATAGGCACAAAATTTATAGTCACCGATTACATCTGACAGTTTTCAATGGCAAAAAGATGAACACTAAAAAATTTGTGCTTGTTCAACAAATTGTACTTTATGTTTTGAAGAGTTAACCTCAATTTTATTTTAGGTTTTTAAGGTAATTAAGCTGAGAGGCAGCTCTATGCTCTACTGAGAAGAGCACTAACCTTGACAGCAGGAAACCTGGCCTCAAACACCAGCTCTGCTATTTTCTAACTTTTTACATTTTTGTCAAGACAATTTACCTCTCTGAGCCTCAATTTACTCAACTTTAAAATGGGGGTAGTAATAATGTATTAATAATAATCTTTATATTACTAACTTATTCATTTGCTTATTTAAATTCATTGAACACATATTTATTGAGCCCCTATTAGGTGCCAGATGATGTTCTTGAAACTGAGATAAAATCATGAACAAGGCTGTTGAAATCATCGCTCCTTCAGAGTGTATATTATGATAGAGATTCAATGTAATAACATGTGTTAATGAGTTTAGCACAGGGCCTGGTATGTAGTAGCTACTTATAAATTATGAAGTCAGAACTCTCACAGGGTGCTGAAGAGCTGTTCTAGTTGTATTTGTGCCATTAACCAGATGGGAGACCTCAGGAATCTCTGAACACCAAAGTGCACTGCCCCTTGGCGAGTGTGACCCTCTTCAGCACAAAGGCTTGGGGACCCTCGAGTGGTGCACAGTTCTCATAGGGTTTTCACAAATAGAAAATTCCTTTGCTCATGGAACTCCCAGTCATGTAGGGACAAGGCCAGGTCCTTGTATAAGGTTCTTGTATCAGTTTCAAGATCTGACACTAAATTTCTAACTGTCCTTTATGATTGTTGCTTGCTTTCTACTTATTAACTATTCTCTGGCTATTAGTAAGCAGTTTAGCTGAAAACGGACAAGAATCTGATAAAATCTGCTCTATCCTTAGATGACTCTGCTTTCACAGGGAATGGGGGTGGAGGACTTAGTGACTAATAATCATGGGTAGTGACATTTATACCCAGTTGTGTTGGTCCATCTTATGGAACTAGTAAAATGCCTTTCCAGCAATGGTATACTGAAGTGAGTTTCAGAAGTGGATTTGGCGAAGCCCAAGCCAGAGAATCAAGGACAAAAGGGAGAATAAACACAATTTGTTCAACCTCTATATCTTGCATTTAAGAGAATTGTGGTCCGTTATTCACAATAGCCAAGCCATAGAAATATTCTATCAACAGATGAATAGATAAAAATGTAGTGTGTGCACACACACACACACACACACACACACACACACACACAAAATAGGATATTTTTTTCAGCCATAAGAAAGAAATCCTGCCATTTACAACAACATGGATAGACCTAGAGGGTATTCTGGTAAGTGAAATAAGTCAGACAGAGAAAAATACTGTATGATCTCACTTATATATGGAATTTTTTAAAAGCTGGACTCATAAAAGCAGAGATTAGAATGTGGTTATCAGGGACTGGGGGTGGGGAAAAGGGAGATGTTGGTCAAAGAGTACAAAGTTCAAGTTATACAATGAGCAAGTTCTGAGGATTTAATGCAGTGATTATAGTTAATAATATTGTATTATATATTTGAAAGTTGCTAAGAGAGTGGCTGTTAAATATTCTCATCACCAAAAAGGAATGGTAACTATGTGACATGATAACAGGTGTTAGCTTATACTATGGTGGTAATCACTTGACAATACATAAGTATATCAAATCAACACCTAAACTTACACAATGTTATATGTCAATTATGCCTCAATAAAGTTGGAAACAAAAAAGGAGTGTATGTGGAGGTGGGGGGTGAATTTGGTGTTGGACATACTGAGTATAAATTGCCTACTGGACAATTAGGAAATGATCCTGAAAGTTAAGGAGAGAAGGATGTATAAGACAAAACAAAATTGTGGTCTGGAAATGTGAGGTCCCTGCCCTTTAATATCCGTTTACTAAGTAGTGGCAAATCCCGTGACATAGACTTTATATAAAAAATCACACAGAACCTGCTAAAACCTATGTCTCCTGATTTCTAGTTCAAGAAACAAGTGTTTGTTTAGCCCTCTCAAAACTGGGAATGCCACATTATACTGTTCTTTTAGAATTTTAAGAGTCCCCCCATAAGTAATTGCTGCCTAAATAGGATTTCTATTCATGACATTGCCTTCAACAAATAGGAGATAGGAGAAAGAGCTGGATTGAAATACCCAAAGGGATGTAAAAAGGAAGTCTTCGGAACTGTTATGTGGAATCTCAAAGGCAGAGTCAGGGCCAAAATGAATGTAATACATGGAGATAAGTTGTGTTTAAACCTAAGGAAGAACTTGTGGACATGCAGAGGAGTCAACAGCTGGAATGATCTGCCCTGGGAAGGAGTGAGCTTTTTGCCATTGGAGGTGACCAAGTAGATGCCCATGAGGTAATAAGTTGGGCCAGGTGAGCTTTCTGGTCTCACACATCCTTGATAAACCTATGTGGAATTTGTGAGCATTTATGGCATGTGAATACTCCCTTCTTAAACCTGGCTGTGCATCTGCACTCCCGGTTACTACCTCTTGGGCTCATTAAGTTTACTATCTACTATGTAAAGTAGTACTTCCTTTCATTTGCTCTAAATTTAACTCTTGCAACTTTGGGTTAAGGGGAGGTTGGGATAGTTTTATTTTTCTGAGATTTGCTGATTAAGTACATAGTTCCATTCTAACAAACATTGTCTTATCCCCTTCAGCCTTTTCTTTTTTTGATTGAGGAAATCTAATTTTGTTAAATCTATCTTTATACCAACAAGCTCCATCATATTGGTGATTTGAATAGTTCTCTGTCCTTCCCCCACCTCCCCAGCTCCTCTGAATTTTTCTTAAGTGTCCGTGAATAGAACCGCCATATTTCCCCCTAGCCCTTCATTTGAACATGCAATAATGCCTTTGTATCTAGTATCCATACTCTTTCTGTGGAAATCCAACTTTTCCACGAGTGTCTCAGCTGAAGCAGCTACTGGAGTTCAGATTTGTCAGAGCTGATCTCAATTTCTGCCCTGCTACGTAGTAGCTCTGTGACTTTGGACAAGTCACTCACTTTCCTTTGTAAAATGGGGAAAACAATACACCAAAAAATTGTTAAGAGACTCAAAAAAGAGAAGATCCAGGCAAGTGGCCTGCACAGTACCTGGTAGAGTCTATGCTCAATATTTGTTTATGGAAGTGAAATGAAATAAACTTAACTGCATTTCCTGCATTTTGATACATTTGACTCCATCATTTTATAAGTAGAGATAGGGCATATTTTACCCAAAAGCACTGCTTTATATTTGCCCAAACTGCATCTCAGCTGTTATATGTCACCCCTCATTCTCCTGAGATCTGAATCTCCTGAGATTTAAAGTCAGGGGACTCCAGTTTGAATCCTTTCTCTATGATTTATTAGCTCTACAATTTTGGTTCACTAACATCTTTAAGTCAAGTTCCTCAGCTGTAACACTGAGATAATAGAAATATTTGACCTAGAAACACAGGCTTTGAGCTCAAGTAGGTTCAAGATTCCATTCCTAGCTCCACCAATTTGTAGCTTTGTGACCATGAGCAAGTTGTTTACCCTTGCTCAGTTACCTACTATGCAGAAAGAAAAGGTAACACCCACATCAGGCAGTCACTGTCATAATTTAGAGAGGCAACTGTGTACAGCATCTGATACAGCTCCTGGTCACACACAGCAGGTTCTCAGTAATGTGTTGTGTTCCTTTCCATGGCACTGAGTTGTCCAGATGCATTGTAACTTCTAAAGAGGCGGGCAGATAAAAGCTGTTGTTTGTCGTGGTGTTTCTTTACCCAGAAGCAACACTGTCTTGTGGAAAGAGCACTGGATTTGGAGTCCAACTGGGATTCAAGTGATACAAATTTTGGAAATACATTCTGCTCCCTACAGTGTGCATGCTTCATCTCAAGTGGGGATGATAGTCTTTTCTCTCTGCTTAACTCACAGGGGCACCTTGAGCATCTGATGAAATATTAATGGCAAAACCATTAGGGTAGTTTTAAAATGAGACACCATGATGAGTAGAAATGTTCAGTGAAATTTGAAAAAGTGGAGGTTTCACTACTTTTTATGCCTTCTTCCATGTCTTTTATTAAAATGTGAATTAAAACCCAATTCTGGGTGCTTTCTGCTTTCTGGAGACCTCTGTTAATATTCTCTCTTTGGGGAGGTTTCAACAATATTACCCTATTATTTCCATGATCCTTGTGAAAGATGACATAGTATCATGACAAGCAATTTTCTGGAATCAAGTTGCTCTTTGATATAAAAATCTAATCACGGACATCTTGAATCTATAAAAATCAAAAGCATTGTGTTTTGACAGGCCCTACTTAGACCCTAGCCCTGGTCTCTTGGAGAACATTGGCTTATTAAAGTCCTTCTGGGTCCCCTCCCCCCCGCCCCCCACCATGATAAGTTATTTTTGTTACATTTCCATGATCCCACTCCTTATTATGACTTCCAGACATGGCAGTGAGATTTAGTAGCTTATACTTCCCAGGTAGCCCCTCAAATGGGTTGGCAGTGTGACATTCCCTCTGGTTCAGTGGCCATTTATAATGACAGGGTGTGCCCTCTGAACAAGAGTCCCACCATTCTACACATGACTTACCCCAGAATTCTGAGGTAAGTGCAATCTGGCTCAGGTGATTGATTTATTTAGCTTGTCCATTCTATTTAGTTGAAGGAGGGGACCAAAGTACAGAGCATAGACTTGAGTACATAGCCCTGACTTGAGCAGCAAGAGATGTGAACTTTTGCCCCAAATGTGCTACTAATTTGCTGGATGAACCTGAGCAAGCAATTTCTCTCTATGGCTCAGCACCCCATCTGAAACTTGAAGGGGTCGGATGAGATGATCTCTAATATCTCCTCCAGGTTTGTCATTTTGTGATTTGAAAATATGCTGTCATTCATAGTTCTTCCTGGCGAGGTCCTTGAGGGGCAAGGCTAAGGTAACTGAAACGTGTCTCCTTTTCCTTGTCAGCCTTCAGAAGCTCCCCTTAAATGAACTCTAGGTGAACATCCCTAATGAAGCACACTGGACTCTGGAACTCCGCAACTAGAATGGTAGCTTAGATCAGACAAGAGCTCAAAGGAGATGATGGAAAATCATTTGTATTGATTTTCCTATTAGTCTAGTAAATTGCAAAGGGACTCTTAAATGAAATTTAGAGAAAAAATAAAAAGGGGAAAGGGACTGCCTTGGTTGTTTCATAGTGCTGGCATTGGAACTATATCTCTGTTAGGACCTTGTGCAGAAGAAAGGGGCTTGAATTAGACAGTCCGCTCAGTTCTATCCTGATGGCTATCTCTTGCTGTGTGACCTTGGGCAGGCCTAGCCTTCTTTTTGAGTGTTTATTTTCTCCACTTGCTAATGAGTGTCTTGGGCTAAGGTAGTGCTTCTCAAAGTATAGCATGCATGTGAATCATCTAGAGATGTTGCTAAAATGCAGATTCTGGTTGTGTAAGTCTGGATTGGGGCCTGAGACTCTGCAGTTCTAACAAACTTCTTGCTGCTGCTGCTGCTGCTGGCCCTTCACTCATTGAGAAGCAGGAGACTAGATCATTTTTAAGGTGCTTTTTGGCTGTGAACACTTCATGATTCAAGTGGTCCCCAACATTAATGTAGGAATCAGAATAGGAAGGCCTGTCTAGATGGTATACCACCTATATTAAAATGCCCCTTTGTTTTAGAAAGGTTTAAGAATAGAATTCCTAAGTCTGGACTTAAGCAAGATGGAAGAGGGACAGTGATGGGGATATTTGCTCTGAAGCCTGAGACGGTCTGAAAAGGTGTTGATCTTTGAAAGGAAGGGAGAGGAGAGACAAAGTTTGCTTGAGCAGATAGAAAAGTCAGGGACCAGCCATCCACAGAAGCCACAGGTGATGGTGTTGGAAATGGTCATAGAAATGCAATAAAGAGCTTCACGTTAATTCCGTGGCAATGCATGGTTGGCCCTCTGTTGTATAGCTGTAATCTCATCTCATGTACCCTCACAGCATTCCTGCAAAGTTGCTGGAGAACAGGGGGGCTCTTACCATCAGAAAGAGAAACTAAGTTGTAGAGAAAAAGGGTTCAAGGCTGAGAAAGCTGACAGAAGAGACACTGCAGTCCAGTGGGCAAGAGCTTCAGCTCTGATATCCCAGTGATGAGGCTGGAGCCTGGTGCATCTCCGCACATGCTCGGACGTAACACACCAAGGCTCTCCCCATGTCACCCCTTTGGATCTGCCCATGGACAGCCGAGTGGGGGAAGGAAAGTGTCTCAGCAAAATCTGTTTCACTTCCTGCCTCAAACAGAGTCATTATATAAATATCAACCCCAGCAGCTGCTACTCTCACCCCTCTTCTCGCTATTACTCCCAAGTCCCAGCTCATAGGCAGGGCGCCCGCAGCCTGTTACTTTCCCCTGGTCACATAGCCCTCGCACCAGGCCGTCCAGGTGGGCGCCTGAGGCAGAAATGAATCACAACCTCTCTCTGGCCCTCCAGCCAGCCATGCCTGGTGGCCTTCGCCTCACTAAGCAGGGGAGGCTGTCCTGACCAGTGGCCCAGGTTAACCAAATTAAACTTCATATACAGAAGCAACAAGCAGGCAGCCCATCTATAGAGGACACAGACTGCACCGTCAGCCCTCGTGCTGCTAGAGGTGGCGCATGTCATTCTATGTATGTTTTATTCTGTGAAATGAACTAAAATCACCCAGACTTTCAAGTGTGTTTTAATTTAGGAAAGAAGTGTAGCATGGTATAAAGAATAGCCTGGAATGAAAGATCCAAAATGGGTTTAGGTCTCCACCCCACCATGAATGAATAAAATGTTCTACTAATCTTCAAACATAAGAAACCCCCCCCTTTAAACATTGGCTTGTTTTTGTTTCCTTTTTTTATTTCTGAAGGTAATATCTAATAAACAAATGAAAATTAAAATCCCAGGCATGTACATGTCATTTCCCTGAACCTCGATCTTTAAAATAAAGACGTGAGCCCTGCTTCACTTCCAGGGTTGTCACAAGGGACACACGAGATGTGTGATATCTTTCTCTCTGCCTACCGAGCACACTGATTGATATGTAATGGTGTGAGCACGCGCGCGCGCGCGCGCGCGCGTGTGTGTGTGTGCGTGCGCACGCGTGAGTGCACCTGCGTGTATAACAGAGGTTTGCAAATTGAAAGCTGTTATCCCAAGCTATTTTTATTACTCATGTCTTAACCATGTTATAGCTATGGCCATCTTAGAGACAGAAGAATCTCAGATCAGGCAGAGCCAGGTAAATGGCTTTGTTGAGCCTTCAAAAAAGTCTATGAAAAGCAGTACTTGGGAATCTCAAAATCTGCATGTTACTCAACAAATTTAATGTCAAAATACGCTCACTTTCTCACTTGATCTACTTCTGACATGACTAGATATTCGTGACTTATTACTAAATGACAAAAACAGATTACTAAGCAGTTTGTTCAGTATGAATTCATTAAACAAATTATATCTGCATTTTCACAAAAATAAAAAAGGATGGAAGTTCACTAAAATATTAACTACTGGTAATCTCTGGATGGTGATTTTTAGGTGGCTTAAATTCTTTTCTCTCTGTGTTTGTTTGTTTCTGTTTGTTTGTTTTAATCGTGCAAGTTGAATATGATTAGCATCAGAGAAATTGCCCCCTTAAAGAATATGGAGGTTCGATGTTTTTCCTCTTTCCTCAAACACATGTGTGAGGTGTCAAGTGAAGGGAAACCAAAGATGACAGAGCAGAGGCAGGTCACCATGGGTCCAAGCAGAGTGAGGGCCTGGAATTACTGGGGGTTTTTTGGTTTTTTTTTTAGTCTGTTTCCCAAGAATGATTGGTGGATTCCTATGTTTGTCATTCTTTCATTCATTCACCTATCCCATCATCATTGATTCACTTGATTAGCAAATAGTTATCGGATTAGTTATGCAGTGTCAAGGGAGGCCATAGACCAGTTATCAGAAGACTGTGGTCCAAGCTCTGTGCCATTTTTCTGAAATCACGAGCCCTTTGCCCCTTCCAGACACCTGAGGCTCTCTGATCTATGCAATGGGACTCATTGTTAACACAAAAGCTCTTTGAGACCTCCACAGTGCTAAGTAGGGAAGGAGTTTCTGTGAAGCCAAAACACTGTGTCAGCAGTACAAGAGAGAAAGGGAAGCCACCTAGAAGCTGCCCTCTTGAGAAGCTTTCACTCGGTAGTCTGCTGGCTTGATGCCAAGTCTGGCAGTATGGGACATGGAAATAACCTAACTGGAATCCAGGAAAACTGGGTTCTAAGGCAGTCTGAGCTGCTGACATACTATCTGACTATGTGCCACTCAATTTCACCCTCTGACTCTTGATTTTCTATCTAACCCATAAAAGGGTTATTAAGCTCAGTTATCTCCAAGGCACCTTCCAGCTTGGGCATTCTATAGAATGAGTGAAATCAGGGAAAATCTGAACCATGTTAAGATATCCATTATGAGGGCAGCCAGTTAGCTCAGGTGGCTAGGGCACAGGCTCATAACACCAAGGTTGCCCAGTTCGATTCCCATATGGGCCACGGAGCTGCACCCTTCACAACTAGATTGAAGCAACTACTTGATTTGGAGCTGATGAGTCTTGGAAAAACATACTGCTCTCCAATAAAATTTATTTAAAAAAAAAGATATCCATCATGTACTGATTTCTGTTTATACAGCAAAGACACAAGAACATTTTAGACAGCACTGGCAACCCACAGGGCAGGCCTATCGATGTTGGTCTTCTGCTGGGTCTCTGCTTGCCTGCTTAGATTCCATGACTTTGGGGGAGAGACAGAGAGCAAACTCTTCTACAAGATGACTGGGGATCTACATGTGAGTTATGAATAAGCATGATGGGTATTGACTATTTGCATCACCTTTCAGTCATGTTTATGAGCTATTTCTCAAACCTTACTATGAAATGAATCTGAATGGGGAAGGGAGAAAATATGAGCAGTGGGGAGTCCCAGCTTGTAATCTGGAGCCCAAGGTCTAAGATCAGTTCATCCAGTGACTGGCCAGTGATACTCCTTCATTCATTCATATATTCATTCATTCAGGAAGCACCTATGAAGCCCCTACTATGTGTATTAGGTACTAGATTAGACATTTGAGAAAGTGAGAACATAGTTTACCAGACTGTATGTTCCCTGAAAGCAAGTGCGTTGTCCTTGTTTCTCCAGAGTCTGAACATGAGGAGCACATAAACTAGTGGTGTCTTTGGACAAGTAGTTTCCTTTCCTGAACTCAGTGTTCTCATTTATAAAATGGCTTTGGGGAATTGGACTTAATGATCTCCAAGATCCTTTCTAAGCTGTGTCTTCTGTGCTGTTGTTACATTACCAGGTGTCCTGTAGTGAGAAAGCTTTGCATACAGCGATGGAAGGTCATAGATCTGCAGTAGAGGTGAAATGAAACCACAAAGCCTCCAGGGAGTGTGTGAAGCCAGTAAATCCCTTTCACCCAAGATGGCTGTCAGACAAAGCCTGGTCCAGAAATGCAAATAAGTATGCTTAAGCAGTGGAGGAACCGCAGCACAGGCTCTGAATTTCTGTGGACCCTTCCCTTAGGGCACGATGACCCTTACCTGGCAACATACAGGACAGTGCCACAGCCGGCCCATGGGTCCAGACTGGTAGTGACATGTAGCCAAATACAATCCGGACAAAGAATCAGAATCTCTGAGTTTCTGTCACAATCCTCCTCCCCCTGCTTTTACTTGTGTCGCCAAAACTCTCCGGGGACAGTAACACCTGTCTCGCATATATTGCGATAATTAAATGTGAAAATGCATATGAAGGGTCTTCAGAAACTCTGCAGTGCTTTAGACATGGAAAATACAATGACTATTAGTAGAGGAGGGAGAAACAAAAAGGTGCCTTAAAGAATGAATAGGCACCACCTAAGTGGATAGCTGTGTGCTAGGCACCAAAATAAGCACTTCATAAAAATCAACTCATTTAAAACTCATGACGTGAGGTAGGGGCTATTATTTTTCCCGTTCTACAGATGAGGAAACTGAGCCCCTGGGAATTTAAGTAACTTGATTCAGGTAACACCCCGTAAGTGGCAAAGCTAGGACACACACCAAGGGAGGTGGGCTACAGAATCTGTGTTCATACCAATGTGCCCCTCTGCTTCCCTGAATGAAAAAATGTTTTCTAACCCAAGTTACTTCCAGCCAATAGGCATGGCCTGAGAGCCAGGTGGGCCACGGGGCACATGATAATGAAGACTCAGGAGTATAAACAAATAAGGAAATACTCCAAGGAATAAGGAAATAGATATCGCAAATATGACTGGTATTGGAATAACATAAAGACAAATGTGGAGATGGAAAACGTGAGGAGTGTTTCAGAGGCTCTGCATGTAACAGACTGGGGAGCTAAGGGAGCTAAGTTGTGGATAGAGTAGCTCAAGGTGAGGCTGAAGAGGTGAGGTGTCTGAGCCTGACCCTGAAGGATCCTGTGCTCCAGGCTGATATGATGGGGATTCAGCCTGGAGTTGATAAAGAACTACAAAGACCAGGCGAGTAGTGCACCCAAAGTGGAATTTTAAGAGAGTTAAACGATGAATGTTTATTCTTTCCATTTCTTTCTTATTTAACTGCGAGTGTTCAACACTGTTTTATTTCAATCTAAGGATGTCTTATTTTAGTAACACTGTGTTGATAACCCCCACAGGCCTAAAACCTGTTCTATCTGTCAGCAAGGAACTCTGTGGGACTCCAGAGGGGCTGGACTGGGGAGCCTCAGGGCCTCCAGACAGACAGGCTGAGCTGGATTACAGGGGGCAGTCAAGCCGGGAGGATGAGACCCAGGGCTTAGAGGCGGGGCACAGAGGGAGCTGTCTATGTGGCTTCTTCATCCAATGCAAACAAAGCTTCAGGAGTCACGTCATTAGTCAAGAAATAGCACCCAAAATGAATCTCAACTCTAGTTCCTTTTAAGAAGCCTCTACGTCTTTTAAATGAATAACTCGGGAAACCTCACAGATCGTTCCTGCAGCCAGTATGATGCCAGGTAGTGAGATTCACAAGTAGGTTAGACATGGCTCCTGTCTCAGAAGGGGCTCATACTCTAGAGGGCAGATGAAGCAAAAGTGTGCTTGTGTGCATGCATGTTGTGTGTGTGTGTGTGTGTGTGTGTGTGTGTGTGTGTGTGTGTAATCTGCAGCATATACATAGGAGGCCACTAGTCTAAGCTCCGTGAGGTCAGGACTATGTCTGTTTTTGTTCACAATACTGTGTCTCCAGTGCCTGGAATGAGGGGTATGGCATAGTCTCACTAAATATTTACTAAAGGAATAAGTGTCTGATAGTTTCCAATCTAAAATCATAATGAGGTTATTCAATGGAATACTTCACTCACTAAAACCTGGCCATTCTTATTTTGTAAGGTCCCTTGTGAAGCTTGCCTCATTGAAGGCAAACACAGTGGCATCTATACAACAAAACTGCCCACTCCAGTACTGACCACATGTCTAATCGACAGGAGCCTGACTTGTTGAGAGAACTTCAGCAAGTCACTTAACCTCTTTGAACTTGAATTTCTTATCTGCTAAAGAAAGGTAGTATCACATCGAGTTCACACAGTTATTAAATCATTTCATCCTGGGAAAGAGCTAGGTTTTCTTTTGAGAAAGGATGCAAATTGAATTGGCAAGTCTCTTTCCTGAAGCAGCTCCATCTTTTCAGAGCACCCAGACTTACACGTTAGCTCTAGGGGAGCAGCAGACATTAGAGGTGTATTTGAACCTTTGAACTTTTGGCTTAAAAGTAAGAGTTCAACTCTCCCCAATTTCTCTGGTGTTACAATGTTGGCCGAGAGTGGCTGCTGCACTCTGCGTACAACCGGAAACCCCAAATTGGGTTTGCATCTATCTGGCCGAGTTACCTTCCCCAGCTCCACCTCCAGATGTTCCATGGGGGTTTGAGGTGTGGAGAAGGAGTTACCAGAGCTTGGTGTCTGATAGACGTGAGTAGGTGCACCCGAGAAGGCATGCACGAGAGAGCTGGGGGTGGGAGTGTCCTAGTCTGCTTCTGTAACAGGTGCAACAGACAGCTACAGGTCCCTTTCGCCAGGAGCAAAATGCTGCTGTAATCACAAGACTGAGGTTTCCCCACCTTCTGTCTGAGAAAATGTAGAGGCTGTTTCTTTTCCAGCAAGCTGCCAAGCTTTTCCCTACATCAGTAATATTTCAACGACGCTTACAAACTCGCCTGCCTACTTTTTTATTAAGCAGGTCTTTGCATTGATGGCACATGTGCAAGATCTGACCTTTTCATAGGAAAAAACATTCATAACCAAAGCCTATATATAGAAGCTTAAGACTGGAGCAGATAAAGATGTAGGTCACATGACTTTTTTGTGTGTGAAACATAATGCAAGAGGGACACAGCAGACAATTCAAAACTCATGAAATACTACCACTGGCGTGAGCCTTCGTAATATTTACCAAAGCCTTTAAATAATGATTTTGTTTTCCACTGAGAATTATAATGGTACCTTCTCTCTCTGAACACAGGATTTTTTTTTTCCACAGGGGAAATTTTACTTCATTTAAAAATGTATTTTGCTATCTAGTTAACTCTTAGTTGTTCTTGTTAAAGGAAAGAACAGTTGCTATAAAATGTATTCAATGAGCAAATATTTAAAATAGCACGATAGGTAATCAAAAAATCTGATTCGTGTCTCTTCTCAGAGGAAAACATTTCCCCAGGCTCATCATTTGCTGAGAGAACACAAACCAGGTTCCTCAACAGTCAAGGCTAACGTGACCTGGACGTTGCCTGTCTTATCCAACAACCCTTCTGCACCCTTTTTCATACTCTTTGTGCCATCAAATCTTACACGCCAACGGCTACATGTTTCTTTATCTTTGTACTTGTTCCCTTTTCTCTCTCTTCTTGGGACACTCTTTCCTGGACATTTCTGCATGTCCAAGTCTATTTTGAAATATATGACTCAGTGCTATCGCCTCCATGAATCCTTCCCTTGTCTGCCCTTCCCAAGATCTTTGTGTTTTTATGAGCTGATCATAGCTTGCTCTGGATTATACTTACTAGACTCCATATTGCATACCCCATTCTGCTAGACCATGAGCTCTTTGAGAACAGGGCAAGAGTAATGTGCCTCCATATAGCCTAATACTGGAGACAGTGTTCAATGGAAAACACCTACTAAATACATTTCTGAAAAATGTTTATGGAGTGAATGAATTTGGCTTTGGGATGCACTAATAGTGAGTTGTTGAGCATTTATTATATATGGCTACTGTGCTAAGCATTAGCTGATTTAAACATCACCAATAAACCATGGAATTATTATTACCGAGTCACCTTTAACAGCTAAAAAAAACACTAAAGCTCAAAGCAGTTCAAAACCTCACCCAGCATCACACAGCAGGCAGAATGATAGGCCAGATTCAAACTCAGATCTGTTTGGCCCCGGGATTTGCCAGGAGCTGACATGTTCCAGCTTACAAGAGCTGATTTTGAAATTATCAGGGATTTTGTGAACTGGCTGAAAAGCACAGCCATTATTGAAAATTAAATCATGTAAATACACAAATAAATTATATTAAAACCTATGGTAATACTCAAAACTTGCTATTCCCTGTTTTGTTTGATGACATTTTATTATTATATGTGCTCTATAGGTTATTAATATTCTTGTATCTGTGCTAGAAATATTATATAATAGTGTTCTGCTGTGCATCTCTTCAACTCCACATTCAGCGATGTTGCATTGGTAGCTTCAAAGTGGTCATGGTGGAAATATTTATATCAAAGATATTGGCAAACACAACAAATGAGGGCTTTCTTTCACCACACTCTTCCCCTTTAGAGCCAGTTGTTAAACATTTACCAGCACACCAGTGGTCTGGCCCCAAAGCTGGACAGTACTTCAGTACGTAACAGGCTTTAGGCAGAAGACATAGACAGACTACTGTTTCTACGCTTAACTTTTATCCGACAGAGCTTAGCTTTGGACCATCACAGAGAAGCTGCTTCCTGATGGTAGAGAACTGACTTTTACAAGGCTTTTTTGGGCTTCAGGGTTGGAGTGAAGTAGTGCTTAGTAGTTATTTTATGCTTATACCCATATATTCTAAACCTCAAATTTAATTATGGTTTTCATCACATTCTATACACAGGACCATATGATGAATCTCTTGTAGAGTAAAATAAAAATTCCCAAACATGGATATAAACTCATTTCCCCAAGTTTACATTAATATAATAGCCTATTGTTTTGTCTACATATCCTTAGAACCTGGGTTTCACGTACATAGATTCCACACTGTGTATCCTATATGTTGTTCCGTGAAATGAGATCTGACCTTTGAATGAGACATTACGGGTTTTAGTACTAGTTCTTTAAATCAAGAGCAGGCCAGTTAGCATCGCTGGGCCTCAGTTTCCTCTTCTATCCAATGAGGAGTTTGGTCTAGGTGTCCTCTATACATCCTTCTGGTTCTACTTCTAAATGACACTACATATTGCTTCTTTTCTCTAGGACTCAGTTTGTGCATCTGGAAACAAGCAATGGGGGTGACCCAGGTGGTTCCTAATGTCCTTTGCAGCTCCATCAGCTGTGGATCCATGTGCAAAGCCATGTTTTCTACCTCGTGTGTCATTCCTATTGGATACCATCATGTTTTACCACCCCAAAAATGCCAGGTAACCTGATGAAGACCTGGAATTCTGGTGCCAAGAGAGGACTTGGAGATGGAGCAGCTTTTCTGGCCAGGGGCTCTAACTGCCACAAGGCCAGGCTGCCACAGCCCTCAAAACAAAGGGAAATGCGTGGGCGGAGGGAGCGCCTCTGCTGTTTTCTTTTAGATGGTCTAGAAGACTAAGGAAATGAGGGTGAGCTATCTGTACAGAGGTTTTGATTTGACACTCCAGCTGGGTCTGCAGTGAAGAGGGTGGGAGGGAAGGAAGGCGCAAGACATAGACAGGTGCTACTTTCTATTGGACTGGGGAGATAGAGGAGTGCGGGTGGTGCTTCAGTAAGGAACGGATTTTGCAGGAGCTTCTGGTGTAGTTCTCAGGGTGGGCAGATGGAACATCTCCCTCCCTACCTTTGTTGACCCTGAACCTATAGCTTGCTTGTATCTTTATGGAAAATCAAAAAGTGTTCTTAACTACTCATCTCCATCTTCAACCTCATCCTCAACCACACAATGCTATACACTTTTCAGGTTACAGCTCTTTTGGCATCCGTAACCTCATTTGACCCACAAGACAACTCTGTGAAATAGCTATTATTACTCGGATTTTCCAGAGGAAAAATTGGAAGTTCAGAAAGGGAACTGAAGTTGTTCACGATCACCTCGGTGTAGAGCTGAGACTGGGACTGAGCCCATTCGTTTGACTCAAAGATTGGTGCCCTTTTCCAGCCCCCAAATGACCTTTACTTGTCAAGACTGTTAGCTGAAATGACAAGTTTCTGAGTTGTTGCTCATTCAAGGACTCACAGAGCCACAGTAGAGAAAGAAGGAATTAATACATTAATAGGCTCAATAAATCCTAGCAGTAGAGGGAACCCTGGAAGTGGCTAGGACATCCCCTGGCTCACCCCTTCAATTTTCAGATGGGGGAAATGCCCAAAGTCATGTACAGAGTCAGGATCAGAGCTAGGACTTCACCTGCTTGTCGTTGCCATCTGCACAGGCACTGTTTGCTTTTGCTGGCTTTTCAGCCACCAGCAACCTGAAGAGATCATAACTACTTTAAAACCCTTGACTAACACTGTGAGTCTAACAATATAACGTTTTCTACCAGCGTGGACATGGATTAAAGAACCCTGGATGGAGGGAGGCCAACATGCTCCAATCTCAGCTGTCATTTTACATTTGATCCATCCTGTGCCAACAGTTGGATTTATTGCTGGTGAGAACAGTGACTCACGCTCTTTCGATGCCAACCAACTAATTTATCCTGCCATGGCTTGGTAGGTACAAATGTTTAGTATGTGATAAAAAATAGAGACCCCCTGTCATCCATTCCCTTAGGATCAGTTTTGCCTGATCCTGAGGCTTTCTCAAACCCAAATCAGACATTTACCCCAAATGTAACCAGATAGACTTTATTTTAGGAATCACTGACTTATGATCCAGTCAGGAAGGCTAGCAAAATATAACAGGGAAAGGCGTTTCATTTAATTTACCTGTCCTGAGCCTATACCCACTTCTTTCATTAAATTGATCTGTCACCTTTGGCAACTTATCTCCTCTCTCTGAGCCACATTGTCCCCTTCTGCCAAATGAGAGGGTCAAAGTAGGTGACCTTTAGCCTGTTTTAATTATTGGGCTTCTTATAAGATTACAACTTTATCAGAAGCATCTTGCTACCTCCCGGTTTTTCTATATGGTCTTGCTATGCATTGGGGTAAGGTCGGGCCCGTATTCTCATAAGGTCCTGCTCTGTTTCTAAAAGGAAGAAGAACTCCCTGAAAGTTAAGATGAACTATATCAATTTAACCTGTATGAAGTTAACTTCAGGATCAGAAATGGGGAGTACAATGAACTTCAGAACTTAACATGACTTATGCTTTCTCTCTTTCATTATAGTATTTTTTTTGAAAGCTACTTTCCAGGCCAGATGGACAGGCCACCCGTCATAACCATCCAAGCGGTGGAGATGAATTTAGAGAAAAACCCCACAGGGCTAAAAACAAATGGGATGTTTTATTTTAAAAGTCACAGATAGCTGTCTCAAGATTTAGCTGGTTTTGACCCTGGAGATCTGGCTGTATTGATTTTTCTAACATAACTGTGAAAATTCAAGTCTGAATCTTGAATCTTTTCATTCATTTGTTCAACTGATATTTCCTAAGTGCCTGTGCAGTGCCCGACACTTTGCTAGGGCTGTGGGAAAATACCTCCCTGATCATAAGGAACTTACAGAGGATATTTGGCACATGCACACATCACGGTGGTTTAAAACAGTGGCTTCAATGCCATGAGAAAGCTCTGAGCTGTTCAGAGGAGAGTAAGATCCCATCTCATTGGAAGTGTTTCCCAAAAGAAGCAACATCTTCAGCCTCAATGGTGGTCAGGCAGGATTTTAATTCAATGTTATAATGAGCCAGGGATTGGAGAGCTGACTTCTCTGTGATTCAGTTTCTTCAGCAGTAGAATGGGATAATAATAATGTTAACCTCACAGCTTCCTTGTGAGTAATATGTGAATTCATATGCATTGAAGTGCTTAGAAAAGTTTCTGGGACGATCAATGTAAGTGCTCAAAAACATCAATCATCATTTTTGTTCTCAACATCAGAGTGAAGTTACCCCCAAGTTTCTTGCAGCCTCTAAAGAGAGATCCATGGAGGGAAGACCCATGCTCATAGAATGTCTTCATATGTTACAGTAAAACCTACTCAGCTTTGTACAGTGTCCATACTGTATAGTTAACAAGTGTGCTCTCACTTTCCCTCTCTCCCACAACTCATCTACTCACTCATCTTTCTCTATCTCTCAATCTCAAACACACACACACACACACACACACACACACACAACTGTTTCTCTCTGTAGAAGCTGGACTGTTTATCAAAAGCCCCGGGTGTAGGAGTGTTTCAAATGATTTTTGGAAACTGAAATGATTTCAGAGATAATAAGCATCAAGCCTGTGGGTGTGAAATACAAACAATAAGCGAGTTCATATCGAAATCTTTACATTTAAGAGAGATGGGTTTTCCTTTGTGTTGCTTTTTTTTATTTTTTCCAGAAGCATCATCATTTATGCGGTTTAAAAATGATCTTTCCTCTGGAAATTAGACATCACAACATACAACACAGAGATGTAGCTGATTAATTGTATGAAGGGCTCAATCTCTTCTGAGTGAGGTTTCATCCTCTTTCAGGCATGGCAGCCTACAAGAATAAATTTGCTTTGAGTCATATATTTTACATAAACCAAAGAGGTTACCCCTAAGATGAACTGTCTGGCTTATTGTTCCCCACCCCCACTGTGTCCCACATACCATTATAGGAAGGTATTAGCAGTTTCAAAACTTGAACTTTCTCTCAAAAATTTCTTTACTTGAACCAAGCAGGATTTCTAATTTAAAAATTATTGTCACTGTGCCATTTGTAATTAATGATTAAGGGTATGTTACCTTTTCAGATGTAAAGATAATGAGATAATATTTATCACTTCACATGAGTGTGGAAAGTACTGGGGAAAGGTTTGCCCTCTTAGATCCAGTTGTTATTTTTTTGTCCATCTCATCTCTGTTCACACTGTGAACAAGGACAAGCAGTTGCAAGAGTCTGAGTGAGATTAGAGTTCTTGGAGCTCACCTAATTTATCCCACACAGTTTCCATTTTACAGGTGGAGAAAGTCAGGGCCAAATAGAGAAAGTGACTTGCCTAAGGTCACGCAGGGATTAGAACCCAGGACTTCTGAATCACGGTCCAGGATTCTGACCACATAACAAAACTGTAAGATGCTATGCCATACCACAGCCTCAGAAACACCAGAGTTCTCATAAATTGTAATGACATGATACAATAATATTTGACCTAAAATGGTTGTCCTGGGGATAAGTGAAATAATGAATGTGAAATATCCATGTAAAATCTGAAAGCACTAACTAGATAGTTGATACGGACTGCACAACATTTACCTAAATTGAGGAAAAAGGTGAGACATATTTTCTTCTCGCAAGTAAAATAGAATTCCCAAGTCCATTTTACATGTCTGTTTGTCTATATGCCTTCTCTCAGCCTGGAGTTTCCTTTGCATAGTTCAGTACTAGGAAGTTTCATTTCATTCCAGAGTGAGACATAATTTGTCTCAGTCTGTCATATAGCTGTCAATCTTCAGCCAAACCCAAGTGTGACTAAGGTCAGAAGCAGAAACACTAAACTTTAAGATGGCATTTGCTGACCTACACCCAGGGCAGAAAGTCTAAACTCTGAGCGGAGGACCCCCCCAATCAAATACATAAATAATATCTTTGGTACCACAAAGTCTTTCCCTTCAGAGCAAGGGAGACTGGAAGAGATGATCGGAGTTTAATTCACAAGATACGTTGGGCTCAAGAATGGCCGTACACGCTGCTCATGAGACTTTTAAGATATGGATTTAAGACAAGTGGAGTCACCTGTCAGATTGGCAGAGACACATTGTATGCTTTGGAAGCAAGATAAGACTTGTTTGGAGCCAACCACAGGAGGAAGTTCCCATGAGACAGAGTGTTGCTCAGAACTGTTGAACAATCTAAACTGTTTAAACATGGAGCCAGGCTGCCTCTGACAAAGTGAGCGCCTCATCTCATAAACTGTTCCACAGAGGCAGTGGAAGGGGGGAATAATCAAGCCCAGAGAAGTTGGAGACCCAACAAAGTGCTCTGTGGTCAGCCACACCCCAAAGAGTCACTGAGAGTCTAGAATTCCTTTTTCCAAAGAGGAAGGATGCTGGTGGAGCCACGGGAGTCAAAATGACAATAGGCAGAATGGAAAATCCTTGTGTGGTCTCATCTTTCTTTTCCCATAATAGAATGATGAGATCCTGCACTCAGGGAAATGAGAGGGCAATAAATTTCCAAGGCAATAAAAGGAGCTGCTGCTAGTCCTATATTCAGGCAACATGCAGAAATCCTTGCTTTCAAATGAATTGTGGTGGGTTTTTTTGTTGTTGTGTTTTTTTTTTTCCAGCGCAGAGGCTTCCGTGGCTGAAGTGATGTGATCCAGATAGTGCAGCTGGGTTGCATAGTGCTCAGTGGTACTGGACTTGGACAGCCACCCTGCAGGGCCCAGCAAGTGTAGCACTGGCATGGGGTGCTCGGGAGGGGGGGGTGCTAGGGTGGTTGTAAACTTTCTCTTGGAATCTGTGCTGTTGCTGTGAGAGGCCAATGGGATCATCAGAGAATGTCTTACTGTTTATCAAAATGGGCTTCATGGAATACTGGTTGCGTGAGGTCTATGTTCTAGGGCCAACTTAGAGGAATGTTGCACACCCCCAACCCTCTCCCCTTGCAGATTTGCATGTAAAGCTATGAGAAGGGTTAGAGCAAAGCAACCTGTTTCATTCTGAATAATTCTGCTTTTCTCTTACTTAGTTGACCAGGGTAACCATTTTTACCTGCTACTGCTCTCATCTTGAGGTCTGATGCTCTATAGTGAATACTTTGGATAACATTTTTGGGTAATCCCATGGATGACTACTAATAGTCACTGACACAGGGACCCACAGAATGTTAGAGCTGAAAGCAACACAGAATTTAGTGTCATGCCTCTATTTTTTAAATAAAGAAAGCAGAGGCCCAGGAGAGTTATGCAAAAGTACTGACCGAGGGCCATTAATCCTGACCTACAAGAACCTGAAATTTTAAAATGTCATCAAATGAATGTGTAGCATTAAATCATGGATTATGATGTAATATTATATTATCTATAAGGTTAAATGAGAATGACAAAAATCTTGGGCTTGGAATCAATAGAACTGGCTTCTAACTTGAGGTCTCTGGCTTTTTCACTGTCACTGCTTGGGCCCATCATTCCACTTTTATTAGCACTGGGTACTCTCCTCTCGAAACTGGGGAGAATAGTGCTTGTCTGGCTGATTTCACAAGTCCTGGTGAGAATCAAGAGACAGGAAGCATGTGAAAGTGGTTTATAAGTTGTAAGGCACTATATAAAGGATAGAGATCCTTCTTCCTCCTAATATGTTGATGCTACTATTGGCAACAGAGGAGATGGGTCTATTTTACGCTGCTTTCCTGTTTCGTGAGGGTGGTTTGCATGAATCTCTCCACAGACTCCATCTTTTAACCACTTTCGTGGGTCAGCGAGGTGAACTGTTACCTCAGTGTGGAAGCTCTCAGCAAAGTCAATTGTTCCCGGGAAAGGGACATTGAATTGATGACCTTACACTCACACACAGCCAAGCTGACTCGCAAGGGAAAGCAGAAAGTTATGGGTAAGGCCAAACCCTCAGCGGCGTTTTAGATATTTGCCTCTTAATTCTCATAAATGCCCATGAAGAAAACAAAGGCCTCCAAAATTCTGTCTCGTCAGAACTAAGAAGAAAAATAAGAAGAAGCCAACAGCATCACCAGCAAAAGAAAAGAGAGTGAAAGAGACAGAATGACTCGGTGGATGAATCTTTATCTGTGGAATGTTATTGATGATCTGAGTGTAGTGTGAGATCTTAAGTGAAATGAATTGGTGGTTTCAGTTCCGGATATGGTATGCAAAGAAAAAATCGCTCTTTGAAATTCAGAGCTTCTTTGGCTACGCTTCAGAAAGCCGCATGCCTGAAGTTGAGCGTGGAAACACTCATTTCTAGCCCTTTGAGATTGGCCTCTCCAGTCCCCAGACTGTGGGCAGGATCTGAGGCCTAATGGGAAACCGGAATTGGGTCTGGGCATACCTGGAGGAGATCAGAGAGAAGGTTGTTGGATGCCCATCTTTCAAGGTGCTTGGCCTCCCAGAAGGTTCTAAAGGCAGTGCAGACCTACTGACCACACTATCGCTGAAGCGTATCAACTTGCAGTTGGTAGTAGGTAGATGGCCTGAAACGGGAGAAAGTAAAAATACAAATGCAGTGCTTACCATATCTTCAGAGTCATATTAAAGCAGGTTTCCTGACTTGTCCACTTTGGGGAAAAACATGACCCTCAAGCTCTGAGTGTAAAAGTTACCGTGTGTTTTCATACTAGCAAGCCCTAGAAGCAGTGGCCCAGTCTTCTTGACTGTTGCAACAATCTGTGGATTTGGTATTCTGTTTGCCACTCAGGTACTAGGGAGCACTAAGAGAGGTATTTTCAGTAATATATTTAAAAGAGAAAAGCATGTTAGAGATTACATTTTTCCCATTTTCCCTTTCTACCTCAAACAGTTGCACTTGATGTGTAAGTTAAACTCAGGCATGGAACCCCAGGATGACAGGAGGGAGCTCAGATCTTCTAGAAGTGATAATTTCAAGCTTGACCCTTAGACCTTAAGTCAGTGGTTTGCAGACTTTCTGCAGACCACCTCAGCAACAGAAATAGCCACTAAGATGGCCTTTTGCTTCCATTTGATCAACACATTAAAACAACTTGCTTAAGGGTAATGAGAAGAATGCTGGCTTAAATGAGAATTCAGTGAGAGACAAGATGGTGTTGAAAGATCGAGGACTAACAACAGACTTGGCTTAGGGTCAGAAGATCTGAGTTTACTACACTATGACCTCTGGCAAGCCACTTAATCTCTCTACACCTCAGTTTTCTCATCTGTAAAGTATGAAGAGCGATTACAAAATGAGAGCGTGTATGTGAAAGCATTTACCTTATAAATGTTAAGGACTATGCAAAGGTTCATAGTTATTACTATATATAAGCTTCTAAATATGAATGATTAATTTGTGTTAGAAGTGAAATTTCAGACTTCATCATAGAACAAGCATTAATCTTCCAAATTCTTTCACCTGGAAAGCACTTGTGAAACATATTAGTCTACATTATTCATTTATTTGCATGCCACTTCCAAAAAGTATTCAAAGTAACTTCTAAGATAATAGTATCATCAAAACACAAATACAAGATTAAGGTTTGGTCATGAAAGAAGAGGACGGTGAGGAAGAAGAAAACTCAGAATCAGAATAAATTTAATGAAGCATATAGTGTGATTTTTGGCTTCCCAGCAGCTTAGACAAAAAGGGGAATGCATTGTATTATTAGTCCTCTTCATCTAGTAACAGGGAAATAGCATGTATGGATTGGGAGGTGGGGGTCCAAATCTTTCCTGGCACTGAAGTCCCCAAGAAATGTGTCATGAGCATCTTTATTGAAGGGATATCAAGACATAAAATGGGCCGGGATCTTTAAAAGGAGATACAACCAAGATACTGTTCCAGTCTAACCACTAGGCAATATTTCCCTGTGAATCAGTGCTTGTCTTCCCAGAACAAACAAACAGCAAGATGATTAATAGAAGGAGCAGGCTGCCTTAAAAAAAAAAAATAGGGCAGTGAAAATCAGAATGTTTGCCCCTGGCTGGGGCGTGCTGCTGGCTGGGTACTCACGCAGGCAGTCACCACTCATTAGGGGAGCCAAGCAGGCAAGGCAATCGGCAAGGTGCCTTGCACAAGGTCATTTGGTGTCTCTGAAACTGACTCTGCATTCTGAGTTCCTTAATATGATTTTTTAGGTCACAGTGTTCTAGGCAAAGCTCCCTGTTGATGTACATCTCTCATGCAAGATTTAGATCACCTCTTTTCAGGCAGAGCGCCATGGAATCACCGCCCATGATTTCTGAAATAGAGTCTGATTGGGTCCTGGTAATGCCCAGCTGGAGTGGACAGTGATCTCCGCTGTTGACACATTGTGGGACAGTTGGCATGCCTGAGATGACCAGAATCGAGTCCTCGTAAGCTATTATTATTTTAATGCCACAGTAAATTCCTGTTCACCTAAAACGGCTAGGGAATGGAGGATTCTGGGCAATGGAAAATTCTGGTTTGTCTGATTATCATCTATGTCATTTGCTGATTCTTGGCTGCCAAAAAAGTAAATTACAGTACACTTTGCTAAACACTAAAATTCTACACTGTTATGATTTAAGCTTTCTTTGATAATTCACAAGATACTTCAGGATCTATTAGCGTTCAATATCACCGTTAAGATCGTAACCTCTTTTTCTGGGATCCTGGGTGGAAATGCAGAGACGTGGAAAATTGGGCAGCATCCGTAGTAATTTCCAACTAGGCCAGTGGAATCGCTGTTGCTGTTTAGTTGAATCACTTCATCCTGGATATCGGTTTGTTGGCAAGTGAAATCATAAACATAAACATATTAGCACAGGATCTGGTATCTGCTAAGTTATGGCTTTACCATTATCCCCCCCCTCAAGAACATCAAGGGGAAAATACAAAAAGAAATGAACCTGATTCATTTAATTGGCCAGCTTAGCATCTGAACAAATTCAATGCCCAGTTAAATTCATTAGTTCTGGCGGGGACCACAGAAATAACATGCCTAATTCCAGTCTTGTAAAATAAAACTAAGGCCCTGAGAAAGAGTGCGACTCTGCTATGGTCTCGTGACTGTGAAGGGTTACAGTTGATGGTAGAACCTCCCTCCTGGGGCTAAAGCTAAAGCTCTTTTTAGCAGAATTTCTATACAGTGGGGGCAGCAATGGA
This sequence comes from Hipposideros armiger, assembly GCF_001890085.2. Taxonomy (NCBI): domain Eukaryota; kingdom Metazoa; phylum Chordata; class Mammalia; order Chiroptera; family Hipposideridae; genus Hipposideros; species Hipposideros armiger. The sequence continues at coordinate 5,460,411 of NW_017731364.1, read as the reverse complement.
GAAATGGAGGAGAAACGTTCCCTTGTGTAGGGACTCTAGGAACTCATTATTATCAATACGGTTTGAAGGTCATCAAAGTCCCCTTCTGTAGAAGAGCCTGGCTTGGCTCTGAAACAGTTCACAGGATCAAGGACTAATGAAGTCCCCAGGATCCAGTCAAAATGAAAACTTTTCAAAAATAGCAAAGAGCCATACAACTCTCCGCTCCTGAAAGAGTAACTTTATAAAAAGTCACAAATGGGTTTAAACTCCTAGCATCTTCCTTTGTGTTTGCCTGTGTTTTGAAGCTTGATTCATTCCTCTCTCAGCTTCTTGGGTACTTTCAAAAGTGAGTCTGTACTCACTTAACATCCAGATTAATTTATGGTGAACTCCTTGTGTAGGAAGGGGAAGAAGGAAATGAATAATTTTAATGCTGATTGCATTTTTGAAAGGGCTCAATCTCCTCAAAATGAGCTGCTCTATTGGTTCAGAAGTGTTTTCTTTTCCTTAGTTTCAAATTCTGACCTGTCTCTTTTCCTCTTACCATTCTCTGTGCTTTCACTCCCATCTTTGATCATGGGTCTGGAAATCTTTGATCTTGGGACTGAGATCTCTCCTGCCTTCCAGAGTGAAGGAGGAATCTCACACAAGACCAATCCAAGAGTCTGAGGGCCCCAAATCCTGCTATTACCGTTTCCAGAAAGGTGCTTTTGATATCTGGCCTTCTGTCACATATTTTTTTTTTATAACTTTAAAAAAAAATTTTTGTTAGTTTCAGGTGTACAGAACAATGCAATAGTTATCCTTTTCACCCTCACAAAGTAACAACCCCCCTCTTCCCATCTATTGCCCTCCCCCCCGATATCATATCATGCTATCTGTTACAATTCCATTGACTCCATTCCCACTCTCTACTCCATGTCCTGTGACTATATGTATATATAATTATAGTTGACATACAATATTATTCAACATCAGCGTCAGAAATACAGTGCGGTGGTCAGTCCTCTACACTGACTATGAAGTGGTCTCCCCCACAAGACATGAGTCCATCTGGCCCCCTAAGAAATATTTACAACATTATTGATTATATTCCCCAGACTGTCTTTCTCTATCCCTGAGGCCATATTGTAGTTACCAATTTGTATTGTCTCATCCCTTCCCCTTCTCCTTTGTCACATCTTTTTTTTAGTTCCAGGAGACTTCTTCTCAGAGACATCTCTCTCTCTCTCTCTCTCTCTCTCTCTCTCTCTCTCTCTCTCTCTCTCTCTCTGTGTGT
>NW_017731364.1:5424377-5459141 GCF_001890085.2 Hipposideros armiger | reverse complement strand
TGTGTTTGTGTGAGTTGTGTGTGTGTGCATGTGCGTGTCTGTGTGTGCACCTGCATGCACGTTATCCTGCCATTTTCTGTAAAAGCCTTGTGTTAATTACAAATAGACAATTGATCAAAGAATTATCCAGAAAGGCATCATAGAGTTCATGTGTTCAACCTTCCACAAGGCTTGAATGACATCACTACCAAGCCACTTCTGCAAGTGGTCATGTAGGCAAGAAAGGGAAGTAGTGAGAGCAAGGCTCTCCGTACTGTTTACCTCGTCCCACCTCAGGACCCTCCAGGGACCTCCATGGCCTGTAGAATGTATGCTAACCCTTGGAGATTGGCACTCAAAGGTAGGAAGAGGGTCTGGCAAAAATTGGTACTGGGTAAATATTGTTAAAATAAATAACAAGGCAAGTCTCTAAGGCCTGGCTGACCCATTTGTCCCACTGCTTCCAGCATGGTGGCAAATCCCTCTTCCATCTCTTTACACCCACTGCTACAGCCAAACATACGGCCTACCTTCCCCCGCTGCCCTGTGCTGCGACTCCTCCATGCTCTCTTTCAAGCACTTTTCCTGACTGGCATGGTCAATGCCATTTCTGTACCTTGAAAACACTTCCTCCTTTGTGAAGTACTCCCTCCTTCCCCCTTCATTCAATCTTGCCACTTTCATCCACCTGGACTTTCCTCTCTGTTCCCCAAAGAATTTAGCTATATAATCTGAGGTACATTACTGACCTCCCTCACTAAAGTCTGAGCTCCTTGAGGCCAAGACCCATTTCATCCCTCTCTGGGTTCTCCACAGCACCTAACATTGGGCAGGGCGTGTGGCTGCCACAGGACAGGCCCTCTGGCTTGAATTCACTCTCAGGTCACCTTTTCCTCTAGCCTGATAGAGACGAAATGGTGTGTCTTCACTCTTTTCTCCTCCATCGAAAGCTGAGTTAGGAATTATTTCTGTCCTCACCTCTCACCTAAATCTACACAAGTCTATCCTGAAAACCACACCCTCAAATTATGGGGTAAACAAAGGTGGCCACTGGAGGTATGCAACATAGCGGCACATGCACGCCTGCCCAGGCCCTTGTGGGGCCCTGGAAATTTACAGGAATGTATAGCTGTGCTATTGCTGAGCCGGCTTGAAACCTGTTTCGCTTGAGGCTTCTTCCCTCAGCAGGTATGTTGGGGTATTGTGAGTGCTGCCAACTAGGACAGGAGGACAGCAGCCCATGCCCAGGTTTCATTTATGCCAGGGCAGCAGGGCTCCCCGGGCTTTCTGATCCTTAATCATGAACCTGGGAGCCCTTTAGTTCTTTCAAGCAGTCAAGCCAGGAAGGCTGTCTGATTCCAATGGCAATAACCATCATGAGTTACAGACTCTGAGAACCTGGAAAATCAGAGCTGGGGGTAACCTTAAAAATCACCTCTTCTGATTCTTCATTTCACAGATGACAAACCAGATAAGGGCTAGTTGCCTTGCTTTTCAGATAAGGGAGATAGACCGTCTCCATTCATTTAATAACGCGTGCATCCACCCACCCATCCTTCCATCCTACTCACTCATTGGCCAAATACCCACTAACACTAGGTGCACAGCCTGTGCTTGGCTCTGGATATAAAAACATGACTAAGGCATGGTCCGTGTTTCACACACACACACACACAATTATGATTCAGTGTGATGTGTTCTAATGCAAGTGTGAACAAAACGTGTTATGAGCACCTAGAAGGCAGTGACTAATCTTTTCTGCGGGAAGAATGAGGGAAGACTGTAAGAAGAGATGACATTCAAACAAAACCTTAGCAGAAGGGAAAAATTCTATAAACAAAGAGGGAGGATGGGGATCGCAGAGCGAGGGCAGCCTGTGCAAATGCCCAGCCTCAGGAGAGCGTGAAGCATGCCGAGAGCGCAGTGAGGCTCCAGTGGGCTCCTGAAGAGGCGGGGTGGGGCGGGGCCTGGGACACGTGCTGTGGCTGGGACACGTGCTGTGGAAGCCTGTTGTAGTTATCTGAGTGCTTGAGCTTCATCATGGTGATGACAAGGAGCTTTTCAAAGTTTTCGGATAAAGTAGTGTCACATCAAATTTACATTTTAGTAAGACCTCGTTAGCCATAGTAAGAAGAGACAGAGGCTGTTGCTGAGGGGGCTATTGCAATTGTCCTAGAATAATAAAAGCAGCCAGGGAGCTGTCAAACAATTAAATCAGGTCATGTCACGTCCTTGCTTACGACCCTTTATGCTCCATACTCATCCCCCACCTGTTTACTTGTTATCACAAATTCTTGTTGTTTTCATAATAATACTCATTACTGTATTAAATCGTCTTATGTTTGCCTGTGATCACCTGTCTCCAATCCTAAAATGAGAGAACCATCAGAGCCAGAGCTACATGTGTCTTACTCATCAATGTATCCCCGGGCTTAGTATAGCACTTGGGACAGAACAGGTGCCCACAAAGAGTTTCCAGAGTGATTGACGAGACCTTGACCTCGGGCAGTGGTAATGAGGAGATGGCATTTAACGGTGGAAAAACAGATCCTCCCTTCCCAGGTTCATTATGTGCCTAATGAGTGGATGGTAGCTGGTCTTCAGAGAATGAGTTTATGTTCTTAACTGACTGAATTTACTACCCACATCAGAGAAGTCTTATGCCAGGCAACCCTGTTTTTCCTCCTGGCTTCTTCACTGTGGGTTTCCACAAATTACCCATCTCTAGAATGTAATCTTCCAGGGATCCTTTACTTGGCGCTTCCATGTTCTAGTCCCAGATCTGCCACTAACTAGTTTTGGGGCAGAGAGGCCACTTTTCTCAGGGCCTCAGTTTCCTTATCTGTAAAATGAGTGCGTTAGCCAAGGTCCTATAAGATGCTTCCTAACTTACATGCTATGAGTCTCAAACTTCCCTAGCTAGGGCAAGACTTCTCTCTTTTCATTTTTTTAAGTATATGAACAATGCTTTTTCACAAAATCTCAGAAAACACATTTTTTAGTATTTCTCTGTTTTCCCTTTCAATTTCTAGCCCTAAGTATTTTTAGAGCTATAATCAGAGCACATGTAAAATTTTGTGTTCCGCTCTTGTCCTTGAACATCATTTGTTATATGCCTTTCATGTTGCCACAACGTCTGCCCATTTATCATTTTAATGGCTACATAATTTTCCGTAGAGTTAATATATCATAAATTATTTAACCATTCCCAAATTGTTGGGAATTTGGATTCCTTCCAGGTTTTGATATTTTAAAGAGCTTTGAACATACAGATTTTTTTTTTCTTTTTTAGAGCTATTTTCCTTAGGGTAAATCCCTAGGAGTGGGATTATTAGGTGAGTTTTATGGTTCTTGAAAAGTATTGCCAAATGGCTCTCCAAAAGGATTGTTTCAATTTGTATTCAGTTTGCGTTCCATGCACGAGTGTGCCAGTTTCACAGAAACTTTGCCAGCCTGTTTTTAAAAATCAATTTCCTTTATTTTTTCAAGTTAAACTTGTATGAAATGGGGCTTCCCGATTGTTGCTGTATTGAAATGATCATCGGTCAGGCTAAAGTTTTAATGCAGCTCTTGGCAAATAGAAATATTCAATAACCAGTATTGTTATTATTACAGAAAGAGGGAACTTAGGAGGGCCAAGCATGCTTGTCCTACCCTCTAACTCATTTTTTTTTCTACTACTGTCTCCAGTTCAGCTTACTACAGATACTTTCCTTCCCTTCAATGTTTCCTTCAATGAAAGTGCCACCAAGTGTCCTCTGTTCCAAGGTGGTCCGTGTTCCTTCGGCTTAGAAGTCGCGGGCCAGGCTCCCTCTCCTGCCGATGCTCTCTTCCCTTCTATTTCTTTATCAAGGAAAGATCCTTACTAGAGATGGGAAGCTGACTTTCTTTCTTGAAGCTGCCACTTATGTTCACCTGCAGTACACACAGCCAGCTTCTCCTATTCCTCCTCCTCCCCAGTTAGCCCTTTCGCTATTTGAACAATGATGATTATTTCCCGGGTGGGTTGTTTTCTTCTCCAAGTTGGAGATCTCATTTTTTTAAGGTACCCCTTATCCTGTCAAGTTTTCATTTTCTCACAGTCATGGTTGCTCTTTTCTGAGTGAATGGCAATCTGTAAAGTCCTCCCTGTAAGTGTTGAGTCTATTCATTTATTAAAATTTACTGAGCACCTTCCATGTAACAAGTAGGGATATGAAGAGGACTAAGACCTAGTTTCTTGCCCTCAATATGCTCAGAATCCAATGGGTCGGAGAGGAGCACACCCCGCCAAGGATTTGACCTTAGGGAACTCTTAGGCAGTCACCCGGTGAGTTGATCAGGGGTGACAACCTCAGGAAAACCTGATGGCCCTTTGTACAACCAAACCTACATGTGCTTCATTGGTAAAATGATGACTGATCTACCAACAAGAAAATGCCATATAGCATTTGGTAGGCATGTGATTGCATCCCAGAGTCTGAATTTCTGAGGCTTAGACCATGAGAAGGGTTCTAAGAATGTTACGGGGTGACCACGCACCACACAGGTTTGATCCAGGGCCATGCTTATAATGGAGGCTAAAACGCCTAAGTACCCACCTCGATAAGGCTGCTGACTATTCAGGAAGCTGGTGGGAGTCTAAGAAAAGTCAGTTCCTTCAGTAGGAAGGAAGGGAGCCTACTAGTAACAAGCAAGGAGATAAACAGAGAAAACCCTGGTGCTGGTCTGCCATTATAGAGTGACCTGGTTATCTCACTTAACTTCTCTGGAACTCAGTTTCTTCATCTGTAGAAATGGGTAGTGTTGGACTGTTTGATCTGTAATGTTTCTTACAACTCTGATAATCTGTGACTATAGAACAGCAGATCCTGGTTTGTTCCTTTCTGTGATTTTCTCATCTTCCCTCATCCATCCCAGAAAAGCACAGAAAAGAAGGTGGCCTCATCCATCACTGGACAGATGTTGGAGAGTCCAGTGGGATCCCATGACCTCTGTAGCTACTTGGTGATCATGCCCAGTTGCAGCTAAGATCTGTTGCTGGCAGGGTTCCTACCCAGTGTACTGAGCCTGGTGTTGTAGCTGCTGCCTCTTACTTCCTCTCATTAAGGCAAACCACCATCTTATTTTATTTTGTTTTCCCTGAATGTTTTGAGTTTGCTGCTTCCCAGCTCTTGTTATTAGAACAGACATAATTAATAAGTCCTGGCACACGGAGCAGCCAGATTGGACAATCCGCCTTTTGCTCTCTCGAACTGTCTTCTGAGCAATCTGTGAGCCTGAATTTATAGCCTGGACCCCATACAATAGATTGTTTTGTAATCCCCAGAAAGAATCAGGAACTCAGCACATTGCCAGCTTGAAAAATTCTCTTTGTAGTTCATAGTGGAAGTTTAATCCAACCTCTTTGGTTAAGAACTAAAAGCAACATGCAATATCATCCTTTCTTAAGCCACTCTTGAGAAGACTATTCTGTAGACTTCTTTGGTTACCATTCTAGAATTTTCCATTCTGCATCATCAGGAATGGGCTCCTAAGGTCTTAGCCTATTCAACTTCTGTGGCAACCTAGACCCATTTCCTTAACAGAGATTAAAAACAAAGATTCACCATTCCCGATTTATCTTCCTTGTGACTGGAAAATATTGTTAAGGACCTTATCAGTGTCTTCTATTTTTACCTTAAGCAATCATAATTCCTTTCCACTTCAGGAAACACTCAAAAATATCAGGCATTTCCAATCCTGTCTTTTGAACTCTTGTTAATTTGTTCATGTCTGTTTAAATTGATAGAACCTAAATCCGACAAGCATGATCATGTTATAATATTCACTGAGCTACTACTTTTTTCTTGGTGCTGTGGGGGACACAAATTTAAATAAAATAAGATTTCTGCTGTCAAGTAGCTTATAGTTTATTATCATAGTAATTATATAAAGGGCTGCGTTTTATTGAGTTATAACAGTAATATAAACATGTCTGCACATTGACTCTCTTGGGGGAACTTAAGAAATCATTGATGGTTGTATCCCATCTCCCCAGAGAGTCTAGTTTAATTTGTTTGGGGTATGTACTGTGCTTTGGAAGTCTAAAAAGTCCCCAGGTAATTCTAATGTGCAAACCACATTGGGGACCACTGGTATAATCAAAGGAATGGGAAACACAAAAAAAGAAAAATGTCATTTTAATAGAGAAATTGAGAAAGTTTTTATGGGAGAGTTCAGTATAAAACTCTATTGGAGATTCAGGTGAACAGTGAGGGTTAAGTCACCATCTTTGAGGGTATGTAGACTGGAACTAGAACCTCAGCTCTGCCTCTCCGTAACTGTGTGTTCTTGGGTGCATTACTTACTCTTTCTGAAGGACTGCCATGAGCAAGAGCACACAGAATCTGGAGGAATGCAGGGCACATGAAAGGAGTAGTGGGAGGTAAGGTGGGAAGTGGGGGGACATAGTTTTTCCTGCTGAGAGGAGGTGGGGACTTGCAAGAGGGTAGGCTCAGAGGAGACAGAAGGAAAGTGGTGGATGAGGTAGATGTTATAAAGGATAGACTTTTCCAAATGTCCAAAATATCTCTTCTCTCCATCTAATCCTTCCACCCAAATCAAAGCCAGTTCAGCTGAGCTCCTGTTATGACCTAGAATACAAATCAAGAAGTTATGGCTCAAGAGTCAGACCAGAGTCATGCTCTAAGCAACTGAAGCTCATGAGCACAGTATGTGTAGTAGCCTCTTCATCAGCTGCTCCCTATGCACTCTGTTATTCAGGCTTTTAGATATTCCCAATGAGAACACAGGAAATTATGAAAAAAAATTATATCAAATATGTAATAAAAGGCCAACAGAATCAGAAATTGAGAATGAAGAAGAGAAGACTGAGAATAAAATACCTTTACTCTGAATAAACCCAGGTCTGTCCAAGTTAGCACTGATTGCTTTTAATGGTTCCATTGTGAGATTTGCTTAAATAACAAGTGGTTATAGTGCTGAGAATGTTGGTTCCCTAAACTCTGTCATGAGGCCCAAGACAGGACTAAAAGGAAACAAGCCTACATTTTCAAATGAAACCTAGTTTTGTTAGAGGATACATTTCAATGAGATGTCACACACATCGCCAACGCTTGGAGTAGAAAGTTGTAGACATTTTGCAAAATAGAATCAAATCGTAAAATGTAAGGGCTAGGAAGGTCTTTGGAGTTCATCTTATGTGTACAGATGCAGAGATGAGGGCCCATAGTGGTACCATGATTTGTACGGGGTCACACAATGAAATAAATGCTGAGGAGAGAAGGGAAATTAGGTCTTTTGTCTGCTAGAGCTCATTTACCACAAGAAACAGCAAATCTTTTTGGTTTTTCATTCAGGGAGAGCTGGGCTTTTCTTGAGTGACAGGTTACCTTACAACTGCTGAACCTTGTCACACACCTATATTATGGCCACAGAATTCTGTGTGCATTTACAAATCAACCTGATTTCATGAGTCCAACTTACCCTATCACCATTACTTTCCTTTGCTTGTTTTTCCCCCTTTTATTGCATCAATTTCACTTTGATATATTAGAAGAAGCATTGGCACAAATTGTCTTAATTCCTTTGTTGAACAAGGTAGTATAAAAAGATAAGTAGCTTCATTCCACTTGTACTGTGTTCTCACCATAGAAAAGAAGTTATATGTATTTATTGGTATCCACTATGTGCTTATGTACATTACTTTTTTTTTTAATTCCCTCAACATTACCATGAGGTATTATCTTCATGTTACATAGGGAAACTGAGTCTCACAGAATTGAAGAAATTGCCTGGATCTCACAACTGGCAAATGTGAGAAATGAGGTTAAATTCAGGCCTGACTGACCCCAGGGCTCATGTTCCTTCGCTTGCATTGGGTGACTCTCCAAATATATTTATTGCCCTGGAGCAGGAAAGCGGCCTAAGGTCTGCTGAATAGTCTGAGTGTACTGTTTTCCCACAATGCTTTGCTGCTTTATTCTTTAGAAATGCCCAATTATTTCACTCCGCAAGACCTCAAGTCTTACTCCAAACAACTGGTTTCCAAAGAATTGGACATTTTCCCTGATTTTAATGTTGGGGAAAGAAACCCAACCAGCTATTTTGCTTTTCACTCCATTACTTTACAAACACAAAAATAATCTTATTAAGATGTCAAAAATAAATTTTATTTTATTTTTATTGTTTAAGTTTAAGAAACATTTTTTTATTGATTAAAGTTTATTAGGGTGATGATTGTTAAAAATAAAAACAAAATAAAAAAATAAAAAATAAATCAATTTTAAATGTGCCAATGTGGGACAAAGACACCTCCTGTTTGGGAGAATCCAAAGAAATGGGCATAGACTCATATGTAGTCTGTGTGAAATGCAGCGGCCAAAATTCAAATTAACATGTTAACAGGACATTGATAAGAATGAGCTGGGGATAAACACAAGGTTGCGAAATAGGTTCACAAAGTCATTTAGGTGAGAGGCACACTACGTGACTGGGAATCTGCACAACTCTGTCCCTGTTATCAGTGCCAACCCACAGAGACAGGCCTCTGTCCTACCACTTCTTCTGTTGAGTAGATGGGAGTACCTTCTCTGCACCTTGAGCTAGATGTTACAGAAGAGCAAGGGTGCTACTTTGTGCCCTTAAGAAGCTCCAGTACTGTTGATGAATTTGACTTTGGTTATAATGAGCAAAGCATATGCCTAAGAGACTATTAGAGTTCATCTTACCAGGCAGAGCAAGTTTCTGGGCTGAAAGAAGTGACACAGAATTTGGACTACAGTAAGGTTTTACAGCAGTGCAACTTGAGGGACTCTCAGGTATACCAGTCTAAACCTTCATTTTATACCAGGAGTTTCCAGGGACACCCAAGGAGAAGAAATGGTTGGCCCAGGGAAATATAGTTAATTCATAGCAATAATCTTGCCTAGTTGTTAGGTACCAGGCCCTGCACTACACACTTTGCATAGTCAACTTCTTACGTAATCCATGACAATGCTCTGAGGTAGTTATTATCTCCATTTGGAGATCAGAAAACTAAGGTATTGAGTTGGGAGCTGCTTGCCTGAGATCACACAGCTAGTCAATTGTAGAGGTGGGATTTAAACAATGGTACATCTGACTGCAAAGTCCACTTGCCTTTTAACCATTAACAACAGAACTGGGACTGATGTCCAAAGCCAAGTTTACTTAGGTGTAATGCTTCCTTTAATGTAGAGAACCTTTAATTATATTCAGTGATTTATTCTGTACGAGTTTTCTGAGGGCCCACAATGAGCAGATCTTGGGCTAGCCCCTGGGGGTGTAAAAAATTAATAAGTGCATGTTCTTAACCTCTGGGATCTTAAAGTATAATGGAGTGAATGGCATTTAAAAAGTAAAATTACAGTACAGTGTGGTGAGTGCTATTATGGAGATATACACAAGTGCTGTGGGAGATCAGTACAGAGCAAATAGTTCTGCCTGGAAGGAATAAGGGGTGACCTCACAGAGATGGTAAAATGGGTCATGAAATATGACTGAGTTTTCCAATCAGAGAAGGGAAGAAGTACTTTCCAGAAACAGGGAGCAGCATGTGCAAAGGCACACAACTGTGAAAGACATCGATCTGTTGGGGTAAGTTTTGGATGACTACATGGGGTGAGGGGGTAGGACATAAAGCTTGGGATCAGCTTGTGAAGGGTATTTGTTCTGTGACCCCATCATGGAATTTTGTCTCAATTCTATAAGCAATGGATCATCAACAGGGATTCCTAAGCAGGAGCATGTGCTGGGTAGATTGCTTTTTAAGCAGATAACCCAAGGAGATGTGGAAGACAGAGAGCAGATGTTGCAGTGAGGTCCTGCTGAAAATGGATGAGAGCATCAGTCAAGGCATTGTGGATGGAGAGGCAGGATGGATGAGAGATCATTTGTTTCTGAAGTTAAGCTCCTAGGGTTTTATGACTGGCATGTGGAAAGGGAGGAAATGAAGTGTCTGAGAATGGCCCAGTGATTTCTAGCTTTGGAGGTGGAGTGGATGTGAATGCTATTAGCGGGGGCTGAACACAAAGGAGCAGGTTTAATAAAGCTAGGGTGACAGGTAGGAGAAAATGAATTCTTTTTTGAGCATGTTGTTATAAGTGTCTGCAAGAGCATCCCACTGGAGATGTGGGGTGCATTTGGGAAGACAAATGCGGTGATTGGGGGAGAAGTAGGGGGTAGAGATGGAGATTCAAGAGACCTCAGGATATTGGTGGTACTTAGAACTCTAGTACCAAGTAAGAGTCCCAGGGAGATCTGCGGGGTGGGAATAGATGAAGACCCAAGATAAGACCTGAGTATATGCTATAGGCCCTTCGCAGACCCAGAGTCCCTCATTGACACCACCTGGCTTCCTTAGGTGGAGCGTGTACACATAGGTCATTGCATGCTTACTTCAAAGTCTCTGTTAATTTATAACTTTTTCAAATAATTTTCTAAATTTATTAACCCAAAAACTATTTATCAAGAGTATAGTGACTGGCTGGAGATAGAGCAATGAGTCAGACACAGTCTCTGTCTTCAAGGAGTTTCCATCTAACACTGGGGGGAGTTTAACAGCAAATTAAAAAGCAAGCGTGAAAGTGCTTAGCAGGGTGCCTGATTTAATAGGTAAGAAATTATTTTAATTTAACAATGATATGCATAAGTAGCTGAGAAAAAGGATAAAGGTGGTTCTAAGGAAAAGGAGATCCCTAGATTTAGCTAGCGGCATGAGGAAGGCTTTTTAGAAGAGGTAGAGTATAGGCATGGAACATAGGTAGGATCTTAGCAGGCAGAGTTAGGAGTTAATGTTTGTTGGGAATGGGGGCACATGTCAGATGGAGAGAACTTGTCTGATAAGTGACTGTGTAAATAGGTAGAACCAACTGTTAAGAGAGACCTCACGTAGTTTAGTGCCTCTTATCCTATAGCATGAAGTGCAAGAACTAAGATTCATGCCAAACATTGAATACCCAGGGCTGGGCAACCATAAGCAGGACTAGTCCCCAAGAAGATCAGAGGGCTCTGGGTGACCCCCTGCCCAACCCCCATCCTGACTCATTGTGGGACCAAGCTGTTTTAGTGTTTCATTTCCCTTGGTCAAACCAAGACAATTTGAATGCACCTGCCTGTCTTCCGTACCCCCTATGCTGAGGGTGGCCGTTGTGCGGGGCAAGCAGCGCTTCCTAATTGTGGTCCTGTGGCTCAAGCCCCACGTGAAGACTCTTGGCGGTCTTACTCAAATGAGGTGGGGGCCGGCTGACTGCTCAGCCACACTTGGAGGACGCCTTGGTTATTCATTCTCAGTAGTTGTCTGGTCTGTTTTTGAAGTTGCAAATTTCAGAAGTGTGGTGCTACTCTTTTAATAAGGTGATGGGGAGGGAGAATGGGGTGAAGTGGAGTTCCACCTGCCAGAAGGTTCTGCTTCTCACTCCCATCCCTACCAACGACCTCCAGCCCCCTCCTCCCCACCAAATTAGACACATTTTGTATGCACAGCGAATGGCCTCACTGAAAAAAAAAAAAAGATGAGTGATAGGGGAAACAAAGACAGCAGTAAAAGCTATAAAATATCACCATGCACCTGGATGGGTCAGAGTCCTTTCAAACAAAGTGAATTTTTCTGGGAACTCCTACTTCATAGAGCAAAGGGCCTCCTTGTTTTTCTGCAAGGGCATAAGCAAGATATCCATTGGCTTATCCATTCAAGGCTCTGCTCCCACCAACCACACCTGCACGATGGCCAAGAAACCACATGACCCTAAGATGTATTTTTATGACACTGACCCCAGGGATGTAAACCTGTTGAGGTCGGTGTTTTAAATACAACAGTGAGAGTGGACCTGTTTGAATTCTCTTGGCCCCCAGGGCAGTTGATGATGAAGAAGATGATGATGATGGTGATGATTATGATGGTGATGATAATGCCATCAATAACTTTTTGTAGTAGTGAGTCATACTGCTACAAAGCACTTTCACCTTTATTGACTCATTTTCTCTCAAAAACACACTGGAGATCCCAGTCACCTTCAAAGTATCTCCTTAAGATAAACTACCACCTCTAGTAAAGTGGACTCAAGTGTAGATCGATTAGTTAGAGCTGTGCATGGTGGAACTTTTGGGATTTGCATTGTGGTCTTGCCCTTACCAGCTGGGTGACCTTGGACAAATCATTTCACCCCTCCTAGCCTTAGCTTCTTCATATGTAAAACGTGTTAATAATAACTGTCTCAGAGGGTTATTGTAGGGATTTAAATGGCTTCATGTAAATAAAAAAAGAACATTATAGACTCTAAAGCATTATGCAAATATTAATTACCACCTATACAAGGGTAAGCTATTTGCAAAAATGAATGTAAATATAGTTTTGAGATGGCGGGTATGGTGTGCCTGACAGAACCCTTTGCTTGGCATCAGAAGATTTGCGTTCTATTTTGGCTCCTACATGTCAGGTGGCCGTGAGTGCAGCTTCCAGATAGGCAAACACAGCCATGCAGTAGAAAAACGGCTGCCACCATCCACCTGTCACCTTGTCACCCATAGTAGGCTGAGTGTTGGCCCAAAAGGTGCCTCTACCCTAATTCCAGGAAGCTGTGAATATATTACCTTACATGGTAAAGGGACTTTGTTATGATTAAGTTAAGGATCTTGAGTTGGGGAGATGATCTTGGATTGCCTGGGTGGGTCCAGTGTAATCACAATGGTCTTTCAAAGAGGGATGTGGACAAGTCGGAGTCAGAGTGGTGGCTATGTGACACTGGAAGCCGAGATCGGAGTGATGCTCTCTGAAGGCAAAAAAAAAAAAAAAAAGACCACAATTCCAAGGATACATGGAACTTTAGAAGCTGAAAAATGCAAGCAAACAAATCTAGAGCCTCCAGAAGGAGCCCTCCCTGCTGAAAGCTAGACTTTAAAGCCCAGAAAAACTAAATTTGGGCTTCTGGCTTCCAGAGCTATAAGAGAATAGCTTTGTGTTGTTTAAAGTGATCCAGTATGTGGTAATTTGTTCTAGCAGTAATAGAAAACTCATACACTACCTTTATTTGGAGCTCCCCAGTCCCCAATCACACAGGACCCTGTTTTTGCCCTCCCAACTTGTACCCAACTTCTGAGTAGGCTAGTGGGCTGTGCCCAAGTCTCCCTCCACCTGCTCCCTTTCCTCAGTGAGCCAGTGTGGAGGTCACGCATTACTGAGATTTATAACTGATGAACTCATTGGCTCCATGCCTCCCATTGGCTGGAGGTCTTCCTGGGGCACTCTGGCTCAGGAAATGCAGCTTGAATTTGGACAAGTCACTGAAAACCTCCAGAATCCCTCTTTTTCATCTGTCATTTGGGGATAAAATTTTTTCATAGGGTGGTTGGGGAACTTTAAAAAATGATATCAGTGAAAGCTCTTCACCACCTATAAAATGCTCTATAAGTGTGAATACCTGTTATCAACATCATCATCATCATCATTATTTGAGAAACATAGATTTTTTTTCCCAACTTAATCTCTTCTTCACTCAACATGTGTGTTGTGGCAAGTGACAAGCACTCTGATTCTAGACAAAGGAAAAGAGTGTTTGTGAGGAGAATATCCAATTGGGCGTTGGATTTTGGACATCTGGATTATCCATGAACTTGTAATTTCAACACGGACCTAAACATATTTAAAAAACAAAACAAAACAAACCGAAAAAAATTAAGCATTATGAGGACATTAAATACACTAATATTGTCCATTTGGAGATGGTGAGGCGGGGCAAATTTCACTTGCCTTTCTCTTTGTGGAACTAAAATTAGAAATGACACTTTGCTAATCAGTAACAAGGTCATCTGAAAACAGGAGCTTTTAAGACATCTTTCAGCCACAAGACTGCCAGAAACAAAGGAGCTCTGCATTACTGCAAACCCATGCTCGCTGCATCTTACCACTGAAAAAATGGAAACCCCCACTAGTGCAAGCTCTTTCTCAAACATTAAAACCACAACTTACCTAAAACTCACCCTTGACTCTCAAAATGGTTTATGCACCACGACCTCACTAAACTTCTCTGGCTTGATTAGGATTGGAAAAAAATCAAGCAACCATCTGGTAAATTTGATCAGAAGAGCAGAGAATATTAGAATGCAAGGGGAAGAAGTTGGTGGAAAGTAAATAACATTTATCAACCACTTAGTTCAAGATGCAAAATTAGACTTTTGATACACGCTACCTAATTTAATTGTCACTATACCCCCATTATGTAACTATTATTTCCATTTTACAGATGTAGAAGTTGGGGCTTAGAAAGATTAAGTAACTTTCTAGAACATTGCAGTAGAACGTGGGAGAGCTGGCTTTCCAGGCCACTTCTAGTTCATCCCTTTACAAAAGAAGGAAAGTGAGAAGACTTTGTTGCCCTGAAGTGACATATTTACTTAGTGTCCCTATGATTTCTGAAATTTAGGTTCACTAAATAATTGGTCTTGATTCTTCTCTTTGAAACTACCCCCAAGTCTCTCTAAGACCTTGCAAACACAAGAGAACTGAAACATTACAGGGTGTTCTTTCTGGCCCTCCAGAGATGGTACTTCTCACGTATATCATCTGTGCCTCTGAGTGTGTTGAGGCCCATGGATTTCCCATGGGAAACTGAAGTCCCTTCTTGAGCTCTTTGCTATGTTCTGCTTTGTAATGACCCCATAGCCAATGAAAGTGTTCAGCAGAGCTTTTGCAAAGTTTTTGCCTTAGCCCAATGCAAGGAGTACAACTAGTGTTGGCTTTGAAGTGATGATGCAAGGGGACACTATAAGGCTGGGATAGACTGAGTCTCTACCAAATTGGGAGAACTAAAGATGGACAAAGGGTTGATTGAGGGGCAGCAGAAAAAATGGAGCAGGATCTTAGGGAAGAAATATAAGGTATAAGTGAAGAGGAAACTAAAGTAGATTAGGAACTCTGATATTTCAAGGGATTGTACAGACCAGAGTCAGGTTCCAGGAAGCAGATCTGTACTCTGGTTAACTGGAGCAGGTGCTCCTTGGACCTACATAAGTCATGCAAGCTCTCTGGATATCATCTCCCTCAACTGAACAAGAGGGATAATGACATCTTCCCACCTGCCTCACACAGTTGTCATAAAGACTAAAATGAGACATTATATGTGAACATTCTCAGGAAAATATGGAGTGTTCTACAATGAAATGAAAATCATTATTGGTAGAGCCCTCACAGATTGTCCTATTGGACAACAATTCTAATGCCTCTTTTCCTGTTGAGGGAAACCAGGTCTGAGATGGACCGATCTTCCTAAGAGCATCCATGTGGCAGGTGACAGAGCCAGGGTGCATTACTGTTAACACATATCGGAAGAAAGGAACATGGTGGAGTGTTTCCCTGATGCTAGAGATGCCCCGGCATGTGTCTATGCTGTTGTAACCAGATTGACAGCAGAGTGGAGACAGGGTCATGTTTCAGTTGCTATTGCGGCAAACAAAACACCCTAAAACTTAGTGGTTTAAACTGGGTTAGGAGTTTGGGAAGGGCTAGGCTGGGCATTTCTGGCTTAGGGTCCTCCCATGTGATTGCAGTGACTGGAATTAGAAGAGTTGGGGAAGGGGTGCTGGAACAGCTGAGAGTAGACCAGGAATCCCTCCAGGTGGTCCCTCTGTGTGGGCCACTTTGGGCTTCCTCACAGCATGGCAGTCTCAGGACAGCTGGACTGCTTACTTGGCAGCCCAGGTCTCCACGGAAACAAAGAGGAACCAGTATCATGGCCTTTTATGATGTAACTTCAGAAATCATATAACATCACTTGCACTGTACTGAAATGATTACTAGCAAGTCACAACTCTACCCAGATTCAAAAAGAGACTTAGACCCTACCTTTAGATGGGAGGAGTGTAAAGCTTGTAGAAGAGCATGTGGTATGGGAGAGATTGTTGCAGTCATCTTCAAAATATGCAGTCTGCCCAGGCAGGAAAGGCTGCAACACTGTCAGAAGGGAGATTAAGCATCTCAAACTCTGGGAAGAGGGGACAGTTATTTCTGCACCAAGGGTGTTCGTTATAAGCACAGTCTCTTATTGACAGACAAGTCCCTTCATGAAAAGAGCTTCAAAAAACATACAAACAACATCCTATCATTTACAAAGGAGTGTGTTAAACTGCCGATGGGGTGGGGGCCTATTAGGGAAGGTACAGAAATTATCATCTGGCAGATCAATCAGTTTGGTGAAAAGCTAACAAAGATGATGTTTATAGAAGCAAGCAGAAAGAGCTCTTTACAAATTGCCAGATTATATCGTACAGATTAATCTTCCTGTTTAAAAACGTTTACAAGCTCTGGTTTTCTGTATGGTTTAGTTTCTTTTGGAAAATCCCTATCCTCCCCCTGGCTTAGCTGAAAGTTGATGGATTCTGGATAAAAATCAAAGACACTTTCCCATTCAATCACCCCTGTTTTATTAAAGAAGTATTGATTTATCTATCAAGTTGCTCTTTTTTTAAAATTTATTTATTTTTAACTGATATTTACCTTGTGCAAATAATGTGATATCTCCTGGGACAAACAAAGGAGATAAGAAGAGGGCCCTGCCCTCAATAGCCAAGGAGGTGAGGGGTGCGGGTGCAAGTGTGGCCTGGCATTGAAACCCCATGCCCAGGTTTCAGGATTGTAGGGCCAAAGGCACTGTGTGAGAAATCATGTTTAAATCCAGCTGTGTATGTTATCTGGTTTAAACCCTGCTCCCAGTGTATGGTTATTGGTGAGAGTCCTCCTGGGTCTTTGCAGCAATTAAAAGAATGATGTACACATGTGGTGGGCATTCAGAAAAGTACACTATTGTTGTTATTAGGTTGTGTTTTATTATAATTGAATATTAACATTAAAGTATAAATAATGATTTCCTGTTTACAAACCACTTTGATATTTTAACCTTATTTAATTTTCATAACAATCCTGTAATTTAGACAATGTAATTATGTTCTCTGCTCCCCCCCCCCATTTTATAGATTAGGACATTGATACTCAGGAGGTCAAGTGACCTATCTGGAGTCACTTAGCTAATAAGTGGCAGAGCTGGGATTTGGAACCAGATTACCACCCAAACTGACCCCTTTCCATCCTACCGTGTTGTTTCTGAAATTGCCAAGTGACCTTGTGCAAGCATTCCATCCCGTCCCCAGTCTGGCCTCTGATTTCTACATCTGCAAAATGACAGGAATTCAATCATGCCAAAGGTCCCATCCAGGTCCCAGTGTCTCTGATTGAAAGCGTATGTTCAGGAATGGCCCCGGCTTACTGCTGAGCTCCTTGTGCATATTGGAGCCCAGGCTCAGAGGGGGCTGGAGCTTGGACCTGTGTCCAAATCACAGGCCTGGCTTGGCATTCATCACTGCATCTGACTGCCAAAAGGACAGAATTCTCTAGAGGACCTGAGTCCAATCTGGCCAACTTCTGATGGCCTTAAGTTATCCTCTGACCTCGAACTTCTGATTATCGAAGCTTATTTTTAAAAAGGCTTTGGACTAGTCATTATATCTCTCTGGAGAACCACTTCCTTTCTTACTTTCATTATGTTTCTCCAACAACAGAGAATGGGAACTAAAAGGCAGGCAATCCTTATGTAATTTTGCCTCTGCTGCTGCCTTTCTAGTGACCCTGATCAAGTCACATCAAAAGCAGGATTATCAGTGAGGGCTCTCCTGGTGTGAGGGTTTGTGAAGTCATGTGGCTATCTCTTGAGGAAGCAATGGAAGACCTAGGTTATATGTATTTTTAAGATAAGAAACCTGTTAGATTTTCTAATAACAATGTCTGATATTCAGGGCTGGTCCACTTCAATTGCCCTTTTTAAAAGAGTTTTTTAAATATATTGTAAAGAAAATAGGTGAGGAAAATGCTTTCTGTGTCCGGCCCTAAGGTATAATCTGAAAGGTAATGTTCGATTTAAAGCATAATTCTTTTTCCTTCTGCATATCTCCTTCCCCATTTCTAGATGGGATTTGAAGTGAGTCAAAGTCACTAGAAAATCTCCGAACCATGCTGGATGGTATCTTTCTGCACTTTGACCCAGTGTTGCCTCTCCTGGGTCAAGGGCCTCACTCGGTTCTCGCTCATCATCTGGCTTCATTTTGCAGAGACTGAGGCAGGGGATCCACCTGCCCAGGAGAAGGGCCTTCACACTCAGGGGCGAGTTGTGCTGGGGCTCTGCATATGCAGAGGCTGAGGGACAACCTCCCCTCTAGCTTCTCTGCCCCCAAAGCTAAAGGAGTTTGGTTTTGGTTTCATTTTACCAGAGACAGGGAAGAAAGAGCTATTTGATCCTCGCTCCACTACCAGGACAGACCCTGCTCAGGTCCTCTTCCTGCAGCCCTCTGCCCGCTGCCAGCAGTCCCAAGGGGATAAAGAAAAGGGCAGTTGCAATAGCCTTGGGGCAGCAATTGCTCAATTCACCACAGGGCCACAGGGCAACTTGGATGGGATGATTCTGACTATGTGGGCCAGTACATGAAACGGTGGCTTGGGCCCTGGTCACCATTGTGTCACCAATGTACTGTGTGACCTTAGGAAAGTTATTGAACCTCTCTGTAAGCCTCCTTTTCTTCACCTGTCAAACTAGAAAATAGGATGCTTTGTAGACTAGAAAAGTATAAGATTTGAAAAGTGCTTTTAGTAACATCTAACCCAACCTGTTTATTTTATATACTCTGAAACTGAGAACTGGAGGTGTGAAGTGACTTGCTTGATGTTACATGGCAGGTAAATCACAGGGTCATTTCTAGAAGACAAAACCCTTGCCTCATATTGTAGTGCTCCTTTCTCTTCTAGATGATCTCCAAGGTTCTCCTCAGCTTTGAGAGCCTATCACTCTAAAGACATAGTCCCCTACCAGCTCTGGCTGCTATCTTTGTGCTTAGTCTTATATTGGTCACCATGTGCTTCCGTTGGGACTCTTGGTGACACATTGTGTCCAGCTATTTCACTCTTTATGGAGTCCTTCAATTTCACGTACAGCTGGGCAAATGGCCTGCTCAGCGAAACTTCTGGCTAGCCTGTTGTAATGCTTGTAATGGTCCAGGCTCATTTCAGGCAAACCTTCAGGCAGGCTATCGGGCAAGGGTAAGGTCAATTTGGCAACTTGCCTTGTATGTAGACAGACATTGCAGTAATCACCAAAAGAACCATGTTCCAGGTCCAGTTTGGACCTTGAATCACTTTGTCACCTTGGACAAGCCTTGTCCCCTTCAGTTTCCCCACATTTAAAGCGAGTTGATGAACTTGATAATCCTTAAGGTAACTTTCAGCTCTGACATTCCGTAGAAAAATATTGCCCAATCTCTCTATCCCTTAGGGAATTTTGCCTAGGAACTCAGAATATGGTCTTTGCCACAGGAAGTCTGGGAATGCTTGCAGGCCTTAGGGTTGTAAAATAAATATTAGAAAAGAAACATAAGAATATTATGTGGCCCTGTGCTTTTGTCTCATATTTTCAAAGGTCCATATCAAATGTTCACAGCATAACAACATTTTAATTTTCATATGCAGAAAGGCACAAGGGGAAATAGGAATAACATCTCTATGGAAATTAACCATGCTATGTCAAAATATCATTGCACTTGATTATATTTGGTGGGACATGATTGGATCCTCAGCTTCTTAGATATAGATCCTGCCTTCAGCGCTCTTATCCATCAGGGAGCTCAGACACGGATATAAATAATTCAAATACAAAGTATGACATTTTAAAGTCAATAGAAAGAACCTTAGATGGGAGAGAGATCACTTACCATTTGGGGAAATCAGGAAAGTCCTCGTTTGCGTTTGAGCTTGTTCTGGGGAAAAAAATTGTCATGAGAGGTAAGAGGAGACCCATCAGCGGAAATGCTATGAGCAAAGGTAGAGGCAGGGATACCATGTGAAGACTGGTGACTAGTGAATGAATACTTTGACTAGAGCAGAAGGCTGTGACATACTGGGGAAGAAGGCCAGTTATACTTATGTATCATATCTCCCTGGCTAAGAACATAGTTCTTTAAAGGCAAAAATTCTTTGCTCAATTCATCTATGTATCCCTGTCAAAGGTGACACATAATCACCTGTCAAAACTTATTTCATGAATAAATAAATGATGTCCTAACTTTTTTCTCCAAATCACCAATGGACTGTGTAGACATAACATTATCTTAGAATTTCAAAAGTCAAATTGAACACGATACTTATCCTTTTGACTGTCATGAATGTAAAGTGCCATCCCTCAGCCTTATAAATGTAAATAAGTGATTTCACCTGGGGAAGGAGATTGTGTCATGTTTATCAGCTTCTCACAGCTAAAATGTAATGCATATAAGACATGTACAAGATGCTAGATTCAGCAACTCAGATGCAGAAACAAGCCCATCAACCATAATCCTCTGCAATGGCCTATGGAAACAGTTCTGGGAACAATAGAACAAAAGAAATCCTAGAAAACACCCATGAGTTGTAACATATGAAACCTCCTAAGAAAATGTGTTAATAAATATTCACCAAGCTTCATTACTTATTAATGTAATATCCAGACTGCTGCAGAAAGGATAAAAAAAAGAATCTGGAATTTTCTGTATCTTGACTATGATAGTTGACAATAAGCTTACACAAGTGATAAAATTGTATAAAGCTAAATGTACACACACACACGGGAAATATAAATAATAAGTGGATTATATCAATGTCAATATATTGATTGTAATAGTGCACTATAGACTGAAAGATAGTATCACTGAGTGAAAGTGGGTGAAAAGCAGATGAGATCTCTCTGTATTATTTCTTATGCCTGCATGTGAATCTATAAATATCTCAGTAAATTTTTCATTTATGAAAATGGAGCTCAGATAAGTTTAATGGTGAATTCTACAAAACATTTAAAGAAGAAATTATATTTTGATTCTCTACCAACTCTTCCAGAAAATAGAAGCAAAGGGAATATTTTCTAACTGTATGAGGACAGCATTACCCTAATAACAAAACTAGACCAAAAAAAAGAAAGAAAGAAAAAAGAAAACTACATATAAATATCTCTCATGAACATAGATGTAAAAATCCTCAACAAAATATTTGCAAATTGAATCCAACAATGTATAAAAAGAATCATATACTGTAACCAAGTGGTATTTATTCCAGGTATGTAATACTTGTTCAACATTTGAAAATCAATGAATGTAATCCATCAAATCAACAGGGTAAAGAAGAAAAATTATATGATCATGTCAACAGATGCAGAAAAGTCATTTGACAAAATCCAACACCCATTCGTGATCAAAATTTTCAGCAATCTAGGGATGGGGGGAACTTCCTCAACTTGATAAAGAACATCTACAAAAAACCTACAGCTAACCTCATACTTAATGAAGAGAAACTCAAAGCTTTACCACTAAGATCAGGAACAAGGCAGGGATATATCATCTCACCACTGCTTTTCAACATCATACTTGCTAATACAACAAGAGATGAAAAGTAAATAAAGGGTATACAGATTGGGAAGGAAGACAAAAAATTGTCCTTATTCTCAGTTGACATGATTGTCTATGTAGCAAATCTGAAAGAATGATCATCAACAGCAAAAAACTCTTGGAACTAATAAGTGATTATAGGAAAATTGCAGGATACAAGGTTAATAGACAAAAGCCAATCACTTTCCTATATATTAGCAATGAACAAGTAAAATTTGAAATTAAAAGCACTACCATCTACATTAACACTCCAAAATGAAATAATTAGGTATAAACCTAACAAAACCACAAAACTCTGAATAAGAGTTTCAAAATCAAGATACCAAAAAAGAACTAACTAAATAAAGAGATATTCCATGTTTAACGGCAGGACTCAATGTTGTCAAGATGCGAGGTCTTCCCAACTTGATCTATAGATTCAATGCAACCCCAATAAAATTTCCAGCATTATTTTGTGTATATTGACAAATTAATTCTAAAGTTTATATAAATAGGCAAAAGACCCAGAACATCCAATTCATATTGAAGGAGAAGACCAAAATTGGAAGACTGATATTACCCAACTTCAAGACTTACTCTAAAGCTACAGTAATCAAGACAGTGTGGTATTGGTAAAAGAACTGACAAATAGATTAATGGCACAGAATAGAGAGCCCAGAAATAGATCTTCATAAATATAGTCAAATGATCTTTGATAAAGGAGCAGAGGTAATACAATGGCGCAAAGATAGTTTTTTCAACAAATGGTGCTGGGACAAATGGATATCTGCATGCAAAAAAAAAATGAATCTAGATAAAGACTTTACAACTTTCACAAAAATTAACTCAAGATGAATCAGACATAAATGTACTAGATCAGACAATTAACTTTGTGAACTCATCCTAGAAAAGTGCTACATACCTCATTGCTGAATATCACTATGATCACCTTCGAAGTACTCCCCTTGGGAAGCTATGCACTTATGCCAGAGTCTAGTCTACCCTTCAAAGCAATTTTGGAACTCTTTTTTCTGAAATGACAATCAGAGCTGTCATTGTATTACCCTTGATGTCCTAAATGTCATCAAAATGTCTTCCTTTCAATATTTTCTTTATCTTTGAGTAAAGAAAGAAGTCAGTGGGGGCCAATCAGGTGAGTAGGGGGCCAAATCAGGTGAATAACAATACAGTTATTTGTTTACTGGCTAAAAACTCCCTCACAGACAGTGCCGTGTGAGCTGGTGCATTGTCATGATGCAAGAGTCGTGAATTATTGGCGAAAAGTTCAGGTCCTTTTTGTCTAAGTTTTTCACACAGCTTTTTCAGCACTTCCAAGTAGTAAACTTGGTTAGCTGTTTGTCCAGTTGGTATAAATTCATAATGAATAATCCCTCTGATATCAAAAAAGGTTAGCAACATCGTTTTTTGACTCTTAATTTGGACTGACAGAACTTTTTTGATCATAGAGAATTGTCTGACTTCCATTGTGCACTTTGACGCTTTGTTTCAGGGTTCCATCAGTACACCCCTGTTTCATCACCAGTGATAACATGGCCCAAAACATCATCTTGCCTCTCCAGAAGGTCTTGGCAAACTTCGACTCTCCTTTGCTTTTATTTATCGGTGAGCTCTTTCAGGACCATTTTTGCACACACCTTTTTCATGCCAAGAGTTTCAGTTAAGATTTTCCTAACTGTTTCTCTATCAATGTTTACTTAGTCTGCTATGCTTCTCAGTCAGCCAACGATTTTGACGCACAAGTCAATTAATTTTTGCAACGTTTTTGTCAGTTCTGCTCGTTATTGGCTGCCCTGACCTCTTTCTATCAGTGACACATTGTCTCCCCTCAGAAAAACGTTTAATCTATTTGTACCCTGCTGTTTTCTTCATGGTATTATCCCCATAAACTTGGACTAACATGGTCCTGATTTCATTTCCACTCTTGCCAAGTTTAACAAGAAATGTAATGTTTGTTCATTGCTCTAATTCAAGCTCAGACATTCTCGAGACAGCATACAAAAACACACACAACAGTAATGAACGCCACTCAGCAAGACACTGCCACACATCGACACAAACACAGCTGTGAGACACTGATACACCAAGGTTATGGAACCTTACCAAGCTCTTTGTATAGTGCTGCTAATGTAAGCGCATGGTGGCAAATTCATGAATCTAATTGTCAGACCACGTAAAATGCAAAACTATAAAACCCCAAGAACATAACATAGGAGAAATTTAGTTTACCTTGGGTATGGCAATGACTTTTTAGATAGAACAAAACATGATCAGCCAAAGATATGAGCAATGAAAGAAATAATTGATAAGCTGGACTTCACTAAGATTAAAAATGTTTGCTCTGTGAAAGACAATGTCAAGAGAAATGAGAAGACAAGTCACAAACTGAAAGAAAATATTTGCAAAAGACACTTCTTTGATGAAGGACTATTATCCAAAATATACAAAAGCCTTTTCAAACTCAATAAGAAGAAAATGAACTAATAAATTAAATGGGCAACAACATGAACAGATACCTTGCCAAAGAAGATATACAGATGGCAAGTAAGTATATGAAAAGATGCTCCACATCATATGTCATTTGGGAATTGGAAGTTAAAGCAATGAGTTACCACTACATACCTAATAGAATGACCAAAATTCAGATCACTGACAATACCAAATGCTGACGAGGATATAGAGCAATGAAAATCTCAATCATTGTTGATGGAAATACAAAATGGTAGAACTGCTTTGGAAGATCATTTGGCAATTTCTTACAAAACTAAACATACTCTTACTGTACAACCCAATGATCATGCTCCCCAGTATTTGCCCAAATGAATTAAAAATGTATGCCCACATGAAATTTTGTATATTTTAAAGCAGCTTTATCCATAATTGGAAAAACTTGGAAGAAACCAAGATGTCTTTCAGTAGCTAAATGGATAAATAAACTGTGGTACACCCAGACAGTGCAATATTTTCAGCACTAAAAAGAAATGAGCTATCAAGCCATGAAAAGACATGGAAGAAACTTAAATGTGTATCACTAAGTAAAAGATGCCAATCTGAAAAGACTACATCTTGTATAATTTCAACTGTATGACATTCTGAAAAAAGTGAAATTATGTAGACACTAAAAAGATAAATGATTGCCAGGAGTTAGGGGACAAGGAAAGATCGATAGGATCAATAGGCAGAACACAGGGGAATTTTAGGGCAGTGAAAATATTCTCTTTGATAGTACAATAGTAGATACATGTCATTATGCATTTGTCCAAACTCATTGAATGTTCAACAACAAGAGTGAAACCTACTGTAAACCATGGACCCTGGGTTATAAGGATGAATCAGTTCAATTGTAACAAATGTACAGCTCTTGTGCAGGATGTTGATAATGAAGGAGGCTATGCATGCATAGAAGCAGGGAGTATATAGGAAATCTCTCTACTTTCCACTCAATTTTGCTTTGAACCTAAAACTACTCTAAAAACTCAAGGCTATTAAAAAAGAGACAGAAAAAAATGCTGGGGTGGGAGGAAGCTGAAAACACTCTTAAGATATGGGCTACCATGGAAGCCATAACTAGAATTGTTCTTCCTGGTTCCCATTTTCTAGGTAAATATATATTCCCAACCGGGAAGTTACCAGCGTTAAGGGATTGTCTATGGATGCAAAAAAGATATAACCCCATCTCTTAGCTTTCTCCAAAGATGAGCTTTTAATTGTTATGCAATGGAGAACAATCAACTTTCCTCCTTCAATGTCAGGGTGATGTTTATAAAGGCCTCCAGGCTCTCAGTCTACTAACAAATCCCTTTATGCCTCTTTCAACTTGACTGCTGAAAGAGTGTTTTTCTTTGCAGCTAACACTCTAGACAGCCTGAACAGGTCGTTAAAGCAGGGTGTAGCAACCATTTGCTCTAAAGTGGACTTTAAAGGTCTGGTATGGAGGCCACCGTCTTCAGCAGGCAATGTTGCATTTTCCTTTTATCCAGTTTCTGTCATGTTTTACTCAAGGTACTTGATGAAAATATCCTCAGACTTTCTGAGTTTCACTTAGTCAGAAGACTCTCTCTTCCTTAGAAGGAACCTGTGGGAAGGGGTGGATGGTTCCAAGTTTATTTTCCAGGAAGAGGACTTGATATCAAACAGCTGACCAGATTTTTCTCTACCAGCTAGAGATGTTCCATGATCCTATAACCTGAGAGAGATTTACACCTACCCCCAAATTGGGCATGTACAATCCGAGAATTTTGTTGCTGAGTGGAGCTTTGAGTCAACCTATTTATTTTATAGATGACAGAAATGAGGCCTGAGAGAGAGGAAGCCATTTCTTCCAGGTCTCCCCATTATCCAGAGCAATGCTCTTCAAAAAGGCCATGTTTGGAGTTGCACCAAACAACCTACTGGGAAGTCCAAAGGATATTAAAACTTCTATTCATGTAATTTTTAAAATAATTTTAGAATCACAGCAAATTGCAAAAACAACATTAAAGGAGATCCCATTGTGCCCTTACCTGAGTGTTAGGATCTTGTCTAACTATAACCCAATATCAAAAGAAGGAAATCAACATTGGTACAGTCTTACAGAGGTTGCTCAGACTGCCCCACTTTTCACTTAAACACTTATTTGTCTGTGTATATATGTATGTAGTTCTATGCAATTTTTTCACATGTGCGGATTTATGTAACCATTGAGAACTTCCATTTTTATATTTTAAATCTAAAAAAAGAAAGAAAACTATCAATGTTGAATGAGTGGATGGCCACCGCTACCCATATTGGCGTTCATAGATACGAGTACCTGAGACAATTGCATCCTTGTAACATACCTGAGATGTCCTGAAGGGAGGAACAGGAGTTGAACGATGTGGCAATCACATTCATTCTTTCTTAGGCTCTCAGTGTATTGTGACATTCTTAAATTGATGGGAGCCCCATGAAGTGGATCTATGGATTATATTATCCAGCTTCAACAAAACTAACCTTTTCAAAATGAACTGAAATGAGTTCAAATGATTCCCGCCTTCTAAGATTTTGACAAGCAGTGGATTGAAGACAATACCTGTGTTGGAAGCACAACCACACAAGGCAATGGAAGAACTAGCCCTTCTACCCCTGCATGGAAATTACTGCATTTCAAGGAAAATGCAGTAATCCTCTAACCTGAGCTGATAGGAAGTCAAACAAAAATGAGTTGAAATTATTGAGAAGATATTTTTTAAATGGATTTTAAAATATCTTTTTATTTCGTGTCCACAATGTACATGTATACTGTGTGTCATGGGATGTATATTGTGTCAATTATGGAATGAGCCATTGTGACTTGGAAGACATCTAGAACATGGTGACAAGCCTTTATAAAATGTTCAGCAATGTTTAAAATTATGTGACATACAATATGAGACAAAATTCATACCACTAAGGAAATACTTGTTATTCCTCTTACAATGTAGCAGCAAACTAAAGTGCAATCCTTTGCTCACTTATCTGTGAGATCTTGAGTATAACAGTATGCCTCCCCCAAAAGCTCTGTTGGAGGACCAAGGAAGAAAAAGATGTGAACATGCTTCGTGAATGCCTAAGTTCCGTGCTAATGGGATATTATTATTAATTATTGTAACATAAAGTATCCTAACAAAGTTAATTGAACAGAAATGTTATTATCTAACAGGCAAACAATTGAATTTCAGATGAGGATTTTTTTTGGTGGTCTGCATGGAGAAATAGGTATTTGAGCCCGAAAAAGATATTCCATTGTAGCAGCATGGTGGAGAGTCTCCACCTGGATGCCAGTGCTAACTTACTACTGCTGTGACCTTGGGCCAGACACTTAATCTCTCCAAGCACCTGTTTCTTCATTTGTAAAGGCCACTAATAAATAACCCCTCTCATAAAATCATTGTGAGAATTGAGTGAGACAATATATGTAAAGAACTTGGCACAGTACCCGGCACATTGCAGGTTCTCAGACCTCATTAGTCCTCTTCCTCCTCCCTCTTCTAGGCAGCTCCTGAAACATACCTTTGCAGAAAGCCTTTGTTTTATTGGCATTATATGTATTTCTTGTCTCCCTAACTGTCCAGCATTTTCTTAGAGGACTGGATTGAGTACCTTTGCTGCTTCAGAAAACTCACAACATTTAACAGTGTTTTGCTTAGAGTAGATACTTAATAAAAGCTTATTAGAGGAATGGTTGATATTAGTGATCTCTAACAGGGAGCAAATGTGAGATCTCTGGCCTTTGATGTCATTTCAGACACTGGCTGCCGCTAAAGGACTCTTAGAGTGCCCTCCTATCCTGAGCCCTTAGTGGACAGACATAAACGTAAGAATGCCTTTGATTTATACAGAGTATTACAGTTTCCCAAGCACTTTCACATTCTATTTCGCCCACACAACAAACTCCTGAGTTACTCAGGAAGCTATTCTTAAAGAGAAGCCTTAAGCTGATCTAATGGTGCTGGCCAGGCACAGGCCACAATACTTGTACCATTTACCATTCTCTGAGCACATGCTTTATGCCAGTTACTTTATGTAAGTTATTTTCTTCAGTGCTCAGAAGGATCATTGATTCAGTTTCTATTGCAGCTTTAAAAACTACCCCAAAACTTAGTGGCATAAAACGATTTTATTATGAGCATTGATTCTGTGGGTCAGGGATTCAGAAAGGTCACAAAAGGGACAGCTTGTTTCTGCTCCACGATGTTTGGGACCTCAGCTGGAAGACACAAAGGCTGAGAGGCTCAGTAGCCCTGAAGCCATCATCAGTCACATGTCTGGCAGTTGCTACTATCCGTCTACTGAGATGGGAACACCTATTTGTGGTCTCTCTCTGTGTGGCCCTGGCTTCCTCATAGCATAGAGGCCTCAGGTAATTGAATTTCTTACATGGAGGCTCAGTGCTCCAGAGGCAAGTATTCCAGAAAAATAAGGATAGAAGCTGGGTCACCTTTTGTGACCCAGCTCTGAAGTCGCATTTTGTGTTTTTTGCTTTACTTTATTGGGTTAGCAAGTCACTAGCCCACCCATATTCCAGGGAGAGAACACAGGTCCCATTTTTTTGTGGGAAGAGAGCTCTGGTGAGATTGCAGATGTTGCTGTGACCATCTTTGGGAAATAAACCTGCCATACTACTGTATTTAAGAACAAGGAAATCAAAGCTCAGGGAGATTGAGAGAGTTGTTCAAAGTCACGTAGCTCATACAGTGGAGTAGCATCTCACTCAGGGGTGAAGATTTTAAAATAGTGATTAAGGTAAGCATTGTTCATAGTCAAATTACCTTGGAATCCTTGAATTTGTCAGTACAGTGTATGTGGTTTGTCATAAGCAACAGATTGTAGTGTGCCATCTCATGCTCAATGGGTCACATCCACTAACTTAATAAAATCATGGGCAGAATCATATGCATCATTTCAATTGTTCTCTTATTTTTCAGAGTGCTATCATTTTAATTCCCATAGATTTGATATATTTGAAAGGGTAGATCCAGAATTGACTCAAGTCAGCCTGACTACAAAGCCCAAGCTCTTTCCGTAAGGCTGCCTGTAAATCGCCTCTGGGAAACTGGGAAAGAGATCAGAGTTTCAGGCCCACCTAGGTTGGTCCAACCAACACCGCAGTCAGGCCTCAGTTGCAATAACCTGGATTTGATTTGCAGGCTCTGTCACTGACTTAACTCTATTTGTCTAAGCTTTGTCCATGTTAAAGCTGCAGTTATTCCTGAGCACCTGGGTAGTCACGTTCTTCTTCCCACTGCCCCATCCCTCCAGGTCTTCAGAGAATAGGAAAAAGGAAAACTGAGATTTGGAAATGAGTGACATGTCAACAGAGAAGGATGCAGGCATGGTCAATAGGCTGAACAGAATGAGAGCAGGCAGGGTGTGAGGCTGCAAGAAGTATTCCAGGATTGATGAGTAACACAGAGCTCTTTTGCTGGGGAAAAATCACTGAGGTCCAACAATACATACTCACGCAAAGACTTGACTCCACAGATAATGGTATAAGGAAAGTAATCTGGTCATCTTTGCAGGTTAGCAGTAATACTTTGGAGGCAGTGTGCAAAGCCGGTTAGGATACTACTGCTGCATGAGAAGTAAATGCCTGCCTCTGCCTAATGTTAGGGTGTCTGAGCATGGAAGTGTAGGAGTTTTGCCCATGATTTTTACAACTGGTTTGGTACCAATATTTAAGGAACTAGGCAAGCCTCCAGGGCTAATGGAACAAATGGCCACTAAAATGTATGACTCAGACCGTTGCCCTGCTGAAACAGATCTCCACCTCCAGGGCCTCAGCCTCCCACTTGAAACATTGGGTCATTGGAAAAGTCATGATGCATTTTTGCATAGAAAACATAGAAAAAAATGCGTCATGACTTTTCCGACGACCCAATATTTCTTTTAGACCTCAGGGACTTAGAACTGGATGAATCACAATCCTTGTTTCATGTATGGGGGTGTTGTAAGTATTATATTTATATACTTAACTAATCTAATGCAATAAGCCTTCATGAATGACCCTACAACGTGAAAACTGGAACTTTGACAGTAACTCGACCTCGTCTACCCCTGTGGTCTTCCCTTACTCCACCCCTACAACCCTCACCCAAAGGAACCACCATCATGAATCATATTCATCATTGCTTTGCTTTGCTTTTTAAAGTTTTTGTTCATCTATATGTATTCCTTAAAAGTATATTTTATTAATGTTGTTCTTAATAGTATAAAAAAGACATCATGTCCAAGTAGCTTTGATATTTATATGTTTTAATTAATATTATATTGAGAAGATTTGTGCATATTGTTACTTGTTTTTGTGGTTTATTTAATATGAATGTGACACAGTTAACTCAACTGCCCTTTTGATGGGAATTTTTGTTTGTTAATATGTATAATAGTGCTATGAGCATTCTTGTCTGCATTTTCTGGCATACATATGCAACCGTTTCTTTTAAGCATAGCCATAGGAATACAATCGCTGGGTTATAGGATCCATAAAGTTCAATTTTAAAGAGATAATATCAAGCCATTTTTCTAAGTGGTTTCATAAATCACCAGTTCCTGCCATGACTAAACTTCTCACCAAAAACAACTATGAAAGTTGGTCAAAAAATTACATCATCTAAAAATAATGATAATTTGGGCCAGTCGAGTGGCTCAGCTGGTTAAGAGCTCACTTGGGAGCACCAGCTCTGAGCAGCAGGGCTGCAGTTCAGATCCCACATTGAGGGCCAGTGACGCTGGCCCTCCATAGCTAAGATGAAGAACAACAGCTCGACCTGGAGTTGGGCTGCTGTGAGTTGCCGGCGACGGCGTAGGCTGCAGCAGGGCTGCAGTGGGCTGCCGTGAGCTACGTGAGTGGCTGGCAGCCAGCGTGAGCAGCCGGCAGCCGGTGTGTGCTACCGGGAGCCACTGTGAGCGGCCGACCAATGACCGGCGACCCATCTGCCTCATCTGGGAAGAGCACAATGATCATACCAACATGAGCCAGTGAGGCGAAGTCCTTCACAACTAGACTGAAGAGCAAAAACAGCAATTTGTTCTCCTGTCTGTTCCCCTTCCCTGTTCCCCAACGCTGTTCACCTCCCCCCAATTCCCCAATAAAATATTTAAAAATAATAATAATAAAATTTAAAAAATAAATAAAAATAATGATAATTTAATTTCTCCTTTTCAATTCTTAAGCTTTTAATTTATTTTTCTTCTCTTATTGTATTGGCAATATTTATCTGAAGTGGTAAATTATGCTTACAGATTTTTCTAATATTAAAACTGCCCTCCTATACCTGGGGAAAGTGCAATGTGGTATATGGTCATTTTAATGCTCATTGAATTTGGTTTACTAAAACTTACTTTAGCATTTTTACATCTGTAGTAATTAATGGTATATTTAAGTAGTTTTTCTTTCTTACAGTTCTTTGCTAGTTTTGGTATACAGGCCGTGATCTTCATATTATCTGATAATATTATATTGATACCAGTTTTCATTTTACTTGCCTGATTAATCATTTTTCACCCTTTTATTTTCATCTTTTGCATGTATGTTGCTTTAGTTTGTGGCTAGTGAATAGCAAATATCTGGGTTTTGTTTTTTAATTGGAAAGTTAGCTCATTTTCATCTAGAGTAGTTATGCATGTATTAAGATTTTTACTCTATTAGTTTATTATTTCAATTTGCATGCTTTTTTCTGTGTTTTTAAAATTTCTTTGTTTATTGTTTTAAAGCCATCTATTGTTTTCTCTCATATAAGACAAGGATAATAATATGCTCTGATGTCCCCACTCTAGCATATGGAGTCCATCTAGACTTTTAATTCTTTTATGTATATGCTTTTGCTTTCTATTTTTTTTTTGGTCTCACTTATTTTTTTAAGACAACCACAAATTTTAAAAAGGTATTTTGTCACCTTTACTTCACATGTTTCTTTCATCATCCCTTAGATTTGTTTCTATCTATATAAAATATTTCATTAAGAAATATTTTACAATAGATGAATAGATCAAGAAGATGTGGTATGCATATACAGTGGAATATTATGCAGCAATAAAAAAGAATGAAATCTTGTCATTCGCAGCAACATGGATGGATCTAGGGGGTATTATGCTAAGTGAAGTAGTCTGGCAAAGAAAGACAAATATGGTATGGTTTCACTTATATGTGGAAACTAAAAACAAAACAAAACAAGCAAACAAACAAAATACAACAAAAAGAGACTCATAGAAACGAGACCAAAGGGATAGTTACCAGAGGGAAGGGGGTGGGGAGATGGGTGAAAAGAGGAATGGGAATATAGTCAATAATATTGTGGTAAGTTTACACGGTGATAGGTGATTACTAGAATTAGTATGGTGATCACACTGTAAGGTATAAAAATGTTGACTCACTATATTGCACACCTGAAACTAATATGACCAATATAAGATTGTATACCAACTATACTCAAGTAAAATATAAATTTAAATTAAAAAAAATAAATTACATTAAATTTTAAAAAATGTTTTACATGTTGATATTTGCATGGCAAACATTCTGAGTCTGTATGTCTTAGATTATTTTAATTATGCCTTTACATTTGAATGAAAGTTTGGCAGATATAAAATTCTGTACTTTCAAAATTCTGAAAATGCTTTTCATGCTTTCTTGCATCCTTGCATACTGTTGAAAAATCTAATATCATTACTCTTATTCTTTTGTAAGTCATCTTCTTTCTATCTCTCTGCAAGTTTTTACAATTTTACCTTATCTTTGGTACTTTTAGATTTCAACATACTTTATGTCTTGGGGTATGATTTTTCCTTATCTTTCCTCTTTTGCTCCCTGTGGTTCCTTTCAATCTAAAGCCTTTTATCTTTCATTAACTCTGAGGGAATTATCTCCATTATTTCTTCAAATATTTCTTCCTCTCCATTTCTATCTATCTTTATTATTTTTTTTCTTTCTGGGAATACTTTTGCCTTTTATACCTTAACTTTCATATTTTCTATTTTTAAAGTAATTTTCTGCTAAGAAGAATTTTTCAATCTGATCAGTTCACTAATGCATTCCTCAGGCAAATCCATTCTACTAATTACCATCTATTGTGTTCATTATTTCAACTACTATATTTTCATACTTAACATTTTTACTTGATTCTTTTTATGGTTTCTTATTTTTTTTAATACATACCCCTAATATTATCTCTTATATTTTAAATATAAAAAATTAAATAAATTCTGAAAAGCATATGTAAATCCCTGATCTGGCAGTTGTAAAACCTCTGGTTCTGTGGAACTGTAACTCAGTTTGCTGTTTTTCTTTGGAAATATTAGAGCTTCTCTTTCAGCCCTTGAGCTTCCATCCCTCTGGGATCATGAGCTAGTCTGCCCAGTAGCGCTGATGGTGGAAGGGCACTGAAGGCCACGTCTCTATCTGTGTCAACATCAGTAGGTTTAAAGTGGGGGTTGAGAATGCAGGATGAACCTCAAGTGGAGGGTTCCAGGCCTCAGAAAACTGGAGCTGAACTCTCCTCACCCCACCTGACAGCCCCTCTGGCTGTTCTTTACTTTAGGAAGAATTAGTACATAGGACAGGAGATTGTAATCCACTAGCCCTGGGGGTTTAGAAGGAGAGGGTGGGGCAGTGACTCCCTGAGACCAGTCAATCTGTGTGTGTTTCCTCCCCTCCTCCACACAGGCACAGGGCTTCTGCATTGCCCTAGTTTTATACCTGACATGTACTTTGCTCAGGAGGCATAGACTCCAGCCCTGTCAGTTCCAAAGCAATGGGGGTGCAAATAGAGGGGAGATAAAATCCTAAGAAGCAACAGCTCCTTGCTTTATCCTACAGCTGTCTGGATACCCTCTGCCCTACGTTAGGGCCACTCCAGGCATACATACATGACAAATAAAAACAGCTTTCTTTTCTCCAGGGAATTCTCACAGCTTTCTCTGTAACTTAATATTTCTCCTCTATAGTTCCTCAAAGTTGATCTCGGAGGGGGAAGGAACCAGTAGGTCAGGCTAGTTCAGCATCTTCTTAGGAACCCCACTTGACTTTCCTTTTTACAGGTCACACACTCTCCTTCCCATTCTGTCTTCCTTTGACACAAACCTATCTCTGGGACGGCAACACACAGTACTGGTTGAGTGCGTGCACTGGGTCGGTTCTTCCCCTGGACTGGAAAATGTGGCAGCAAGAAGAAAGAGTGGAAGAAGCAAAACTTGTGTTCTCATTCAGTCATTGATTTGCTGTGTGGCCTTATAGAAGTCATGTCACTTCCCTGAGCCTCAGTGTCCTCTTTGGGAAAGTGCAGTTCATAATAACACCGACCTCACTGGGCTGACATAAGATTCAAGTGAAAAACTGGATGTGAAAGGGCTTTATAAATTGTAATGTGGAGTGATTTTATTGATCATCTGGAGGCAGGGAAAGCAGTCTTGGGCTAGGCAAAAATTTACTTTGCCAACCTCAAAATTTTACTAAGTGTTGGCTCTGCTAAAATAGCCTGATGCAACTGAACATTCTCTTATTATAGAAAATGACTAATCTGAGTTTGATGCCAGAGTTGTCACATTCTTCCAAGAGTGCAGACTTTTATGGGCCCCTGGAAGCTCTGCTAGGGACTATTTCTGAGGACAGGAACATTGTGCCTTGTTGACAAGGCTTGTTAAGCCAAGGCCACTTGTGGTCATTGAAGAATATGGGTCTGCCTTTGTGACAGTGGGGGCAAGATATCAGACCATGTCCTCTGATGTTTGCTGATTTGGATACAAATTTCTGCTAAATTTGGTGCTTTTTGCTTCCTTATTTGGGAGGGTCTTTTTCCAATCTAGTTAGGAGAGTGAGACGTGAGAGAAGAGGATGGAGCAGGTCCAAATCAA
>NW_017731364.1:5405067-5423532 GCF_001890085.2 Hipposideros armiger | reverse complement strand
CCCCTCAAACTGACCCCCAAAATATTTCCTAAGAAATTCAAATTTCAAAATTAATCAGATATAAGTGCTTTGTGTCCAAAGCAAAGAGAAGTGTCAAGTTAATTTGTCTTTCATTTACTGGTTGCGTGCCCTTCATATATAATTCAAGTCCTGTCAGGAATGTTTTAAGGGATATTAAAACTAAGACATGGATATTATCCCCCCCAAAGTTTACATTCCAGTAGAGCTATGATCATATGACTTACCACGATTCAAAAATTGCTCAATGTTGTAAGAAAAGGACAGAACAAGAGTTATGGAGATTCTGAAAATAGAGAGATTATTTCTAATTTGAGTGAAGGAATGTGAGGCGTCAGAGAAAGCGTCTTGGAAGGAATTCCAAGGGAGCTAAATGAATAGGATCTGAGGTAGCGCCTATTTCAGGGCAGTAAGGCAAGTGGGTTGGTGAGAATGTTTTACCAATTTTCTATGACAGAACTCCTGAGATTTTAACTAAGTCTTCTAAGTTATAACTACTCTTCTCCAGACGGCAAATAGTCAGGCAGGGATGACCAACCCATGGTCATCAGGTCATAGGAAAGGTACAGGTTTCCACATACACATAATTTTAAAAATATATATGAAGAAAACAAAAAGTGGCCAGCCTCAATTGTCTCCTCAATATTAAAATTATACTGTGTATTTTGAAAGGCCTAAAATTTTACAGTGAAGTTCAATGCTTTCCAATCCCTTCCAAAACATGGTATGCAAAGGAACTGATAATATTTCCTTGTTATACTGTCATGCATCCCTTAACAGCTGGAATATGTTCTGAGAGCTGCATTGTTAGGCGATTTTGTCATTGTGTGAATGCTTAGGGTCCATGGTGAACAAAACAACACAAGATTAAATGAAGCGCAAGAGAGAAATGAAGCAGTCAAGAGATGCAGTAAACATGAGATGTATGAGGGTACTGCTGGCATGACACGGCAGACTGTTATATAAAAAAAAAAAGATTTTAGTAGAAATAGTACACTATAAAATATGATAAAAAGTATAGTATAGTAAATATATCAATTAGTTACATAGTTATTTATTATCATTAACAACTATTATGTACTGTATATAATTGTATGTGCTATACTTTTAGACAACTGGGGGCCCGGTAGGTTTGTTTACATCAACATCATCACAAACACCTGAGTAATATGTCCTACTAGGATGTTAGGGCAGCTACAATATCCATTATAATCTTATGGGAGCACTGTTGTATATGTGATGTGGTTCATCATTGACCAAAACATCATTATGTGGCACATGGCTATACTGGGGTAAGCAGACAGGCTGCTTGTTACTAGGGGCATCTAGCCCAGGACCCTGGCCACCTTGAGTCAAGAAGCCTGAAAGGATCAATTTCTGGGCATTCTAGGAACCCACTGGGCAAACACCATGTGGGAAGTTCTGTAGGTAGATAAAGACTGGTAATAAAAATAGTTACCAGATTTATTCTGCATGATAAATAATCAATGAATTGTGCTTTGAGATCAGTAAAGAAAACAAAGAAAGAAAAATTATTATTACCTTTGATTGGCCTTACCTTAACCAGGCTGTCTACTATGAGATAGAGAAATTTCCAGTATTATACAGAATATAACATAATAGAACCCTGGAATTGTAGTCATAGTAATCCAAGCTTGAAAGCATCCAGAGAGAAGAGATTTATCTATGGCATATATCATGGGCTGGCTAATAAGAATAATATTTTGCATTTATTCAGTGATTTTATTCTAAGCAGATAGAAAGGTAGCAAATAGGTTACTTAGGATCTCCATTCAACAAATGGTGCCATTCAGTCTATGTATTTGTTCATTTATTTAAACTCTGTCCTATTCTAGAAATTGTTTCAACTAAGCAGGGTACATTAGTCATCCAAGGGATTCAATATTTTAAAGGTTGAAAGTTTAGAAAACAATTTAAAAGAAGGTTTTGCATAATAGGAAAAAGTAGATCTGCATGGATATTTTTTTTAAAGTTACACAATTGTGTGCAGAGCTCTCGTGGAAAATTTCCTGAAAACCTTTGGTGCACCAGCATACTTATTATTATATTTAAAATTCTAGCAGCTGTGCTTTTCTTCTAAATCAAGAAAATAAAGCAATATCATGAGCTAATGCCACATCAAAGTGGCATGTTTCAACACTTCAATGTTGTGTGTTGCCAGAATCAAGTATTCCAGGAGTCCTGGCTCAACCTACTCCTCTTGGAGGCAGATGTTGGAGGGATCACTCCAGGCCAGAGAAATCAGCATTTCTTGGTTCTCCTTCCAGATTGTGGTGAGGCCCTGGATACACTTTATCCCACCTCAGTTTCTCTGGTGAGGCCCTTTGCCATGTAAAGGGGTTGTGGTCAAATGGAAATGTTTGAAGGGCTTCCATATGGAAGAGGGATTTAGGCTTATTCTGCATGGTCCTAGAGGATAGAACTAGGACCAAGGAGATGGTAACTACTATAGAGAGATGGATTTGGACTCTATGTAAAATTAAACCAAAAGGAACAGTAGATCTCCTTAACATGGCCTCTTACTAGGACAACCACCTTACCTGAGCTATGTCATTGAATTCTTTCAACAATCCATGAGGTAAACATTATTTTTTACAGGCTATGAAACTGAGTATCAGAGAGAGTAATACCACTACTGAGTATGCCAGAACTAGACCGGCATCAAGTTGAGACAAACCTGATCAGTTGTATGTAATTAGCTCATGGAATTAACCACTGAGTTACACTCCCTTAAAGAAAATGGAGTAGGAAAAAAATCTCAAAATCAAACATTATTTAACAAGCAACAAGTTACTATGGGATTTGTGAATGGTCAAGATGGGCCTAAATTATAAAGGCAAAGACTTAGGATTGGAGATAGAAACACCTGCCAAGGCAATACATCCACAACGATGTCAAAGGATAGCCCTCCCGGGGGAAACCTAGCATTTGGCCAAAGACAGATCCCAAGGACATAGCTGGTGAGCTGACCACCAACACCATTGAGGCTTGTTTTATTATAGATAAGGAAGCTCTCAGCTTTCCTTTGAAAAAATTTTTAATAAGCCAAACTGTCCCAGACATAACTGCATGCCTTAGGAGACTATGAGACCCTTGCTCCTGTGGATGTTCAGACATAGGCTGGATGTGTATATGTCAAGATGGAAGAAGATCAAGATGTAAAGATGCTGAGGTCTCTTCCAGTCCAAAGAGTCTAATTTCCTCTGTGCAAGGTGTCTGACCTAAAATATTAACAAAATAAAGGGAAAGGGAACATGTTTGAAGGCGCTAGGAGAGATCAAGGTCTATAAAATGCTCAGGTTTCTGTACATGCAGAGTCTGAACTAAGGCCATGGCCTGCTCCAAAGAGACCCCATGTAAAAAATGCGCAATGTTAGCACATGACCCATGTTTTGAAGAAAGAATCCCAGGCAACAGGAGAAAGGATCTTTCTGTTCCACCCCTGTCAAAAAGAAGACAGAGACCTTCCTTTCATGACTTTGTAGAAGAGTGGACATTTATGACTTAAAACCAATGAAGTCCAGAGAAAGGAAGTGATTTTCCCATAGCCCTCCAGCAAAACAAAGTCAGGCTTTGTACAGGAACACAGGTTTCCCAGCTCCCAAGGATATGGAGGTTCTTTCCACTGAGTAGCACTGCCTTATCATCTCTGTTCTTCTTTTTAGTTTTATTAAATTCATTGGGGTGATATTGGTTAATAAGATTGTATAGGTTTCAAGTCTACAATTCCATAATACAACATCTGTATCTTGCATTGTGTGTTCACCACCCAAAGTCAACCTTCCTTCTGTCGCCATATATTTGACCCCCTTCACCCTTGTCTACCTCTCCCCACCCTCCTTTCCCTCTGGTAATCACCATATTGTTGTCTGGGACTATGAGTTTTTTGTTTGTCTTGTTTGTTCCTTTGTTGCTTTTCTGTTTTATATCCCACATATGAGTGAAATCATAGGGTTCTTGACATTTTCCATCTGACTTTTTTGGTTTGAGAATGCCGTCTCCATTCTTGGTGAGGGTGTTTATTTTGCTCCAGGCTTTGTGAGGGCAGGATTTACCTCTCACACCTCTCCCATTTTTAACCCCTGTCTACCTCAACACTCTCAATAGGAGGTCCTCCTTCAATCCTTGGGACCCTAACCTACATTCCTAACCTAATTTCCGCTATTCCCATTTACCTAGGTAAGGTACTCAACTTGCCTAAGAAAATACCAGTTAGAAATGAAAATTGTCTCAGAGATCAACTAATTTTACGTTGGCATTTCATAGACTGAGAAAACAGGAAGCTTAGAGAGAAGTAAGTTGGTGTTTCGGACACTGATCAACATTGTGTGAAGTGTCTATTATGTGTGAAGTGCCTAGCTATGCCTGGTGCTAGGGGGTGCTGGGGCCACCACAGCCTATGAAAACCCAGCCTCTGCTCCCTAAAAGACCACAAAGCATGGAGTGGGAAGGACCTGGTAGCTGAGCATGAGAAGCAGGAGCCGGTGCTGGATCCCTGAATTCTGGTGACGTATAATACTGATTCACAAGCAGACACTGAATTATTTCTGAGCTTCAGGTTCTCCAGTGATACCATGAGGGGGGTGAATGTTTTGCACATTTCTACTGTCATTGCTGATGCCATGATAGCAGGATCACACTTGGGGAACTTCAGAGAATGCACCCCAGAGGAGCTGGAGGCACTGGGGTATATTTGGCACAGCCCTGCAGAATGCTCTGCCCATGAGCTCAGAGAAGCTAGGGAGTGGGGGCAGGGGAAACTCCATGTTCTCACTGTTTATAGGCTTGATGTTGTAGTAATCAAGACAGATTCGGTCTGGCACATGCCAAATCTAAGGGACACTCCCTGAGCGAGTCACCTCCTTTCGGGAAACTCCCTTCACCTGGACTTGCTCCTGGAGGGCAGGGGACCTCAACTCAGCTGCTCTGGGTACAGTGCCCAGCCCACTCTGGGCACTTAACCATGATGTTTGTGTTGTGTGTTTTCCTCCCACAGGAGCGTCTTAGGGTAAGGATAGACCATGGGCGGCTTGCTCCATTTTCTCAGTGTGCACTCATCCACCCCCTCGCAAAGGATTTTGGGTCTGTTCTGAAGGTTAATGAAGTGGCTGCAGCTTCTGTGCAGCAACTGGTAGGAGCTCCCACAATGTGGGGCAATAGAAAGACTATTTAATCGGGAGTTAGGATGTCTAATCCAAGTCCTGGGTCTTTGCTGGGAGGTGAGTCATATACATCTGCACATGGCACTTTAACGTGTCAAAACTCTTGCACATATGTAATTTTATATAGGCTTTACAATAGCCTTCTGTATATGGCATTTCTTTCACCATTACATCCTATTTTATAGGGAAGGAAGGTGAGTCTTGGGAAGTTTAAGGGACTTGGGAATCTCAGGTGTACATGGCAATGCTGGGCCTTGATATACATCAGAGCCTCTTTCCACAAATGTTCACTTTATAGCCTAAGCTTCAGGCTTCCTATCTGTAAACAAGAGTCTTAAAGAATCTACAATCTCGTCTAATTCTGACCTTCTGTGGTTCCATGGATTGGGTCATGTGCATTTTCTCTCTAATATTATGTTCTTAGACTCGAGTTTAAGATTATATTGCCATTCTGTGAGACAGAGAGAGATATCAAGGGGAAAAGTGGCACGATTACCATCACTTTCGTAGGGTGGGGTCATAGAGTGAGAAGAGAATTGGCTTGGATCCAGGCCAAGGCAGGATGGAATCTTGTCCCTTTCATTAACTGGCAGTGACACTTTGGACAAATCACTAAACCTCTTTGAGTCTCTCTTTCCTCTCCTGAGTTTTCAAATGGGGGCAATGACACAGACTTTGTAGGTCTATGATTGTGAAGATTACATACAATTGCTTTAAAAAGGCTGATACCTCTAGGCAGGTAGTGGTATTATTAAAAGTTAGTTTCCTTCCTTACTTTTGGCCAATGGATATGGATATATAGCTTGCTCTCAATGAGCAGTTGTTTAATTTCAGGTGATTGTGACAGTATAGGCTGTATCTGTTGGAAAGGGGCTTAGGACCACTGGCATACCTATCCATTAGAGTGTGCCCAGGGGCAAAGGAGAGCAAATGTGTATTAGTTGGCTGGAGGGGAGAGTGAATGAACACAAGTAGAAGTGCATTTGCATGTGAAAAATAATTTTAGGGACCCTTGTTTACCTTCAATCATGGAAATTATGTACACTGCTCCATAACATATCCATGTTTACTTTTATATTAAAACAGTGCTTAAAGCAGTACCTGGCATTGTAACAAATACTCAATAAATATTTGTTGAACAAGTAAGAAATTTTTTAGTGAAAAATAATGTTCTAAAGTGTTTGCCGTCAGGTAAAATTGATGTTCCAGGAAGATGCATCATACCTAACTGTGGCCTCCAGCATCTTGCTGCATAATCCCAACCCACGGCTCAAGGAACACGAGCCCCATAAAGATTCATCCTTTTATTCTACAGCTGAGAAATCGAGGTCCACATGTGTAAAATACTAAGTGCTGAGTTTGTCTAAAACACAGGTCTCCTGAATCCCACCCTGGGCTCAGACCACTGCAGCACACTTCTTTGTCCACAAATTTCAACTTTTAGCTTCTCTACAACATCCGCTCCTTTGCTTCCTCCATCTATAATACTAGAGGGCAAAATTCAACTTTTCTGGGGCTGTACTTTACTGGTTCTGTGTTCCATAATTTTGACAAATACTCTGTTTGACCATGTTTGTTTTCAGAATCCCCAATGTTAACTGCTTGAATAGTACTATTTGTGAAGGGCTTTAGGACTGTTTTGATTATTTCCTCCCATTTTTTTTCCCTCAAGGCTATTTAAGTAAGGAGCCTTTGGGGGCTTGCAAGAAAAGTTTCAAATCTGGCCTTGTTTCTAAGAAGAGGAAACTGAGTGAAAAAGAAATGTCTCAGTCAGCTGTAGTCTCTAGAATGACAACCTGAGCTCTCTAATTTTGCTCCTTTCAGGGACCTGTAGCATACTGGTTTGCCTGCTCAGGCACAGACTCCCTGAAGACCAATCTAGGAAATCTTCCAGAGAGCGAAATCCAGTTTTGCTAACCTTGCTGCCACCTTCCCCAAGGTATTGTCTTCTCACCACACCAAACATTTCCTCTTTCTTCCTTTCACCACCCTTCCCGCCCTCCCCTAAAACTCTTCCTCTACCCAACATTTCCCTGGCTGTCAGGACTTGTTTCCTGTCAGTTGCATCTCCCCAAGCTCAGATACACCCCAGTGCAGTATCCTTGACAAAACAATGTATTGTGGTGATGCAACAGCCCAAGGTGTCAAAATAATTAGGTAATTAAGGCAGGGGAAGGTCAGGGTTTGTTCTGTCTGCAAAGACAAACACATACACCAAAAGAAAAGCTAAACAAGGAAGCCAATTGCACATCTTGTCTCCCTGCCTCCTCAGCCCTGGTCTCAAAGCCCCATACCTACAATGGCTCCTCTCAGGGCACGGAACTAAGAACCCACCTGACTTAGAAGGTGTGGCAAATTTGAACACCAAGGAATAGAACATTTTCAAGGTTTCAACACACCCCTTGTTTTTGTCTTCCTTGTTTGTTGTCACACCAGCCCCACCCTAAGCTCCTGCTGGTGCAATGGCTCCAGATAGTGGCTCAATGCCATAAATGGGACATTGCTCAAAGGGGGCTGTGGGTGTTGAAGGCAGTTTCCTCCCAGGAAAAACCAGCCCACAAAGTCATCTTCCTTTGACTCTTATTTATTCATTCATTCAACATGTAACACTTACTAAGTTACTTCTTAGGAATTGTGCTTGGAACATGGGTATGGGGGTGGAGAGGATGCAGAAATTAATATGAAAAGGCCTCTGATCTGTGGGAGCTCACTGTCTAGTGAGAAAACTAGACATGTTAGTAAATATCATAGTCTGCTGTGATGACGGTGCTCTAACTTAGGTCTGAATGAAGTTCTAAAGGTCTCAGAGAAGGGTGTGACCAACACTCTGTGGGAATCTAGGAACAAGTGACCGAGGAAGTGACATTTTAATTATAACCTAAAGGATGACTAAGGTTTCTCTAGACAGGTAGTAGAAAACAGTGCATTCTAGGCAGAGGAACAGCACAAAATGGGAAGG
Source organism: Hipposideros armiger (assembly GCF_001890085.2). NCBI lineage: Eukaryota > Metazoa > Chordata > Mammalia > Chiroptera > Hipposideridae > Hipposideros > Hipposideros armiger. The sequence continues at coordinate 5,415,372 of NW_017731364.1, read as the reverse complement.
ATAAAAGACCATTTTGTGTTCTGAGAATATGGGGGCTAAAATTGGGGTGATGCTGGGGGTAGGTGGGAAAGGAGACAATATTACTGAATAAGTTGGTTGGGTGAGATTGGGGTTGTTCTTATCAAGATGCTGAGGAGTGTGGCCTGTCCTGAAGGCACCAAGGTACCAATGGAGATTTCTGGAGTAGAGTAGCAGAGCAGAGATGTGAGTAGATCTATGTGGCGATGAGAGCACCTCTCTCTCCCAATCACCTTCCTGCTGGGAATTTACACTTTCAGGTTTCTTCTCTTCAACCTTCAGTCTTACTCTCCTCAGCCATAAAATAAGGCAGCTTTTAGCACCAACTTCTTCCTATTAAGCGCTCCCATTCAGATGACTGACTCTAGAGAGCTAGAGGTTCTTTAATCTGCAGCTTAGCCATCCAATGAGGTGGGATGTACGGTGGTTAGGCAAAGGGTTTTGGCCTCAGGTTGCCCTGGTTTTGAAACTTGGCTCTGCCTCTTATCAGCTGTATTACCTTAAGCAAGTTACTTTCCTCTTCCAAAGCCTTTGGTTGCCCTTTGTAAAATGAGCTTGAAAGATAATAATGCCTTTCTCATTGGGTGTTTGATGTGTAGCCCATGAAAGTGCTTCATCAACTGTGTATGCTATAGGCCTGTCCAACTGGTGTTTCTTATTCCTGTTACTTAGCACAACCATGTGACTCTTGACAGTGCTGCCCTAAGATCCAACCAAGAGGGCCCCTGTCCTTACCTTTCAGGGTGGACACTACTGCATATCACAAACACGAAAACAAATCTAAAAAAGAAGGCATGGATGCTTCTCTCATTCAGGATCCCATACTCAGAACTGGCACAGCTAGGCCCATAATCAAAACTACCAGTTCTTGTGACAAACACCCTTCAGGCTCACAGATTTTCAGATCTTTTGTCTTATGTCCTTGAAACAAAAGAAAACTATGTCTGAATGTTGTGAAAGTTTGGAGGTGGCCATTACCAACTTTGCACATGGACACTGCCTCAGAGATCAGGGAGGGTTTGAATGCTTAAAGCGCTTAGATAATAGAAATCACCATATGGCCCAGCAATTCCTCTTCTGGATACCTACCCAAAACAATCTGAAAACATTTGTCTGTAAAGATATATGTACCCCTATGTTCACTACAGCATTATTCATGGTGGCCAACACATGGAAACAACAAAAGTGTCCTTTGAAAGATAATTGGATAAAGAAGATGTGGTACATATACACAATGGACTATTACTCGGCCATAAGAAAAGATGAAATACTGCCATTTGCGACGACATGGATGGATCTTGAGATTCTCATGCTATGTGAAATAAGTCAGAGAGGAAAAGTCAAGAACCATATGATATCACTCATAGATGGGGTATAAAACGGAAAGCAACGAACAAACAAGACAAACAAGCAAAGAAACAAAAACTCATAGACACAGACAACAGTACGGTGGTTACCAGAGGGTAAGGGGGGTGGGAGGAGGTAGAAGAGGGTAAAGGAGATGAAATATATGGTGGCAAAAGGAGAACTGACTTTGATTGGTGAACACAGTGCAATATACAGATGCTGTATTATAGAAATGTACACTTGAAACCTATATAATTTTACTAACCAGTGGCACCCCAATAAATTTAATAAAAATTTAAAAAATAAAATAAAGAGGTTTTTACTAAGATGGAAAGGAGAGAGAAATCACACAACTAACTTGTCAAATTCTTTCTCTCAGATAACAAAAATGTGATAAATCCTTTATAAGAAAATAGTGTTGAGTGTCCATTTTCTTGCTTCTCTTTAAGTTCTAATTCATGACTCTCCATGTAGTCCTGAATTAGCATGGATTCCCTACTCTTATACATGGCAGCTGATGAATAATTTTGCAAAATTCAACAATTCATTTTACTCTTAAATTCACACATATGTAGGTTGAGATATAATCTATATGACAAGTGTAATACAGATTCATATCATTTTCAACTAAGTAGACATTAAAAGTTGGCATTGCATGCTAAGCAAAATAATCAGACAGAAAAAGTCAAGAACTATATGATCATTTATATGTGGTATATAAAACTGAAAACAACAAAAGAACAAGACAAGAAATAAAGAAACAAAAACTCATAGACACAGGCAATAGTTTAATGGTTATCAGAGGGTAAGGAGGGAGGGAAGTGGTAGATGAGGGTAAAAGGAATCATATATGGTGATGAAAGGAGAACTGACTCTGGATGGTGAACACACAATGTGATATACAGATGACATATAGAATTGTACACCTGAAACCTATGTAACTTTACTAACAATTGTCATCTCAATAAACTTTAATTAAAAAAAAAGCTGGCATTGTAAATAGTTTAATTTTCTTAAGAAATAAACAAGAGTTAATAAAAAATTTGCATTACTTAAATAATTTTTATTTAAAATGTTGCTATCTATTAAATATAACTTAATTGTAGTTTCCTTTTTAAATTTAATTAATAATCTTTGATAGATAAAGTATTTTGAGTACTTTAGAGAGGTTCAAAATATAGGGCAAACAACAAATAATTTAATTTAAAATATTTTTGAAAATGTATATGGAAAGTAATTTAAATTTTTAAAGTTTTTACATTTACTTTCATTTATATGTTAATGAAATTATATTCAGATTTCATACACATTAAATATAATTAACAATTTGTTTTATAATCCTTTAGGTCAGTGCTGTTCAATAGAACTTTCTGCTGTGACACAAATGCTCTACATCTGTGCTGCCAAATGGTAGTCACTAGACACATGTGGATACTGAGCATGTGAAATGTGGTTTGTGCAACTGAGGAACATATGCTTTAATTTTTATTAAATTTTAATTGATTTAAACTTAAATATCCACAGATGGCTAGTGGCTATTTTATTGGAGAACACATTTTTAGATCACTGAAAATAAGAACAAGTCTAGATGACAACATAAATAGAAAAAGCACAGGAAAACCTAAGAAAAAAAGTTTGAAGAGAAAAAGTAATAAAGAGGTGGTCTGCCTAATTCTTTAAAATAGAAATAATGAAAGTGAGCAAATTGACTTGTACACAGAAAAACCTATGTATGATTAAGTGAACTAAAAAAAAAAAAAAAAAAGAAAAAGAAGAAGAAAGACTGGGAAAAAAAACCCCAGCAGTTCTTAAGATATAACAAAGACAAAGCAAATGCTTGAAAGTTAGTGTGAAGTTTTTTGAATGATATTATTAAACCAATACTTGGCCAGACATCATGATGCTTTTTATGACACAAATAGATCAATATTTTCAGGAAAATTTCTGGATCTAGTAGAAGTTATTTGGAACAAGGTATTGAAATGTCTCAAAAAAGGAAGAGAGATAAAAAGTAACAAAATAAATTTTCATTATTTGGGATGGCAATTTCAAAATGAGACAATTAAATGGGTAGTAAAGTGAGAAAAAAAATAGTATGTGAAATTTTAAAAGCAAAAATTGTCCAGTACAACTAAATTGCTCCAGGGACAAAAGTCATATTGAATAATTAACGATTACTATTCATGCCATTGAACTATACCAGACAGGAAAACACGGGAGGTGAAATTCATTTATTTGGTTTTACACTTATTTTTTAATTAAAATTTATTGGGGTGACAATTGTTAGTAAAGTTACATAGGTTTCAGGTGTACAATTCTGATACATTATCTATATATCACATAGTGTATTCACCACCCAGAGTCAGTTCTCCTTCCATCACCATATATTGCAATGAAAAACACAGAAAAAATATGTCATGACTTTTCCGACAACCCAATATTTGACCCTGTTTACCCTGATCTACAGCCCCCCTTACCCCCACCCCCTGGTAACCACTAAACTATCATCTGTGTCTATGAGTTTTTGTTTCTTCATTTGCTTGCCTTGTTCTTTTGTTGTTTTTAGTTTTATATACCACATATCAGTGAAATCATAGGGTTCTTGACTTTTTCTGTTTGACTTATTTTGCTTAGCATGATAATCTCAAAATCCATCCATGTTGTCGCAAATGACACCTCTTATAAAAAGTACAGGTTTTAGTTTACCAAAAAAACTGTAAAAGCAATTTTCAGGTTTTGGCATTTAGTTAAAAGATTGCCATTTATATGTCTTCTTTGGAGAAAAATCCATTCAGTTTCTTTGTTTATTTTTAAATTGGATTATTTGTTTGCTATGTAGTTGTAGGAGTTCCTTGTATATTTTGAATATTAACCCTTTATCAGATACATGGTTTGCAACTATTCCTCCCATCCTGTGAGTTGCCTTTTTATTGTGTTGATCGTTTCCTTTGCTGCACAGAGGTTCAGTATAATCCCCCTTGTCTTTTTTGCTTTTGTTAACTGTGCTTTTGGTGTCATATCCAAGAAATCATCGCCAAGGCCAAGGTAAAAAAGGCTTCTCTATATTTTCTTCTAGGAGTTTTACAGTTTCAGATCCTATGTTTAAGTCTTTAATCCATTTTGACATGATATCACTTATATGAGGAGTACAAAATAGTCAAAGTCACAGAAGCAGAGAGTAGAAGGATGGTTGCCAGGAGCTGGGGGTAGGAGGCAATGAGAAGGTATTAGTCAAAGGGTACAAAGTTTTACTGAAACAAGATGAATAAGTCCTAGAGATCTATACAGTGTGGTGCCTAAAGCTAACAAGACTGTATTACATAATTAAAATTTTGCAAAGAGGGTAGATCTTAGGTTAAGTGTTTTTATCACATGCAGAATAACAACACTAATGACAACAGTAAATAGAAGAGTGTGAGAGGAAACTTTTGGAGAGGATGGATATGTTTATGGCATAGAGTGTAGTGATGGTTTTAAGGGTAGATATTTATCTCCAAGTTCATTAAGTAGTATAACATTAAATATGTATAACTTTTTGTCTGTCAATTATATCTAAATAAAGTAGCTTAAAAATTTTTCCAAAGGCAAGCCTATAATGACACTAACATGGACCATAAGGAAAAAAGTATATGAACTGGAATTTTACTCAAAAATCCAGAAGAGTTCTTTGTGCTGTATTTGGTTCATGGTTTAAATTTGTTACTGGAAAATGAACCACAATTGTGCTAATTAAAATTATGTCCTTTGGAACAATTCAAAGATTACATTCCTTTTTCAGGGGAGGGGAGCCTGTCCAAAGATAAAGCAACATACATTTTATATTTGACCTGACAAGCGTTCTTGAACATATGATAGAAAATTCTATTAAAGCAATTTGATTAAATAGAAATAAGGTATAAAATGCACTAGAAGAATTAAGCAAAACAGTAGAAGATCCTCAAAGAAACATTGAATTATGGTATTTAGGGAAAAATAAAATTAATTTTAAATTTACCATATCTTCTGTTATTTTGTATGAATTATTGCTTGTTGTTAATACTATTAGCAAACTATTACAACCAAACATATCTGGGCTCAATACCAGATTATCTAAAAATTTGACTTTTCCCCTTTTAAAGCTTTCTTTCTTTCTTTCTTTCTTTCTTTCTTTCTTTCTTTCTTTCTTTCTTTCTTTCTTTCTTTCTTTTCTTTTCTTTTCTTTCTTTCTTTCTTTCTTTCTTTCTTTCGTTCTGTTTGTCTGTCTTTCTTTCTTTGTAGAAAATGTTTTTTTCTGAATGAAAACTACTATGTCAAATATGAAATATAAGTGATATTCTAATGAAGTATAATAAAATCAGAAGGAAATATTTTGAAAGAGAGGATTTATATATAAATAATCCTCAAAATAACTATGGAATCTATTTTCTGGCTATTATAGATCAAGGTATAGTCTCTATTTAAAGGGAAATTTAAATATATTGAGCAATACACTGCTATATTCAGTTGTTATTATAACATTCCAGCACTAAAAGAAAATTAGAGTAACTTAAAGAAAGACTGTGGGCTTTAGAATTTTAAAGGCCTCTGAAAATTGTGATGTAACTAATAGAGATGTATAATCATTTTCTGTGATAGTGATTCTTTATAAATGTGATCCACAACAATGCTTTAAAGTGATACATAAAACTTATTGGTTCATTTTTTAATGTAAGTATATTGCTTTAATAATTTTATTAACATTCTCAGTTGCTATTGTCTGAGACAAGTGGATGAATGGGATAATTTTTGGTGTAGAGCACTCTCAGAAAAGACCTGGAATTTCTTCCTGAGAGCTAGAGAAATAAGACTCTTGAAAGACAGACATCCAGGTCTTTAAGGATGGGGAAGGAGTGGTTTTGGTTTTGTTGTGATGATTTCCTTCTTATTGTTGACTTTGATACTTCATCGAGAACACAGACTTCCAATCTTCTGTGAGCTCAAAGATGTCTGGGTTTTCCAATTGCTAAGACAGTTGGCAAGTTAATTCCCAGCACTCAGTGACAAGGAGACCTGGGAAAGACAGGTAGTGTCTGGGTGTGTGGGAAGCATTTGAAAACAGGATCAAAACTGTTTCCCACATAGATGACTTAAATACGGTTTCCATTGATTTTTAAGCTTTCATGCATTTTGAAGGGCATTTAAATCTACGCATTCATAGCCTTTCCACTCTTCATATATAGGCATAATTTTGCATGTGTCATCTGATACATGAGAGGACTCATGAGGTCTGTCAAGGGAAATTATATCCCTATCCATATCCATATCCATCTATATCCATATCTATAGCTATTTGTCCAAAGTTTTTCTGACTTTCAAGTATGCAATTTCAAACTTGTTACCAGTGGAAAAATTCTAAACTGGACCTATGTTTGAAGATGAGAGTATGAAAAGGAGCATATCTAATGTTTAGCATTTCTGAAACGACTGCTGGGTGCAACAAACCTTTTGTTAAGGTGTTTTTCTTTCAAGTATCTGATTAACATAGATTTTTTTATAGTCTACAAAAACATAATACCATGATTATGGAAATAAAAAGCCACCCACAAGCTTACTATCTTTATAAATCATGTATTTTCATTCTTTCCTGTGTTTTCCAAAAGTGCATATTTTTCACAGAGTTGGACATGAAGCACAAATATAATTTTGCATTCTAATCTTTTTCATAAGCATCACACAATGAGCAATATCAGTATTGTCTTTATAGTGACCTATCTGAAGGGCTTCAAAATAGTATGTTAGTGAATATATTGTCCTTTATATTAGCATTCCAAAATCATTGTGGGACATTTGCACTGTGGCCAATGCATTTCTATAATTAATAATACCTCTTTGGCTACTTTCTGCTATCCCTTTTCCTGGTCTTGGACTATGATCTTAGAATAAATCCCAAACAGTGTAAGTGTTGGGTAGAAAGAGATGGGAACTTGGTGACAATTGTTAGTTGTTACCTTCTTTAATTTATTTATTTTTAATTACATTTAAATCCCTCATTTACGTGAACTACTTACTAGTTCGCCAACTCACTGACTAGCTCAATGTCCCAGTTTCTTGGTTTGTTCCTGTTCACCCCCACTGGTTCACAGAGTCCCTTATATTTGCTCTCCTTCCTGGCAATGAACCTCTGGTTCACGCTTCTTTATACATATAAGTTGTTGTGATAACTTTTCACCCCAAATCTTGATCACTTCAGAGGTCTATTGTCTAGCTTCAAGGAATTCCCCATCTGCAGAAGTGTCCATGAGACATAGTTTCAGTGATTGTGAAAGGGACATACTGATAAGTCAGGTAAGATTGGGCTCCTGGCCATCTGCTCTCTCTGTCTCTTACCAATTAAATCTTTGCCAAGACACCGTAGGCTCTGCCACCGACCTGTCCTACCAGCTCTTGCCAAAGTGCAGGCAGCTATGTGAACATGGGCATAGGCACTCACCATACACCCAGCCTGCTTAGAACTGGCCTAGATCCCATAAGAAACCCATTAGACACTCAGATGTAATCTTCACCCTCAAGAACCCGGTAGGTTGAAAAGACAAGATATATATGCTTTACGAATATGGCTGATAGTCTCTAATTTTATAGAGGTTCAGAAAAGGTGTCTGAACATCTTGGGCCCTAAGCTGAGGCTAGAAGGACAGATAGAAATAGAAAAGGCAGAATGGAGTATGGAAGACATTTAATTTGGAGGGATTCATTTCTTTATCATTCAGTCGATAAGCATCTACCACATACCAGGCTCTGAGTTAGGTACTGGGCACCCACGGATGAGTGAGATAGCATCCCACTTCTTCAGCAGATCACAATGTCCTGAGAGACACACTCATAAGAAGATCATCACCACATGGTGAAATGCATGCCATCACAGAGAAATTGACAAAGTGATGGTAACACAATGGCCAGATCTGCCTGTCTGACAGAGAAGGAAACTTCCCTCTGACCAGAGGAATCTGGGGTATTTTATGAAGATCACATGAACAAAATGGGAGGTGACAGTGGCAAAGTGGAGGGGAGACTCTGTTTTTAGTCTGAAGAGCTGGGTTTTCACCTGACTCTACTACTTTCCAGCTGTGTGATTGTGATCAGGTGTGTTAGCGTCTCTGGGCCTCGGTTTTGTCACATGTAAAATGGGGATCATCATACTTCTGCAGGAACTGCCGGAAGATTGAAAGAAAAAGGAGATGATAAAGGGTCAAATAAAAGGATGTATCATCATCCTCATCATCATCATCATCATCATCATCATCATCATCATCGCTGATGTCCCCTGTGAAAGCACTTTGGAAACTCTCTAGCCCAATATAAAATGAGCAAAGCGATTGGGGTGATGCCTTAATTGTTACCACAATTAACCTGTCCTCGAGTTCCAGGCTCTTGATTACAACTGGAAACAAAAGGATGTGGCTATAAATGAACTGAGTTTACTCCTGCCACCCACCACATCTTTTTTCTTTGGGTAAATCCCACCCAGTCAGCCTCACAATGTTACTTTTGCATTTGTAAGTTCTCCTAAACATGATTATCAACATTTTCTTTTCTTTAAGGAAATTAAACCGTGTAGAGTCCACTAAACCTAAGGATGTTTAAAGTGCATGGAGAGTTGGCCACATGCCCAGGGTTCACCTATTCACCCAGGCATTACTGCACAGGCCATTTATTTCATAATTTCTCATGAGAAACTGTGGCAATAGCCAGAGATGACAGAGGTGACAGATGAGTCAAGGAGAGAGGGTGACTCAGAGGCAACCATCTCAGCTCCCGCCTCCCCCAGCTGGCGTCCTTAAGCTTGCTGGCTTCCATAGAGATTTATACTTTTGTTTGGATATTGCTTTAAGGAGATTAAACAATCTGTATTCCTGGAAGCCTCCTTTCCCGATTCTTTCCTGGGGACCGTGCTCCAATTCATTCCTTTGTAATAAGAACTCACATTCCTTGGGGATTTAGTCTGTGCCGGAAATGGTACTCTGTCTTTTACACTCATTATCTAATTGACTCCTCGCCACTACCACACAGTTACACTGGTTATCTCCACTTTGCAGATGAGGAAACTGTGGCCTAAAGAAAGTAAGTAACTAGCTAAGGTGAGTCCAAAAATATCTGGGAGAGCTGGACATAAGGTGTCTAACTCCAGAGCCCATGTTTTTGACCATTCTAGAATTCTTCAGGTAGGAAAGCCTGGAACCCCCATGTCACATGACAAGCTCAGTCACCTCAATTGTGAGTCAAAGTTGAGGGCTGCCTTAGGACTGGCTTCTGGTAAAGCAAAAACTATGGAGGAGAGGAAATCAGGAGGTTCTAGGGAGTCTTCTTCCTGTGCAGGCAGCCAGAGAAAGCACAGCTCGGGAACGTCAGGAACATGTCCTACATAGCTTCTGCTGGTGGTTTGAGGTCTGTGGTTTACCCTACTGTGAAGAGAGAGCAACATTTTTGGAAGAGAAAGAGCCAAGCTTTTTAATCACTCTCTTCCAGACTGTATTCCTTGTGCAGCACTTTCTTGCCTTGAGGAAATGTGAGGAATTTTATCACTCCAGACACAGCTCTGATCATATCTCCCACTGCTCAAGGGCCTCCAGTAAGTTTCCCCAGGCTCCCATCAGCAGCTCGCGAGCTTCTCTGAGCACGTAGCCCCAGCTGTAAAAGAGATCGCCTGTGCACCCAAATAAACATATAATATGTGTGTGAACATTATGAAAGTAAATCAAGAATAGAAATTATAAGCAGAGATAAATATGAAATAAAGACTACTTCAAAATGTATACGAATCATAACATCATCCTATCTTTTCTGCCATCTCAAGAAACGTCAACACTCTTGGCAAAGTTCATCACTAATAACAGTGAATGTAAACCCATCTTTCAAGCATTCTTTCTGAGAATTTTGAATTTCATTTTGGCCTACTGCTTGCTATATCTGATTAGGTCATAATTG
>NW_017731364.1:5352282-5404432 GCF_001890085.2 Hipposideros armiger | reverse complement strand
GTACTGTACAAGCACAAACCTGGTCATCTTCCTCCGAAAACTTTCTTCCCTGGGCCTCTGCTCAGGCTGTTACCACTGCTTGGAACACCCTTGCTTTCCATTGTTATCTTTTGAAATTGTTTTCATTCCTGAGGCTCACTGCAGCCTTTGCCTCCTGTGTGAAATAATAATGATACCAAATAACATTTATTGATCTCTTACTACCTGCCAGGCACTGTAGAGTCTCATTTAACCTTTACAACGATTCCAGCAGACAGGTACTGTTATAAGAAACCTTAGGCATAGAGAACTGCTCAATGCCACACAGCTAAGAAATGGGGAGGCCAGGATCCCTACCCATGAGGACCCCAAGTTCCTACACTCTGTCACTATATGTGGGTTTATTTTTATTATTTTTACTTGTTTGAACCAGTGAAGGCTTCACTAAGCCCTCCCTCTCTTCCTACTAGTCGGGAGAAGGAATTACTCACTGTTTTCTTGAGTTTCCACAGCAGCTTGTTTGTAAATATCATGTATATATTTCTTGAGCCTGCCCTATATTAGTGTTATGTGTACACATCTCTCATATCCCAACTATACTGTGAGCTCTTTGCACAAGAGACCACGTTGGATCCCTCAGAGTACATCACAGAGACCTAGTAAATATGGTCATTGAATGAATGGATGAATGGATGGATGGATGCAAGGATGGATGACTGGATGGGTGGATGGGAAAACAAAAATGAAAACGAAAACAAAGGTCCTAGGTTTGGATATGATTTTTTTGTAGAATGTAACTTGATAGTTTTCTGGTGGCCTGAGATGCTAATTACAGATAGATGGGTGTGAATCTACGATATATTACAAAGATTTTAAACTAAAATGGAAGTCAAGAGTTTCATTTCCCAATATTTATAAAAGGACTTCCATTATACTCTTTAATATATATTGATTGGTTGATAAAGACTCAGATTTGTATTTATATTATCTAACTTTCAAAAAACACAGTGTAGTAAAAAGCTGTCACCTTACAAACTAGCACCTGAGATCTTGGATGAGTGCAGAAAGACATTTGGGCAGACCTTTCTAAAGTTGACAATAATTAATGCAGTTCAGAGAAGAAACCTTAGCTCACTTAATCCTGAAAATAACATATGCACAGCACACATACAACACACACACACACAACACACATGACACACACTTACACACCACAGTTTAGGAATTTTTCTTTTTCCATTTTACCAATCCAGAAACTGAGACTTATAGGGGAATAAAATGACTTGTCCAATAATTACATAGCCAGAAAGTGAAAGAGGCCATATCCAAACTCCCTTAATCTTTTTCTACTTTACTCTTCAAACACAAAATGAATCCTGGCATATCAGGCATTTGAGCTCTCAGAAACCCTTTACCATGGACATAGAATAAACAGCCTCTCTTTTGGTGTTTTTGAAATGTTGCTCTGTATAAGCCTACTGTCTTGAGGGTTGTGAATGGCAGGGAGGGACTAGTGGCTTCTAATCTCTAGATGACGAAACAGAAGGCCAGTCCATCTGTGATAAATGTCCCTTCCAAGGGCCACAGGTGCGCACAGCAGAGCAAACATCTTTCTTTTCCACCTCAGTGCTGAAGCCATCATAGAAGCATTTCATCCTTTGCTCAGTCAATTAATCTTTCATTCCTTTTTTATTTTCTTATCAGTATTTGTGTTCTTATGTGGAGGTGTAATAAACAGCACTCTAATTGATAGGCTGCATAATAAAATGAACTGGCTGGCATGCACCTGTTGGAGGCAGGGACTTGAGGATATATATAGGGAGGGTCTTGTTCCTAGACCTTAGAGACTGGAAGAGACAAAGGGAGAACCCAACACCTCAGTGTCCCCCTTTTCACCTTTCCTGAACATGGCATCCGTGCCTGGTCAGCAGCAACCATGGGCTCCCTGAAAGAAAGACCATTGAAGCCACCTTCAAATACATCTTATATAAAAAAGGGTGGAAATAGGGGTGGAAACTAGATTTACTTTAGGGAGTCCATAGAGGAAAAGGGTGAAAATTAAAAGCAACTGGCTTCCTATTCATTATAAGGCCTAGCTTCCTGATAGAGATGTACAACAGAGAAGTGGGCTACCTTCTGGAATAGTGAGCTCGCTGTCATTGGAGGAATTCAAGCAGAAGCTGGACCATCTTTCCTTGAAAGTGGTGTATGGAGCATAGCTTTAGAGAATAGATGGTTTGGCTAGATAACTGCTAAAATACCCCTTCTAGCAATGGCATTTCGTGTTCTTCTAAATACTCTACACTTGAATGCCTTAGGAGATAGGTTCAGGCAAAGCTCATCTGTTCCATAATACTTGGCTACAGTACAATGCCTGCTGCCTGGTCACAAAGCATTTCATAGGCAGCTGTTGCCACCCCTATTTCAGAAATGTGGTAAAAGGGGAATTCAGAGACAGGTGAGGGGCCTGCCACGACATGAGCAGGTGGAAAGAGGCCCCCAGCTCCAGAGCTGCCCAAACACCTGAGTCCACACACTTCTCAACTGGGTCTTAACTCAGTGACTTCCAACTACATGCAATGATTCCACTACCCTTGAGAATGCCTTAGAGTTTTTTCCTTCTAGGTTATAAAGTCATACAATCTCAGTATTGGAGTCTTCGAAGTCGTGGAGTCAAGCTCTCTGGAATCCACAGGAAAGCAATGTTTTCCACTGACTCTGAGAACTAGTAAATGGAATGAGCCCCATGGAATCCTGAGGAATTCTGTCTGGGCTCAGGGATGAATAGGACAAGAGTCACAGCCAAGTCCCCTGCCAGCTTGTCCCAAGGAAGTACGGAGCCAATCTTTATGGAGGGAAAGGGCTGCGTTCCAAGAGTGGGGGAGATTTAATAGAGCTTATTAAGGTTGCAAGGCTTTGGAGCAACAAAAAACAATAATGGCACAATTTTAGGAGTAATCTTTCTCTTGAAAGATCTTTGCATTTCATAGACGGGGAACCAGCAGGATCTAGGAGAAAACAATGAACAGGGAATCAGGAAACCCGTGCCATCGCTGACTCGCTGTGTGATTTTGAGAGAGTCTCAGTTTCCTCACAAGGATGACAATTTGTACCCAGGCTTGACTGGAGGATCAGATGAGATCATGGATGTGAAGCATGTTGTAACTGGTAACATTAGACAAATGAGAGGTGTTAATACAATCATGCCTGCTTTATGTGCTTTTTCTGAAGTGGGTTGATGTTATTCATACAGTATTCTCTATTCCCAGAGATGTGAAGTATGGGTCCCATTCCATAGTGTCTGGACTAAGAGATGAGGTCTCCCTACATTGGGAGGACATCATGCCTGGTGTCCACGGCCTGGTACTTTCTCTCCTGAGAATGACACTATTACATAACTGTCTGGGGCAGCACCCCAGACCACAGCAATTTCCTTCTGCCCAGCTGTGTGAGGCACACACATCCTGGTATGGAATCAGAAAGATGGCCACTTCCACATCAACCGGCACCTATTTTTCATTTCCCTATACTCCTACTGCCTAACCTCTGCTGTTGTTGTGGTCTCTGCTGCTGGGCAAAGGGTGCATCCTTTGATGCTACCTCAGGTATGGGAAGTAATCTCTGGCCTCTCTCTGGTTCTCTGCCTCAAAGAACGTCCCAACTGTCATCTACCCTTTATACCAGTCCCCAAAACATTTTCCCTTCTGCTTCTCCACCACTGTGGCCTTTTCTGTGAAGTTCTCTAACCATGGGTTTCCCCAACACCTCCCCTCCACACGCAGACTGCCCCTCACCATCATCTTCATCTCAGAAAATGAAATGAAAAAGAAATGCAAGTGACTCTTCAGTCCACATAGCAGGAGGGAAAAGCAGAGAGAGTGAGTCTGTGGGTCCAGAAGAGGATTTCTGCAGGCCTCTTGGCTGCTTCTCACGATCTGCTGAGCTTTATGAAAGGGAAGATATAAAATTCTGAGCAGTGCCATGTTGTCTCCAAAAGCAGCCAGTGTGAAAATGAAGTGTGACGGCTGTCTCCCCAAAACACTGGGCAACTCCCGCCTCACGTGCTCAAATGTGGCTCAGCAGCTGTTTGGGCAGCCTCAGGACAGACACCTATGTGGTCAGCACCCCTGAGCTCCAACCACCTTCCTGGCCCAGGGCTCCCCCAGGCCTCGGTGCCAGCCTCCCTGAGGCCCAAGACCCGCTTCATTCAGGCACCCTCAATACACAGCAGTGTCTGCTGGGGGCACTGAGCAGGAAGACAACAAGGAATGCCCTGTCAGGAGGCACAGCCCACCGGCATCACTGGGCTTGGCAAGCCCCAAATTCTATGCTCTTGGGCTGCCTGGAAGCCTGCTGGACCAGGGCTTCTCCCTGGCAGAGTATGCAGGATGAGGGAGCGTCAGAATGGATGGGTCTGCCATTTTCATCAGCCGAAGATGCTCTGCTCTAATCCACTTTACATATGGGCATCTACCTGAGATTTCATTGGGTGAAAAATAGAACTGAGTCCACTGCAATTACAAACAAAAAAAGCAAACAACTTTGAAAGCGCTCATTGATCTAGCCCAGTGTTTCTCAAACTTGAGCGTGCCTCAGATCTCCTGGAGGGCTAAAAAAAACATATATGGCCGGGCACCTCCCCAGAGTTGCTGATTTAGTATTTTGTGGTGGGGCTGATATTCTGTATTTCTAATAAGCTCCCAGGGAACCACCCCGTATTGCTATTCTGGAGATGAACTTTAAGAACCACTGATCTAGCCCCAAGTTTCCCTTCAGAGCCAGGAGAGGTGACTCCTCCAAGGTACCTTTGTAAATTAAAGATTAGCTGGACTATAGTCCCACTCTCTGACAGTCTCCTCCCCCTCCCTGCCACTTCCCACCTGATCCCTGCCCTGTCCAGGGCTTATCCATTACACCTGCACCTGCTCCAGCACAACAGGGTCCTGTCCCTCCAGCCTGGGCTCTTGGGTGACTTTATCCCTAGGACAATGATCAAAGGTGAGCATCCCTAACTCAGAGCCTGCACTCAGCCAGCTTGTGTCCCTCATTTTGAAAAGTTCCGTCATATGCCCAAGTCATCCAGATGCTCACTTCCCCACACTTCACTTATCCATTGCTTCATTCATTATTGAGCCTTCCACGATTTCATTCCTTTATTCTTTCACCTAAAACATCCTGATTGAGACCTTCTAGGTGCTGAGCACTGTCCTAGATCCTGAGATACAGACACCCTTGAACCTGACAGATAGGTTCTTGTCTGCCCTCAAGGACTCCACAGGTGGGGAAGCAAAATAAACCCAATAAAGTTACTACCTTGTGAAGGGCAAAGAAGGTGAGTAAAGGAGAGGACCAGGGAGGGTTTCATTAGGCAGGCAGGAAGATGTTAACTGACAAAGAGCATGGGCTTGGGGCAGGGAGGACGTAATCAGTTTAAAGATTAAATAAGGAGAAACATTTATTGAGTATTCATGGTACATTAATTGCTTTCCATTACTTCTTTTGTCATCACAACCATCTCTACAGGAAGTGTCATTATTAAATTATCACTTACAGATGAGAAAACTGAAGCTCAGAGAGGTTATGCCACTTACCCAAGGCAGCACAGCTGTTCAAACTTAGATTTTCTGGCCTTAAAACTCGACCTCTTAACTATTACACTACCTTATTGCTCTCACAGGCTGGACAGCTAATGCCTGTCTGAAGGGCAGTGAAAAGTAGGTTTATCAAAGCACTGGACCCTTGGACCCGTGTGGGGAGTAGTGGGACTGCAATGAGAAAGCTAGGGTAGAGCTTTGTTTGTTGAGAGGCTTGACTGCCAGGGTGTCATTCGAACCTAACTCAGGAAGCTGCAGGGACCACTGAGCAAGAGAGGGACCCATGGCATAACTGTGTTTTGGGGAAATTCCTCTAATAGCAGTGAGCAGATTGGGTTGCAGAGGGGAGCCATTGGTGACCAGAGACCACATCGGAAGCTACTGCAGAATTTCAGAAGTGAGAAATCGAGGGCCTGGTCTGGGGCAAGGTAGCAGGCGTACAGGAAAACCCAAGGGCAGCTGCTCGTCTCACCACTGTTATTGCAAATATTTTTTTGACCACTGACCATATGCTTTACCTATATTAACTCATTGAATTTACCTAATCCTAACAGAGTCCTTCCCTTTTGACATTTCTTGTCCTTCCTTTATCTCTATGATGGGTCTCCCTGTGCCTGGCAGTTTTCCAGTTTGGGGATCAGGACCTGAAACTTCTTCCTTGAATATAGAGGAATCATGGACTGAGACAAATCAAGATCAAGAAATCATGATCAAGCTCAGAACTACATATTTATTTTTTTTCCATTTTACAGCAGAGGAAGCTGAGACCTGGAGAGGATCAGTGACTTGTTCCATTTAGGCAGCAATGGAGCCTGGACCGGAGACAGGAAGTCTTTCCCCTGCCTACACCATGCTCCTGTCCTCTGGCCTCCTGGGCCAGGCTGGAGGCCCTGCAGCTGCGGTGGCTGCCAGATGGCATCTCAGTCACCAGGCTGGAGGGCGCCTGAGGACCTTGTGGTCAGCCCCAGGCAGGCAGCCCATCTCCCACATTGGCACTGCGGGCACAGGGCAGCGGGCCTGAGTGAAGGGAGCACGTGCGGTGGAAAGAATAAGAATGTCAGTGACTCACATACTTTGTAGTGTTCACAGCTGTTCAGGGGGCACCCCAGCCTGGATGAGGCAGCTGCCATCTTCACTTTGTCAGAGAGTCATGCTTGACCCAGGAAGCCATCACGGTAAGAGCGGAAGCAAGGGAAATGCGCTGCAAACGGGCAGCACTGGGTAGAAGAGATAGTGCCCACCAGTGTGTTAGAAATCCTCAGCTGTACTCCCAGCTCTGCTCTTGCTCTTTCCAATGGCGTGACCTTGCGCATGATGTCACCTGAACTTGAGCCTCACTCACCCTTCTCATCTGTTCATGGTACAGTAATCTTTACCTGCCCTATCTTGGAAATGTGGAGAGTGACAAGTAGGCTAATCCATGAAAAAAAAAAAAAAGCCTTTTGCAAATCTAGAGGGATGTACACATGCGTGTAGTCTGTTTGGGCAACTATAACAAAATACCACAGGTTGGGTAGCTTATAAAGAAAAGACCTTTATTTTTCAGTTGTAGCTGGGAAGTCCAAGGGTCAAAGCACCAGCATGGTTGCATTCTGGTGAGGGTCCAGATCCTGGTTCATAGCTGGAGCCTTCTCGTGGTGTCTTCACATGGTAGAAAGGCAAGGGATCTTTCTGGAGCCTCTTTTGTAAGGTCACTAATTCCCTTCATGAGAAGTTCTTCCTCATGGCCTCCCAAAGGTCCTACCTAGGGGGTTAGGATTTCAGAACAAAACAAACAAGCCAAAAAATAGAAAATAAAACATCATTTGGGGATTAGAATTTAACATGTGAATTTTGGTACCATTATCATTATTAATGCTAATATTAATATCATTAAACATTCTCAAAAGAAATGTGGTGGTAAAATGTTAATATATCTCCATGAAGCGTATATATGAACCCTTTGTATTATTTTTGCAACTCTTCTGTAAGTTTGAAATCACATCAGAATAATTTTTTTTAATAAATTACATTCTCTTTAATTACATTCTTTTTTATCTAGCCAGGTTCACCGTGAGGCAGGCATACTTCAGTGAGCAGGAGAGGAAGATCTCTGTCCTTGTAGAACTAACATCCCAGCAGGCAGAGACAAATGAGAATCGACACAGGAAATATGAAAAGTGTCTGCTGTGTTGGAAGGTGTTAAGTCTTATAGGGGGAAAATAGAGCAGCAGAAGGGGAAACAGAAGCCCCAGGTTTAAGGTGGTATAGGCGGAGGTATCGATGGTCAAGGTGGGTCTGATTGAGAAGGTGAGATTTGAGCAGCCTTGAAGGGGAGGAGTGAGTTAGTTAACCAAGCCGATATGTGCAGGCAGAGCATACCAGGGAAAAGCAAAGGCCTAACCAGGGCATATTCTAGGAACAATGAGGCCAGCCTGGCTGGAGCAGTTGATTGGGCTGGGGCCTGGATGGGTGGAGGAGACAAGGTCAGAGAGGCTCTGTGGAGTCAGGTCTTGCAGGACCTTGAGAGCTATTTTGAGGACTTGGGATTTCTCACTGAAAGAAATAGGACACCAAGGCAGGGATTTCGGCAGAGGAGTAAAATGACCTGGTCCACATTTTGGAAGGGTATTTTGACTTCTGAGTTGAGACTATACTAAGGAGCACAAGGGTAGAAGCCAGAAAACCAAGTAAGAGGAGGTTGCAGCAATCAGGACGGGATTGTCGCAGAGGGTGAAAAGTGATTAGTTTCTGAATGTGTATTTTTAAAGGTGGAGTCAACACAATTTTAATGACCCAAACTCTATCTCTAAGGTCCCTTCTGCACTGGAATCCCATCATCATTTTCATATAATTCCTCAAGTGTGGGAAGAGAGAGACATCGTGCTGCTTTTGAAAAAAATCCAAATTCTCTCAAAGTCCTGCTTCTTGACACGAATATTAAGCCCATGTGGAAGTTGTGGCTCCCATTCCACAGCCTAAGGTTCCTGAAATGATGTTTATTCAGTCTTATTTCATGCCCAAGTATAAATATGGCATGAAAAAAAAAAAAAAGGCTGTCTTTCCCTCAATCAGAGGAACTGCCAAGCCCAGAGAATAACCAGAGGGACAATAGAGAGGCCGGATGTATCAACAAAAGGGAGGTCTGAGCAAGAAGTTGAACCCTTAGGAAGTACCTGGTCCCCTGAGAACAAACTCCACCCTTGTCACTTCCTGACTGAGGCAAATGTGTATGATCTATCACCTAGACAATCACTGTCATCTGCTACCTGGTCTCAAATCCATCAACTCCCTCTAGGCCCGCCCTCCACATTGCCACCAGACACACCATCCAAAAGCACAGTGAGGATGGTGTTCTCTGCACTGATGTTCTCTTGCCCTTGCCCTGTCCGTGAACACCAGTATATCCACTGAACATGGCTTTAAGAAGGACTCTCCTGCTTACAAAACTACCCTGTGCTTTCCAAGATGGCCGTCAGCGGCATAGAGGTGGTCCAGTCGGGGCAGGAGGCTGAAGACATCTTGGAGGCATGGCATTCTCCTGACCTCAGTTCCACGTTGGCAGTCTCAGTGCCATGCAGCCTTCTTTACCTCCTGCCCCGGTTGCTGTGCAGTATTACTGTGGGCTGTTAAACAGCTGCCACTTCCCACCCCAGACCTGGATGCCTTCCAAGGGCCCAGTAAAAATATTCCTCCCTTCACATAAATTGTCGGAGGAGTCTTCTAGAAGTAACATGAAATATGCTGCATCACTGCTACTGGTCACCAAGTTAGCTCTTCTTCCCTCAACTGCCCCTTTCTATGCTTCTTTATACAGTCTGTTAATGGGGCTGAGAGTTTGATCTAGAATCATGGAGGAGCTCATAGCATTTCAGCTGGAGGGAATTCAAAAGTCACCCCTGTTTTCTAAGCAGTGAGACCTCCTCCCGTCCCACCCTCCAAACAAACCTGATCTAGATCCCCAATATATAAAGTACATCAAGGCACAGTGACTTTGGTTGGAGAGGGGTTAGAGGGCCTAGTTTACTTGTCCTCTCCTCCCCACTCTCAGTAGTATGGAAGCTAAGCTATCAATCCCATAAGGCCCTGCACCATCTGTTGGCCTTAGGTGCTCTGAGGCCTCCTTTTTTCAGTAATGCTTTCTTACTATAGACTGACAAAGTGAGGATGGAGAAGATGGGAAGCAGGACTTCAAGATTCTCCCACCCCTATTGATAGTAACAGAGAACAAGTCAGACAATTTCTTTCAAATCCTAGACCTACTGGATCAAACCTCTACTACAGTGTGACCACTTACTAAGCCTCTCTGAGCCTCATTTTTCTTATCTGAAAATCTAATATTACTGAGTTCACTCAATAACTCGTTCATTTGCTTCTTTATCCAACATTTAGGGGGTATTCTACTCATATGTGCTAAGAGCTGCCTTATGTACTCATTGCAGTGAAAAGAGACGTGGCCCCTGTCCTCATTAAGCTCACACTTTAATGAGGAAAACAGCTTGCAGTCTAATGCTATACTCTGTGATAATGCATGATAGAGGAAGTATTGGATATTTAGGAAACATGGACCAGGAAAACTTAGGCAGATTTGGGCCCAGGCTGAACCCTGAAGAGGAAGAGGTAGGTAACCAGGTGAAGAGTGAATTTGAGACAGGGCAAGTGTTGAGGGGACAGAAGGATTCCAAAAAATGTTCTGAGTATATGGATTCCTTTGTCTAAAGACCCTGGATGGGAGAGAGCATGGTAGTGATGACTAATGAGATAATGAGATAGTTTATGTAGAAAATGTATCATATGAAAAAAATGTATCATCTAGTGCCTGGCACATAGTAGGTGCTCAGGAAATGCCACTTGCCCTTAAAAAAAACTAAAACAAACAAACAAACAAAAACCCCCAAAACCTAGATTTTATTTTCTCAAATCCTAGACCACAGCATAAGATTGAAAAATATGCTTTCCTAACTGTTGATTGCTAGACGGGACAAGGGTGGGGATGAGGGAGAAGGGGAAGGGACAAGACAACATAAATTGGTAACTACAATATTGCCACAGGAATAGAAAAGTTTGGGGAAAATAATCAATAATGTTGTAAATATTTTTTAGGGGAGCAGATGGACTAGTGTCTTGTTAAGGAGATCACTTCATGGACAGTGTAGAGGCCTGACCACTGCACTGTACATCAAAGCTGCCATTGAATAATATTATATGTTAACTATAATTGAATATATATATATATATATATATATATATATATATATATATAGTCATGGAATGTGGAGTAGAGTGTGGGAATGGAGCCATTGGAATTGTAATAGATAAGTATGATATCGGGGGTGGGAGGGCAGTGGATGGGGGGAGGGAGGCTGCCACTTTGTGAAGGGTGAAAAGGATAACTATTGCTTTGTTTTGTGTACCTGAAACTAATAATAAAAAAAGAAAAAGAAAAAAGAAAAATATGCTTTCCTAATATGGCTCTAAAATCACTGAAATCTATGTTCTTGTTTATGATATTCTAAACAAAGCATAGTTATTTATTGGAAAGGCATGCATTTCATTTTTTTCAGGTACATGGAAGAAATTTATTATAAATATATTTATGTGTGTATTTGTTTTTAGTGTTGTTTCTTTTTTTGTTTTGTTTTGGCTTTTTTGTATGAAACAACCACTCTTCCTTATCCATATAAGGAATTTACTACCGTTTGACTTCAGATTTTAGTGAACACAAATGTTAATGTTAGTTCTGTAAACTCTATCTCCACACACCTTTTTACTCTTTGGTCATTGCAGGCTTTTCACATCAGAATTCTGGGCTCAAATGAAGACTGAACCGCAGAACCTTTTAAAGCAGGAGACCCACTCTGGTATTCTGTTAATGAAAAAAGAATGAGAGCAACAACCTCCAATGGATATGTGTTTTATTTTTCTTGGAGTTTTTAAAAAAATATATGTACCAACAGAAAATATATACCCTCTTTTTTCAAAGAAATTTTAGCTTATAGTGCACATCTTGACTGATCATTTTCTGTTAACAGGATACCAGCATGGATACAGACGAGAGTGGGTAGAAAAATCAGGAAAGAATTTAATAGTGTTGTAGTGTTTTTTCAAGATATACATATCCACACTGCGTATATTCCATCCTTCCTTTTCTTTTTTGAAATAACTTACCTCCCTAATAACAACTTCAATTTGTCCAGTACTTTGCCAATTAAAATGCACATCCTCGTTTGTTTGTTTTTTCCAAAGAATGCTGTAAAGAAGGTAGTTCTTATTTTTATCATCATTCTCATTCTGCAGTGACATAAACGTCTACAAGGTTGTATAAGTTGTGAGTGACTAACTCTGGATTGTCACTCTGAATTCTGGCTTCAATTCGTCATTCTATGATCCTTTTCCCACTGTATCTACCCAGACAGTCTCTAAGATTTCTCCCAGCTCTGAATTTGGGTAGAGTAGAAGCTTCATGAGGGCAGAGACCTTGCCTGGTTGGCTCAGCATTCTATTGCCATTGCTATGCACAGTGCCTGGAAAGCCCAAGGAAGCTTGTTTTACTTTTCATTTGTGACGACATGGATGGATCTTGCAAGTATTATGCTCAGTTAAATATGTCAAATGGAAAAGGACAAGAACTGTATGATATCACTCATATGTGGGATATAAAACAAAAAGCAACAAAAAATAAATAAATAACTCATAGACAAGACAACAGATTAGTGGTTACAGGAAGGGGGCAGGGGAAGGGATATGGAGGAGGATGAAGACATGTAAAGGGGATCATACATAGGGTGGAAGGAGATTAGGCTTTGACAGCTTGTTTTTTATTAAATTAAAGCCCATGTCCTAAACCTCTTTTATAGCCTCAAGAGTTGATGCTGCAGTGATTACTTGTTGAGTGATACTAAGCAGCTGATACCCATGAAGATGACAAACTAAACTTTCTATGAGACCCAAGGATGTACAGAATGGCATACAGCTTTGCCACGGCATCAATCACAGCACCCATGATAGGGTACATATTTATATCACATGCGAACATCACCATTGCTGGTGATGGTTGTTGGGGGGGGCAGTTGAGGAGGCTGCTGGGACATCCCCTGACTTCCATTCTTGCATCTTCCTTTCCCTAAAGACATCGCTACAGGATGCTGGAGCTCTGAGTGTTTCCTATAATTTGGTCTAAAAATTCACTGGGTTTTTCCAAGCTGTTAGTACTTCCTCTTCAAAGCTTTAGCTTCTCGAATTGGTAAGCATTTAATTTCAGTTACAAAATTAGTTGCATATTGGTATGACATATAAACTGATAATTTACCAAAGAACAACCTGTTATAATTTGCACAGCATTTTCACAAGACAACTATTTTATACAGAGGGAAGGAAGATCAGGAGAACTAAGTGTTTTGCCCCTAGTCACAAACCTAATAATTTATAATGCCAAATTCAGGCTTTCTAACTCAAGATGCTCAAGTCATTCCATTATGACAATTCTAATGTGACACTGGTACTATCTACTAAACAATGCATAAAAATGATATTGTAAAGGAATCAGGGAGGCCTTTTTGTTCCTACTAAGGATCCTTCTTATATTCACAATGAATTCCATAAACACAGACCATTTTTTCCCAATACCCATTCCCCAATCCCTCCTTATTAGGTCAGCAGTAGCCAGTGGTGGTCTTGGCAAAAATATCTCTGAATTCTTAGGGTGGAGTCAGAGGACCTCTCTTTGAGAATTTTGCCTTCTTGTCATCTTCATGAGAATGTTCTCCAGACATATACCCTCAGCATATGAAAAATTAAGCTCAGCATATTCGCCCCAAACTTCTCCTTCTGTGTCAGCTCTGTTATGTCATGGTCGCCTACCTAGATGCTTAGTTGAGTCACCCAGAAGTCACCCGAAGTCATCACTCTTTTGCCTCAGTTTCCTTTCCTCACTATGCAATCCCTAAGACTCATTGGTTCTTCCTCTGAAGTCTTTCTTCAATCTGTGTCCACTTCTGGCCCAAATGTCACTTTTCAGTACCCATTGGATCCCATCCACCGGGTTTCTACAATGGCCTCCTAACTGGTCTCCCGCTATCACCTCTATAAAATGAGGAGTGCAGTGTTTGACTCTGCTTTATATATACTGGAAGAAACAGGCTAGGGCCAATGCAGAATGCTCTACCACCCTTTCCAAGAACAGGCAGTAGACAACGCCAGTGTGTATGTTTGTCCTCATTTGCCAACTTCTTCTCCACCCTACTCTGTTCACATTTTTCTTCAAAGAAACAATGCTGCTGAATGGCAGGTGGTCTAAAGTAGGACTCTAAGCCTGGTCAATAGAAAACGGCATCTGTCCTAGACCAGAGGGAAGATCACAGGAGGCAACACCTAAAAGGAAGCAGGCATGACCTCAAAACACACATTCTACCCACCCGCCTTACAGAGGCTGGGGCTCCCCCAGGGCGGTTGTCAGCAAACATACCCAAAACATTTGCCTGCAGCCCACTTAGGGAGCTCACAATCTGCTCTGAATCTGTGTGTTTCTTTCTCTGTTCACAGTCTCCTGCTCTCTGGAGAGCTACTCCCCATCAGGGACCAGGTAAGGGGAGAAGGCCCCTGGTGACCATGGCTAAAGGTCTTTATTTCATAGATTCTGTTCCCCCACCTGTTAAATGAGGATAGTGATCCTCACCAAACTCATCTTCTGGGTCATAGTGAGTCCCTTGACCCCGCCTTGAGGGGGAGAACATGCCCCTGGGGTGTGTATTAAGCAGGGCTAGAAACTCCCAGTGGAAAGAATCCTGGCTTGTATGGATATGGTCTCTTGCTGTGGCTGGTCTGGTCCAAACAATAGTTCAGTTAAGCATAAATCAAGTTCCAGCAACGGTGCAAGAACCACAAGACAAGGCAGACCCTTCCAGGGTGGGAGCATTAGAGCATGCCTGATATTTATTGCCTGTTTTTATGAGAGTACGCTCACGGTGTGTGTTTCAGGGTGCGTGTGTGTATGTGTGTGTGTGTGTGTGTGTGTGTGTGTGTGTGTGTGTGTGTGAAAAGCAGGCACTAATGGCCTATCTTTGAGCCAGTCAGGTACCCCTGCCAAGTCAGCCATGCCTTCAGTGGAGGTAAGGAAGAGCAGAAAGGGCACTGCGCTGCCATGATGAGGCCTGGGCTTCATCCTGGCCCTTCTCTGTCTCTACTAGGCTGGGTCTCAGTCATATCACTTCCTTTTCCTGAGCCTCAATCAGCTTCCCCTCCTGGAGAGCTCCACTCACCTCGCAGAAGTCTGCATGGCTCTCGGTTGGTGTGAAGGAGTAGAAAGCCCTCTATGAAACTGGGAGAGTCCCTCCCTTGCTGAGGGACGCTATAGCACAAGGAAACCCTGTGTTGCCAGAAGCCAGGATCCATTTTTACTTGTAGTACTGCTGGCAGCACCTGCTATGGGAAAGACTTACTCCCACAACTTTTGGGGACTATGCTCTGTCATGCCATACAGGGGCTTGCTGAATATACGAGGCAGTATGACTAGCACTCTTGAGTGTTTATGGATCAAATAGGACACTTTGACTTGAAGACAAGTTTAAGAAAACTATGATTAATAATAGCTGAGATTGTAAAACAAAACGAACAAACAAACAAACAAAAACAAATGTTACGGAATCAAGTCAAGCTTCACCTAGTAACGAGAATAAACTAAAAGAAAGGATGCTAGACCTGGGCTCAGGGAGTCTGTGTACTTTTCCACTCTTCCCAGTTTGGCCTATAAGCTCACTGGGTACCAGGTCATGTTTTGCTCATGATTGCATCTCATTGTGCTTGGCACATACTAGGAAGCTATTTAAAAGTATATACTTATTGGCATATTGGCGTGGTAATAGGTTCACAATGGAGTGGACTACAAAGCAGTATGAATAATATGTATATATTTCCATAGTGGAAAGACTGGAAAGATACTAGCATTGTTATATCAACAGCATTATCTTTGTATGATATTATAAGTTACTTTAATTTTCTTCTTTTTTGTGGTTATTCCATAAATTTCTACATATGACATATATTAGTTGTATATTAAAATATTTTTAAATGTACATGTAAATGTATAACTATATTTTCAATACCTCCTTCAGTTTTTCATTTCTTTTTGGATGATCACAATAAACTGAAAAATGGAGAATGGGGTATTTGAGAAAAAATAAAAAGTGTTCATTCATATAAAAATGAAAACATTTGTGAACATTGGCATCCAGAAGCAATACTGGAGGCTGTTTTTGTTCCCAGTGATGCATAGAGTACAGTTCAATGTGATACATTAAGATGCAGCAGGAACTAGGAAAGCCTTCATAGTCTCTACCTGTTCATTGCAATCAAATTGAAAACAACTCAAACACTCAAAAATAGAGATTTGGCTCACCAAACCACAGGATAACTACACCTTGGATCACTACAATGCTTTAAAGATATTTTGTAGTTTTAAAAAGTCAAGTATGCACACTATGGTATTTTACAGAAATATTTATACAAAAGAATGCTAAGTTGCATGTATATACTTATACTTCTGAGAAAACCCATGTTTATTAAGACCAAAATTCAAACAACCTAAAATAGAACTAGGTCAGTCCCTTATTTTGTGTATTTGGTTTTATAACTTTTGTAAAAACCAAATGGAAAATAGTGAATGCCTACACTCTAGTAATTAAAATAACTTCTAACGTTCCTTGGGATTCCAGAAAATTATAAAGAAAAGATCATAGAATAAAAACAAATGCTCATATACTACACTGTGGCTGAGAGTGTAAATAGACCCAAGTTTTCTGAAACATGACTTGGAAACTTGTATGTCAATTTTTAAAAGTGTCATTGTCTTAGTTCCACCAATTCTATTTTAAGAATTTTGTCCGGGAATAACCAGAGACCCAGAGACGTTTTCCCACTATTATTTGTGATGGAAAAAAAGAGGAGTTACCAAAATGTCCAACAGGAAGAAATAGGTTGAATGTGTATACCAATAGAATGGCATAAGTAGACAGCCATTAAAAACATCCCATGGGAGAGTATTTAGTATTATAAAAAGTTGTATTAGATCATAGTTATTAGATTACCAAATAGAACATGCCATATAATTACACTAAAGAAAAAAAAAATTGAAGAACGTAAGCCAAAACATTGACAAAGATTGTTTCCAGGTGATGGAATTATGGGTAGTTTCAGTTCTTTTATATTTCTTTTAACTTCCAAATTTTCTATAATAAACATACAACTTTTCAGTTAATGATTGCCAACTGAAAAGTAGTAGAAGGTAGTAGGCAAAACTGTGAGGCGGACTCTTCATTGTTTATTCAGGGGAAGATATGCAAATCTTTTTGACTCTACCTGTAAACATATCCATTTCTCCTCTCCTCCACTCCCCATCTCTCCATGATATATAGGAAAACTTCTCAATGCAACCCCAGTTCCTGGCACCAAATGCATGTGTGCACACATGTGGGATCATGTGCAGTTATGAGCGCACACACACACACACACACACACACACACACACACACACATCCATACATTGGATTGGGCCGGGTGTACCTGGCAGAAGGAGCAGAGCCCAGGGACCTGGATTGCCCCTCCAGCCCCAGCTCTCCTCACTCTCTGTGGGCCCTTAGGCCCTCCACTGTCTGGACCTCAGTTTCATCCAATAAATGAGTGTGCTGAACTAGAATGTCTCATGGGCCCTCTGCTCAGGTAGTGTTTTATTATAGGGAAACCGTTGTTCTTGGATGGAACAGTTTATAAGGAAAAGGAGCATAAATCTCCTTCATGGTTCTATTCCCAACCTCTGGTTCCCTTTGCCCCTTAGGATTTGAAATGAAAATGGAGCATTTGTGAAGCTTCTGTCAGGGAATTTGGGGATGCAGCTGGTCTCAGAAGGGGTGGGAAGAATGAAAAGGGTTTATGAGCTTTGGATAAAATCCCAGGAAGGCAAGAACCACAGGCTGGGCAGCAGAATTTTATTACCTGCAAGGCCACAGGTCACCACACTCTGAATCCCTCGCTTTAGCAACCCCCAGAGGAGCACGAGGTGCTGAGGGGCTTGAGGTAGCAGGTGAAACCCTGCACAAGGAAGACGAGCACTATGCCGGGATGGAGCACGGGGTCTCAGCTGACTCTCCTGCTTCTAGGCAGGACATTTTTGCTCAGGGCCTCTTCCCAAGTTGCCGAGCATCACTGGCGAGTTGGAGGATGTATCTCCTCAGAGTCTCAGTTTCCTCGTCTGTGAAATTAAAGGTTGGACTAGATCAATTCAGAGGTCCCCCCCAAGTCTGCTCCTGAATTCAAACATTACAAACCCTTCTCCTAGTTTAGCTTATGCGGAACATGTGAAAAACAGAACACTTGAAGTTGCACAAAGCTTCTACACCTTCACCTGCCTCCCTTCTGTGTCCTAGAAGAGCAATAAAGGCATTTAAACTGTTTTTGCAATTGATTTTTGTTTCTTCCCATTTTTTTCTACATATTTTAATTTATTTTCCATTGTTTTAGTTTTCTTCCTTTCTTCTTTTTTTTTTCTTTAATTGCCTGTGTGTTACACGTAAGATAGAGGCCAGAAATTTTCCTGGGTCCCTTCTGGATAGGAGAATAAGGACCACCCAGTTTTATACTGAACAACAGACTCCACTGCCCAAAATACTCTGGTTTGAAACCCAGACTTGAATTTTTATTCTAGTTTGATATCTAGAAGTTGACAACCACATTAAAAATTAAATATGAGTCCAAGCTTATGTTTACGACATGCAAAAGGATAGTTTTGAGGAGTCACATTGCATTGTTACATACATATAAAAAAGCGAAGCGTTAAACACTAATTGTATGCCTGACACGTGTGGGAATTCTGCCCTCCAACCAGGCTCAGCCCTCCACTTAGAGAGACTCACAGGGTAGGGAGGGCTCCACCCAGCCTTGGGTGTCTGCCTAGGTTGGGGAGAAAAGCAGGCTCATCTTGTGGTCGCTGCATTGTCAGTATTTACCATATTTCCCCATGTATAAGACGCACCCTTTTTCAAAAAATTTGGTGTCTAAAAACTGGGTGCGTCTTATACAGTGGTTGTAGATTTTTTAAATTGCATTTCCCACATTTTTCGTGCTTGTTTTTGTGCTCATTGTTGTAGATGTTTTTACTTGCATTTCCCGATTTTTCACGCTTGTTGTCTTTGCGCTCATTGTTTCGCCCTTGTTACCGGTATTTTACGGTAGGTTACGTTTTGCCACATTCTGCCCAAAAATGGCTCAGAAAAGATTTTCGCACAGTGCTGAATTCAAGTTAAAAGTGATCCAGCTTGCAAAAGTGAATGGAAGTCATGCTGCTAAATGTAAGTTTGGTCCTCCTCCAACTGAGAAAACAATCCGAGACTGGCTATGGGAAGAAGAAACCCTACTGAAAATGCCACGGCAGAAGAAGACCATGAGAGGCAAGTCAGCAAAACAGTGATTCGTCATCAGACACAGATGAGGACAAGCTAATGGTTGGGAGTTTTGACAGTGATGAGGAGTTGTATGAATTTTATGATGACTAAAACTTGGGTTCAATAACTTTATGTAATACATTTTTTTTTATTTTGGGCTCCAAAACTAAGGTGCGTCTTATACATGGGAAAATACAGTGTTTTTTCCCTGTGGTGAGCATGCTGATGGTTTTCAAGTGATGCGTACTTGGTGTGTAAGCAGGTCTCTTTTCCAGTATCAAGACCTTGACTCTGGACTGTTTATAATCTCACCTTCCAGTCTGGGAAGGATGGCATTCAAGGAAGAGTAGGACCCTAGGTCCCAAAGCTTCCATTTTTATGAGCCCTCTGAGAAATCCATTTTCTTCCCAGGTAAAGTAGATGGATCACTCATTCATTCCTTCTGTGTAGGGCCAGAATCTGGTAATAGATGAGACCTGCTCCTTGAAGAGCTACTGCAAGCTCACTGCACGGGTAAGAGTGCCATGGACCAGGATGCCTAGTTTGAATCCTCGGCCTCTCCCTTCCTATTTGTTAAAACATGGCAAATCATTTCACTTTTCCGGCCCCCAGCTGCCTCATCTATAAAATAGAAACGATAATAACAACACTTACTTCATTAGGTTGTTGCAAGGATTAAACAAGTGCTCAGAATAGTAGCTGGCCCAAGTAAGCATGCATGTCAATCATTAAAGTACAGCACAGCGTGTGCTGCATGCTTTCATAGAAGTACACAGCCAGAAATGATTAATCCCCGGGATTTACAGAGGTCTCCTGATCGGTTAGGGTTCTATCAGAGAAGCAGAACCACTACACAAGGTATAGTATCAGAGGTTCATTATCAGGGCTGGGTTCTCACAATTGCAGGAATTGGCTAATCAGTAGATGTGAGGCTATTGCCTCAGTTTAGGCTTGGAGTCAGTTTTAGACTTGGAGTCAGCAGGGCAGGCAGTTGGGAAGGAAAACGGGAGTGAAATAGGGAAAGCAGAGATGGACTGACTACAAGTTGCAAGGACAAACTGGAGCCCGTTTCTACCTCTCACTGCCTCCGGTGAGATGTTAGTGACCTACAGGATAATCTGGCATTCCCCCTGGAGCTCTACCTGCTGGCCCAGCATTCAGAGGAGCTGCAAAAGGAGATCTGGTGGGAACTGGAGGAGCTGAGGGGTCAGGTGCTGCCCCCAAACAGGTGAGCCAGCAGATCAGGGAAAACATGTGTAAGACACCTTAGCATGTGGTATACTGTACCAGCCTCTAAATATTAAAACATAGTACCTTCACTTCCATGTTCCAAATATTGTGCAAAATGTCTCCTGTGACCAATGCCGCTATGCAGGGCAGGGGAGTCTGGAAAATGTAGTTTCCTCTTACCTACATTTCTACAGAAGAAAGACTGGAATTGGGTCTGAAAGAGTAAGTATTTGCCAGGGAGAAAAGGGAAGGATATTCCAGACCCAGGGAATATAACGTGCTGAGCATGTAAAGGTCTGGTGTGTTCAGGATGTTCTCAGTGGTTACAACATAAGGTGTTTTTGTTACTAGGCCACAGAATCAGTCCAACGTAATCATGAGCTGCTGTAGTTTGAGGAAGTGCAGGTATGTCTATCCATTGACTGACTTCTTTTCCTTCTAGGGCTAATGTCTTTCCAAGACAATTAGACAGCAGCAGTGAAAGGACCGAACCTGGATTTTAGCCCCAAGGTTGCCCCATGCCTTATGGGTGACCTTGGACAACCCTTCCACCCTCTAACCTCAGTAACCTCAACTCCAGGGATTTGAAGTGAACTGGTAGCCAAGTCTCTAGAGTCTTTTCAAACTTTAACATTCTCTGGTTTTCTGGCAATGACTGGGACACAAAAAGGCACAGCAATTTTCATTCTGTTGGGAGCCAAACAGAAAATGCAGGGTCTGTTGCCACATTGCTTGACTTTTATCTCTATATCCTGGAAGCAGGCACAGGACAATGCAGCCTCCCATGGTTGTTCCTGGGGTCTAGGCCTGGCCTGGGGTAGGTGTCCAAGGCCAGGTCAAGGCTAAGTTGTATTTGTCTTGGTAACACTAGCCTTGCACTGTGCTGGAAGCATCTGACACTGTCAACAAATGTTGGATGAATGAACTTGTGAGATCCGGTCCCAGTTACTCTGTAGGTTAGAGGACGGTTTGTGGGCCACTCTGGGGAGACACTACGCAGACTTCCCCCTCTTAAGGGAGACTTTGAATCAGAAACAGTTTCTTCCAGTTCACACTAATCTTGCCATGTGTCCCTGGGAGGGTTACGGGATTGAATAACTATGGAGGGGACAGGACAAAAGCCTGGTGCATGCTTGAAGTAACATGAATTCTAAACAAAGAAACAGCCATCTGGCCTTTATTCGTATGGATATTTTAGTAAATGTTTCTGACTGTATTATTTCTAGACATCAGTATACCCTCTCTCCAAAATTGTTGGGGAAAGTCAGACTATTGCCTCATACTCTTTGCCTATTTTCAAAGAGGTTCAAATGTTGAAGCCCAGGGAAGTGATTGTGCTGTTCATGGAGCCCAATAAAATGCTGACATATTTCATTTCCCTTTCTTAAGGAGAAACAGTTTTGCTAACAAACAACAGGGCTGTATTTTATGTACGCAACTTGGAACTGTGGGAAACCTGGATTTTGGAGTCCGGAAGGCTGGCTTCAAATCTGGGCTTTACTGCTAACAGTTGTGTTTACTAAGCAAATTATTTCAACTCTGACCCTTGGTGCCTTCTTTTGAAAAAAGAGCATGACAATACTCATTGTTTAAAGGTCTTAAATAAGGTGGTGTATATAACCTGTGATAAGTGTTCGATAAATATTATTTTATTTTCCTTATATACCTCAAAAGTGAAAACAATTAAAAAATATCACATTTCTGAGTTTTCCTATTGCTACTTGTCTGTTATTAGTTTATTTGTTGTGTTGTACATTTGCCTTTGCAAGCAGACAAGTTATAACAGGCACAAAGAGCTTGAGGGGGAAAAAAAAGTCATGGAAAGAAATAAAACTGGGCTTACTACTTTTTTGCACAGAACTCAATTTCTGGTTTCATACAATGATGTTCTAGGCATGAACTAGCTCTGAGCCTTGCTTTCTAGAGTCATAGGCCATAGAGCTAAAAGGTTCTTCAAGGTCATCCAGCAAAGCCCTAACATGGATGGGGAAACTGAGACTCAAAAGGGAAGTGAGTGAGTTAACCAAGATCTCACACATTATTAGAGATGGTGTGAAGATGGGAATTTATGTCTTCTGATTCCTCATCCCAGTGATGTTGCCTCAGAACCTTTGCTGATTCATCATGCAATCTTGGAAACTTCCCTTGTTTTCTGTATAGCCGTCTTTCCATGAAATATACAATGGCAAGGATAACTCACAAGCCATGCCTCATAGAGATGTCTATGGATTAGTAAGGCCCAGGATGCAATAAGTATTCACCTCCCTGGAGCTGGGCGTGGCTATTAATTCTTCGTAAAAGACACCTCAGTGTTGCAAAGGGAGCTACTTTGTAGTTGTCAGGTGGAAGGACCCTTTTTCTACATGGTTGAGAGAATCAACGCTTGAGTCCATTCATGTGCTGAGTAACCTGGATAAATCACTTACCCTCTCTCAGCTCCAGTATACTCATCTATGAACCAAAGAATGTGGTCCAGAGTAAGCTTCCTTCTACCTCCTAATAGTCTAACCTTCTACCAGTTCTTTCAAATTAGGACCCCATCATGGGATGACTACACTTCCCAATAACAGGGATTCATGCCAACTTAGAAAATCAAACAGGCTAATAAGAATTAAATCGAAACTAGGAAAGGAATATAGATTTCTTTTTTTTTTTAAAGATTTTATTGGGGAATTGGGGAAGGGGAACAGACAAGTTGCTGTTCTTTTATTCTTCAGTCTAGTTGTGGAGGACGTTGCTTCACTGGCCCATGTTGGTATAATCATTGCACTCTTCCTGGGTGAGGCAGATCCGTCGCCAGCCCCTGGACGGCCGCTCACAGCGGCTCTTGGCAACTCACACTGGCTACCAGCCGCTCACGCTGGCTGCTGGCCACTCACGGTAGCCCATGGCAACCCACTGCAGCTTCACTGCAGCCTACGTCGGCACCAGCGACTCACGGCAGCCCAGCTCCAAGTTGAGCTGTTGTTCACCATCTTAGCTGTAGAGGGCAGTGTCACTGGCCCTCATGTGGGATCTGAACCAGGGCTCTGCTACTCAGAGCTGGCATCCCAAGCCAGCTCTTAACCAACGCGCCACTCGGCCGGCCCATAGACTTCTTTTGAAGCATCACTTATCTGGTCTATAAACATAATCATGTAAGAACACAGTAAATCTCTTAAACTTGAATAAGATTTCTAAGCAATGTTTCAGAGGTATTCCACGTTTCTCATCTCTTCTTTCTCAGGGTAAACAACTTTCCATGAACTTAATCTATGAACATGTATTGACACGCAGTGATGAAAAGCCAGGATAAGTGGATCCAGGCCAGGATTTGGGACCAGGCTTTTGTCTTTATTTAATTCTTTCTCTTAGTAGGAAAGATAGAATGGTGAGAGCCATGAGCCCAGGGAGTTGGGAGGCCTATCACTGGCTGGCTATGTAAGCCTTGGCCTTGCTTGTTCTACTCTGAGCCTCAGTTTCCTCTTCTGTAAGAGAAAGGGGTTGAGTTAGATGCTCTTTAAAGTTCATTTAAGGGCTAACATTCCTCTCTTTGGCTTGCCTGGGTTTTCTGAGCAGTCTCCAAAGCAAGAATTCTTGACCAAGCTTTGTCTCACAGCCCAGAAATCCCCATTTCTTGTTCCTCAAGGATTTCAGCACAGGGACTTTGTTTAACCCATTTGCAACCAAAATTTGTTTCCTTGCAATGAGTATTTGTGTTGCAATAATTTTTTGTTTTAAACTTGCAATAAATAAAGCCAAAGGCATTCCTCAAGGAGCTACAATGAAAGATGCATTAATATTAGGAGCTGGGGCTGGTAGGGCAGTTGAAGAAGGAGAACTGGGGTTTCTCTTGAAATCCTGCTAAGCACAAGCAGCCACAGCTTTGGTCCCCTGAAACTGCTGAGTTGACAATGCCTTAACCATACCACCTCTTTCTAGCCTCAGTTTAATATGTTCCTGTAAGAAATCCTTCATCTGTGAAGACCAGCACAAGTTGATACACTAATATAGACTTCTTTCAAAATAAGCCTAATGAGTTCACTCTCATTTTAGAAAGCTTGGCAAGTAATCTGTGGATGGAAGAGTCCAAGTTTCACTGACTGGAGCTGTGAATCAGGCAAGCCCCAGCTGAACGTTTGAGGAGTGTACACGCAAACAGAGATGGGCAAAGTTCTTCAGGTTCAAAGGCTTGGTTTGGAAAAGAACGCCCCAAATTTAGGTGCTTTTGCTAACGCTTATTTGATTTATTCATGCTGGGGATGGGAGAAGGCCGAGGCATTTTTGCGGAGCCAACTGGACAAGAGACGTGTTCTCGCTTCACTGTCGCTACTTTGCTTTTAAGCTTCTGTGTGCTTTGAGGGGGGATCTAATCCACATGTTCCCAATCATTGCACTTGAATGCATGGAGGTGCTGGTTGGTGAGGGTGGCCCAAATGGCCAGGTGGCTGCTAAAGAGTAGGGAATCCTCTAAGCAGAAATGCATCAAAGCATGAAGATGTGTCCTGTCCCCAAGTTCAGGCAGAGAATGAGGCAGCATAAAAGGGCATACAGAGAAGGCAAGCAACGCGACTTGACAGGACATGACCTGTGACCCCATGTAGAACTTGGAGGACAGTACAGAATACCCTGGATGTGAAATTCGAAAACGGGGGCTTGCATCTCTTCAGCAACCATAGTTTTCTTACTTGTAAAATGGACATTTTGAGCAATAATTCCTACTCCATGTGGTTGTGAAGATTAATTGAAATAATGCTTATAAAAGTTCATGGCTCTGCGCTTGGCACAAAATAGGCACCGGATAAAATTTTTTTTTTTAATATTTAAGTTCAATGCAAATTCTTGTCCCTTTATGTGTTTCCCAAACTGGTTTACCCTGTCTCCCACACACAATCCCTAATTGTTACCCTGAGAGCCCCAAGAAGTGCACTCTTTCTGGAAAACAATATAAATTAGCTCACGTATTTTTTTTCACACCAAACAGCATGATTTCAAAATGCTCGAAAAAACCAGAGCCAAAACAAATTCCCTCTCCACTCCACCCCCCAACCCCAACCTTTTAAACCTTGGAAATCAGACAAGAGACAGAGAAAAAAAGAAAAGAAAAGAAAAAGCCCAGCCTTCCATTGCTTCACATCGTGTGTATATATATATCGAGTTCATTTCACAAACACAAGGTGCACTGTCAGAAGTGCCTTGGGCAAAGTTTGTACTTTGCTTGAATTCTAACTTTTGTTTACCAAGGTAATAAACCGGTCCTCTGCTGCCCCAGGTGTAAAGCTATTATGAAAAGGCATATTTGTATTTCACCCCACCTCAGATGTACGGTATGTGGGACATCCTGCACTGTAAGATCAGCCGGGATTTATTTACAGAGAGAGGCACCCGAGCACGGAGAGGTGTGTTGTCAGGCTGGGAAAGGCTAAACCCTGCCAAAGACCTGGCCACCTAACCTCCCTCTTTCTCTTCATCCACCTGCCCTTTCAGACAACAGTGCTTGCCCTCTCTGCCTCGACAAATAACCCAGCCTGCAGGTGACCCTCCGGGGGCCTTTCCTGTTTCTATGTAGACGAGTTACATCAGCCCTCTTCAGCGTTTTGTCCTAAGTTTCCCAACCAACCCATTGCTGGCCCACTTTGCACAGCCAGAAGAGATTGGATACATACGGCAGTGGCAGAAATTTGTGCTCCGATCTTGTGTGTGGAAATCTCCATGGTGCCTCTTCCGCCTCCTTCGCACAGGCTGTCACACCCTGATGGGTTATCTGAGGCCTGAGATGGGTGGGAGGGAACTTTCACCCAAATCTCTGACTGAGCTAAATGGCCTGGAACCCACTCTCAATCATCTACTGAGATCTTGGCATGGGAAGGAGGAAAGAATGTATGGAAAAGGGCAGACTGAGTAGGCCCGGGCCGTTAGCCTGGGCAAATGGGAGAGGTGCTGAGAGTGACCTGATGTTGCTGCCTCCAGGCAAGCCTGGAAGACCACCCAGAAACATGCACGGAGACGGCAGCAGCAGCAGCAGCAGATCACAGCTAAACACAGAAGCTTCATGACAGAGCCAATCCTCTCCATCCTCAGTCCTCGACTAGAACTGAGGTCTCCTTTTATGTTCTGGGAGGCAATGCCAGCTTCTTCACAACCTTAGGTTCCCTTATTTCCTGAGCCCCTAGTAGAAACAGAAGCTTCAGCTAGGGCCTAGCACATTGTAGGCACTCCATAAATATTTTTGAACAATCATTAAATTCCCACTTTATTGCTTGAAAAAGTAAGATCCTGAGCAAGATAATTAACCTCTGTGAGCTCAGATTCGTCATCTGTAAAATGAGACTCATAATAGTAATTTCCTTTCAGAGTGTTATAAGTATCAAGTGAAGAGTCCCATGTAAACTCTAAATTGCTGCACAAATATTGATAGTTACAGCAGTACAGAACTCCTTAAGACTCATGCTTCTAGTCCATGCTTTGTCAACCACTGTCTCCCTCATGCTGCCTGGAAACTCAGTGTAACACATACCCATTGAATCTAGGAAGGTTTAGGTTCAATGGAAGGCATGCAGAACACAGGGATTAGTCACACTTCCCATGCCATGGAGCCTGGTAGGTAAGAAATGAGGGTGAGAATAAGAGATCCCCTCACTAAACACATAATTATTGAGAATGTAATATTCCATCATTCAATAACTATTGAGGGTCAATTATGGACCAAGCACTGGGAATTCTGGGCATTGGGAATTGTTTAGTTAGGGCAGACTTATATGACTTCATACAAAACACATTTATTTCTTGTTCACGTAACAGTCTTAGATAGGTATGTGTGTTGCTAGGGCAACACTCCTTTATTTAGTCATTCAAGAACCCAGGTTCTTTTCATCTGTGCCTCTACCATCCCCTAGGGCAGCGGTTCTCAACCTTCCTAGTGCCATGACCCCTTAATACAGTTCCTCATGTTGTAGTGACCCCCAACCATAAAATGATTTTCATTGCTACTCTATAGCCGTAATTTTGCTACTGTTATGAACCGTAACATAAATATCTTTTTGTTTTCTGATGGTCTTAGGCGACCCCTGTGAAAGGGTCATTCGACCCCCAAAGGGGTCGCGACCCACAGGTTGAGAACCGCTGCCCTAGGGCCTTGTCATCATATGGCAAAAGGGGGAAAACATGCAGGAGTATGCAGGGGAGGCTTTCATTGCCCAGTCTGGAAGCAGCACCATATATTTCCACTCATGCTCCATTAGCTAGAACTCTGTCACACCTAACCACAAAGGAATACGAAATGAGCCTTACTCTGTTCCCAGGAAGAAGAAACAGATTTTGGTGGACACCTAGACAACTCTGATATAAGGATATAGTGAGTAACAAGACAGGATCCCTACCCTCAAGGAACTTACAGTTTGGGGAAGATTATGATGAATAAGTACACACACAGCCAAGATAATTTCACATAATAATAGGTGCTCTGAAGAAAATAAAACAGGGGAATACGATGGCGACTTTTGGCGAAGGGGTCTATTTTAGGTGGGAGAAGAGGTTAGTTGAGCTGAGACTGGAATTATGAAAAATGATCAGTTTGGGGCGAGATAAGGGGTGCGGAGTACAGCAGAGGCTATAAAAAACAAGTGCAAGGCCTCAAGACGGGACTTGCCTAGCATGCTGGGAACAGAGCAAAGGCCAGTGTTGGGGGGATGCTGTGAATGAGGGGGAGGACTTCATGGATGAGGGCAGAGAGGTTAGGAAAGGGCCAGATTATGTAGGGTCTTAGAATTATGTAGGGTAAAGATTTTGGCTAAATAAATAAATAACATTTCATTTCAAGAGTCATTGTGATCAATGCAGAAAGGAGGTGTCTGCCAGTCTCAGGCCTACTCTTCCTCAAATCCATGAATCCATTCGTTGCTCTTCCCCAGCTCTGCTCTGTACTGCAAAGGAACTGTCCCCTGCCTATCTCAGGCTCCCATGCCAGCTGGTTTCCAGGTGGGAACAGCCAATGGAAGGCACTGGCAGAAGACTGGAGGGTAAGAGAAAGAGAGAAACAAGGGTATCTCTCTCTTTCCCTTTTTGCCTCAGGCAGCTTCTACAGCAGGTCTCTGCCCCCTCATGGCCCCAGCTTATACTGGACAGGCCCACCATGGTCCAGCTTTCACTCAGTGGCCGTGGCCTCTGCACGCCAACACAAGACCTCCTCTCTTTGTGCCCCTAGCCCAGCCCAGTAGTAGCAACCTCTGCTGTTGCTAACGCCTGGATTGGCTTCCCAACTTCAATCACCTGTGTAACCGATGACTTGCATTAGAGCTCCTGTGTTAGACACTTAGAGTGGCTTCCATGACCCTGGTTGGACTCTGACGATGGATACAAGGTGCAAACCACATGCTGTGGGAGTGTTCCCTCGGCACCTAGTACCATGCCTGGAACATGGCAAGTCCATGGTGTCTGTTTTGTTTCCTTATTGCTGCTGTAGCAACACAAATATTACAGTTCTGGAGGTTAGAAGTTTAGTCCCACTGGACTAAAATCAAGAAAGCTCTCGGGGAGAATCTGTTTCGTTTTTGGGGATATTTGTTTGTTTGTTTGTTTTGTTTGCTTTTGCTTTTTCCAGATTGTAGAGACTGTCTGCATTCCTTGGTTTGTGCCCTTTCCCTCCATCTTCAAAGCCAGCAACAACAGGCCTAGTCTTTCACACAACGCTACCACTGTGATTATGCTGCGACCACCAGGATAACCTAGATAGATAATCACCCTATTTTCTTTTAAGGTCAGCTGATTAGCAAGCTTGATTACATTTGCAATCTTAACTCTCGTTCCTGTGCTATAATACCACAGGTTTTGGGGATTAAGATGCAAACATCTTTGGGGAGCCATTATTCTGCCTGCAGCAGTGACTAAGAGATCAAATAAGTCAGGATGGGGGAGGGAGATCCTGGAGGCTTGCTCAAGGAGATAGCAGTCTGGGGCTTTATGCTGAGCTCAGTAGGAACTCCATGCCCTTGAACTGAAACGAACACACAGGCTACAGTACTCCAGAGAGAGCATGTGTGCCCTCTAGTTCAGAGAGTCTCTCCAGAGATGCTTCAAGCATGGCTTGATGTTGGAAATCCCTCAGAGTATGCTCTTGCCTGCCATGCCTGGGATGCAATGCTGGGACACAGCTCCTGTTAGTCTCTCACCCAGGATGGCACGTAGGTTTCTTGTTTTCCCAGAGAAAGGTTCTCTTCAGAGAGGGGAGTGGGTGAAGACAAACTGTTGGCTGCAGCACGTGAGGCCCATCAGCTCTAATTCAGGGACAACTGGAGTTGATGCAGGCGTGCCATCCAAATGTAATCAAACGCCTCCTGTTGCCAGACGACTTGTTATTCAGTGGGGGGTTTGGGGGGGAGGGGGTGTTGTGAATCCAAGATGCCTTCTGTAACTTTATCAGATGGGTACTGGGAGGAGAGGAAGGAGAGCAGAGAGGGAAATGCACTTCATTGGTAAATAAACTTCCAAGCTGGAGCCGATGCCTGAAAAACTCTTGAAACTGCCTATGGAGGAGAAGATCCACAACGAGGCATAGGCAGCGCATGCTCAGAGAGGGAGGATTTGTAACAGTATATGCCCATGGACAGCACGCGGCACCAGATCGCAAAGAAAACCCTGGGTTCTAGTCCTCCACGTGTGTGTGTATGTGTGTGTGTGTGTGTGTGTGTGTGTGCATGTGTGTGTGTGTGTGTGTGTGTGTGGCGGGGGTGGGGAGGTGAGTCTGAAGAGGACAGAGTTTGGGTAAGTATAGAATGGCTTTCTCTATTTTGAGCTAGATTTTATGGAAATTACTTTCTTTAAACTGCTTCATTAGAACTGGAGTTTCCCCACCCACTCTTCCAGCCTCCTAGCCCAGCACCTTAGGGCAAAACAAGGTGAGGAAGTCCTTGCCAGGTCTGGTCTTGGGAGGAGGAGGGGCCTGCCTTTAGGGACATGGTTAATGTCTTAGTCACTACAACCCAGACTCATGCACACTCTGATTTCAAGTTCTGAGCTTTCTGAACCACTGTGGGGTACTGGAAACACCTCAGGGATATCTTTGGGACAGAGGCTTGTTAAGGGACTGCATCTTGGTTAAGTCCCTCCAACTACCTTTGTCAGTTGAGAATTCTCTTTAGAAAGAGTTGCACTGTGTAAATCCGGTTATGTAACTGGGATAGAGGTAGGATAATTGCATCTTTTATCAGCACAGATGTGTTACATTAAGGACATGTTTCATTCTTAGAGACAATCTTTGGTTCCTAAGAACCTTGAAGGATTAAGGGCTATTAACACACACACACACACACACACACACACACACACACACACAAATACAAATGTATGGCGATTGGCACAGGTCTCTTCTCCAAGCTTATATGAGAGACTGGGTGATGGGAGGCAAAAGCGGGAGAGAAACTGACTGTTCACTACCTGCCCTTTTGTGCTTTCTGAACTTTGTACCTTATGCATCTGTTATTTATTTAAGAATAAATAAAATATATTGTGAAATATACAAAATCAGTATAATCTCAAGGACATAAATCCAGGCTGGTAGAACAAGGGAATGAAATTTAATAGTGCTCAACTTGCTATGGTGAGATCGTTTCTCTTATCTATACCTTTGCATATCTTCTCTATCTTTCTCAGTGAGCAATATAATAGATGTCTTCAATGATTTAAAAAGTCACATTTTTTTAAACAATCAGGGGAAACAGTATTTCCTATGCCACTGCTACATTAATCTATAGATCAGGCTCAAGTTGATAAGATAGTCCCTCCCCTCCGCATATGCCTTTTCCATTTACCAGTTTCTTTTCAGTTTGCCAATGAGTGGGCTACGTTTCTAGGTCTGATTCGCGAATCTCTTGTTGTTCACTCAGTCATAGTGAAACGTCGTGCGTATATCACCCTTCGTGACGGCTGGGTTTCGGTTCAATTAACCTCCCTGTTATCATTATCATCTCCGCCGTCATTCAGCACCATCGCCCACTGTCAGTCAGCAAGCTGTTCTCAGTTCAGCACCATACGCACTTTTAAGCTCTTGCAACCTTTAGCCATGTGCTGTGGCGGGTGTGAAGGTGAATCTGAAGTGTTCCACCCCCTAAGATACTCCGCCTGGGGAGGCAGAGAGCATGTACACAGCTAGCTTTGACTGGACCCAGAAAGTCTGAGGGCTTTGAAAGGTACCATGACACATTATGACTGTGAGGTGGGAGAAACGGAATGAGTGCTTCAGGGAGGGAACTCGCCTTGCTTTGGTCCTCCCGAGTTCTTCACCTGTGCTTCTCTGGTCTTTATCACAGTCTGCAGTGTGTTATGGCGATACCTTGGTCCTTTTTCTTGCCTACTATGGCCCAGGTGAGTGACATGGTGTAATAGAGATACCAACAAAATGCTGCAGAGCTTGGAAGAATCTGAGATTAATTCCTTTCTGAAAGCAGAATCTGTAGAGGAACTAACATTTGAAGGGATTTGAAGCACCGATGGCATTTAGATAGCAGGGACAGAAGGAAGAGTGACTTAGAGAAAAGCAGGGGCAAAGGAGTGCGGGGTGCCGTGTGAGGATACACTTATCTGAACTTTAGAGTCCACGTCTAAATCAGTGTGAAGATGATTGCATCACTGGCCTCAGAGGTTGCTGTCAGCACCAAGTAGCTCACCAAATAGTACAGCTAACATTTACATAGCACCCACTGGGGATACCCACCGTCACACAGCTAGCAAGGGGCAGAGCCAGGATACACACTCAGGGCTCAGAAGTGAAGGCCTTAGCCACAATTCTATGCCACCCTCAAAGGATGAAAACAAACAAACAAACAAACAAAAAAAACGGCCCCCATACCAAAGTATTCACAGGTGTGAGTTATATTATTCCTTCTAATTTGAATGTGTCCCTTGGACCCTTGTGGTTTCTGATCTGAAAGTCTAGATTGTTTCTGAGCTAATTAAGCTTCCTAGACAGCCACCAGTCTGGTGACCTGGTACCTAGTCTGCTTGCTAAGATGTTACTCTAGGGGTGAACTTTCCCACAGCTGGAGCGCACAGGTCAAACCCTGGACAGAGCCTTATCTGGCTTGGCCAAAGGCTTTGGGAGGGCCACCCACTCCAGGCCTGAACGTAACCAGAGCTCCGTGACTCCCACTCTGAGGAACCAGTCAGCAATCAGAAGCCTCTCTTAGTTCTGAAGGGGTCTCAGTTGTGGAAGGCATGAGTCACCTAGGCACCTTCCAGACTGATGATAGCCTTGTTGAAGAGCCAGCAGAGGGCCAAGTTACAACCCATATGTGAACAGCCAAATGGCGCATTCTTGCCTTTGCCTGATACCATGATGCCTTCTTTGAGGAGGCCGTTCATTTTTACTGGAAACCTGCTAACTCATGGCCCAACAGAAATCCAGCCTTAGAGCTGGCAGTGTGGCAGTGTTCCCTGAGAATGTTCTCCATTATTTGTTTTCATTACTGCTGTGGCAATACCTTCAATGTGACCATTACTGCTCTTGACAGAAACATTATCTAGGAATAAAGTTCCTTTTCTGTACTCCTCGGACAAAAAAATAAATAAATAACGCTTTACAGTGATAACACGTACTTGTCTTATGCTTTTTAGCTCACAGTGCTTTCACATATGTTACTTTTAGTGGTTACCGTTTGGTGGTGTGTGTGCAGGTAGAAAGATAGGAGGAAGATTTATGGAGGAGAGGTATCACTTCCTTAGGATTCATGGGGACCCTGAGGCTCAGAGAGGTTAAGCAGTATGATGAGGGTCACACCGCCAGCCGGTGGTAATGCAAGGACACCAAGGCTAGTTTCCTGCCTTCTAACTTCCCTGCGCTCCCTGGGATGCCCCATCCCCAGGTTCTTAGGATTGGAGGGAGCCACTGTGTCTGGTTTCCACACCGTCCTGAGTCCATCCTTAGCTACATTATCCTAAAGAATCTGTCAGTTTCTGTTAGGAATGCAACTCAGGGGCTAAGATTCTCAACAGAGGGCAATTTTGCCCCCAGGGAACAATTGGCAATATCTAGAGACAATTTGCCTTGTCACAACTGGGGAGACAGAAGTGAATGCTACTGGCATCTAGTGGGTACAGATCAGAGATGGTGGAAAACATCGTCCAATCCACAAAACAACCCTCTATGCCAAAAAACTATCCAGCCCCAAACATTAAGTGTGCCAAGGTTGGGAGGACATGGGTTAGAGTGAAGGGAAAAAAACCTCTATTTCCCAGACCCCTGTGCACAGAGAGAGCTTTCCATGAATGTCTTCTTTTAAAACAACTATGGATGTTTTGCATGCATTTTTCCCCTCCTACCATAATGAGGATCTGCCAAATATGTCAGAGCTGAAAAGGGAAACTGAGGCCCAGAGAAAAGATGTGCGTGCTCAGGTGTGCCTTAGCAGGCCCATCACCCAGCTAATACATAGTGGAGACGGAACCGGCTGGTTCTCCTGCCCCAAGTTTAATCCCTTTTCTACTTCACCATGCTAAATTCCCCACTCACTGGCTCTGCTTTGAGCCATTTTCTGACTCACTAATTCAACCAATGTTGTGATCTGAATGTGCTCACTGACACAGACCCGCTTACAGCTTATTCT
The DNA here is from genome assembly GCF_001890085.2 of Hipposideros armiger. Taxonomy (NCBI): domain Eukaryota; kingdom Metazoa; phylum Chordata; class Mammalia; order Chiroptera; family Hipposideridae; genus Hipposideros; species Hipposideros armiger. The sequence goes on along the minus strand of NW_017731364.1, from coordinate 5,370,646 downwards.
AATACAAAACGAGGAGGCATGCAACAACCTAATAGATGTAAGAAGAGCCTCCTTGATTCTGCCTCATTTCCCTTTGCATCCACAGACCCAGACTCCAGGCACAGCTACTGGGCAGAGGGGCTTTTCCTCTCTCCTTGGGAGATAGGTCAAAGGTCTCTACTGGAAATGAAACTGACACCAGCCCAGCCCTCAGGTTTCCTTGCAGGAGGCACTTTACTGAAAATACCTAAGTTTCTTGGAACTGCAAGATTTCTTTTCTCTTATTTGATGCTTCATAGCTTGTTCTGTTGGGTTAATGTTTGTTTTTTACTCAGCCAGTCAGTGAAACTGGGTTGGTCAGTGAAACTTTCTAGGGACTGGAGGTTTCATTTTCAGAGTCTGAAAGTTTTGGTTTGGGCTGGTAAAGCCTTCACAAAGACAATCAGGATGTGCAGCGTTCTAGGCCAAGATGAGTTTAAAATGACATGAACACAAAGGAGGCTTAAATTGTTTGTACTGAGTAGATTAATTGACACAGAATGCTTATTTAATATGTGCTCTGTATTAGACTCTGCATGGGCAATAGAGATATAGCCCCGAGCAAGACCAAGACATTTCCTTCCCTTAATTACTTCTGGCTTGGCTGGGGTAGTGAATCAGTAAATAGCACCCATCTTCTTCCTCAAAACACCCTTTCTGTACTTTATCAGGGACTTGGCACAAATTTTATTTTCTTATGAGAATCCTCTTACCTCTTTTTCCTTGTCAAATTCCTTTTCAGTCTTCAAGGGCTAGATCAGGTGCCAACTCACTAAAAAAAAATTTTTTTTGAAATCTCCCTACGTAATTAGGAAATACTTGTTAAGTATACCTTCAATCTCTTCTCCAAATGGCTACAAAACCACTCAGCATTTATTGTGGTCCCTTGTAGGGAAGCAATGTAGCCTGGTTAAGAGGTACCTGTGTTCAAATCTAAATTGTATCACATACCTGTTGGTGCCTTGGGCAGGTTACTTAGCCTCTCTCTGGGCCCAGTTTCCTGGTCTGCTGTGAGGATGTCAGAAGCCTGTGTAGTACCTGGCACATGGCAACTGCTCAGTGCAGGCGAGCCTCAGTGCCAGGCACCAGGCTCTGGGTTATGGAGGATCCAAAAACCCAGGTGATGAGCACTTTTTCCCAGGAGTTCATAATATAGGAAGTGGACAGAAAGGTCACAAAATCTCTGCAGAAGATAGGCCATACGTTTGCTATAAGAAGGATTTGGGAGCAGGTGGAAATTAATTCTGAATGGGTGGATCTGATTCTCTGCAAAATTCTTGGAAAAAATATAATTTAAACCAGACATTGAAGAAAGGATAGGACCCTCCTGATAAGTCCCCACAGACAGGGGAATAGGGGGAAAAAGTGTATAGGGTATTCTCAGAAGAGGGTATGGCTTACCCAAAGCAGCAAATGTGACTGTACTGAGTGTGTTCAAGCTGTTGTGTACCTAAATAATGGGATTGTAGAGGTTAAATGGGGCTGAGAGGAAGAAGGTTTGAGATTGGAATGGGACTGAATATGGGCTGATTAGCAGAGTTGATTGGAAAAATAGACCCAGACTCTTAAGGGCTTTAAATGCCCAATATAAAGATTTGGACTTCCCCCTGAGGGCAAAAGGGAGCCACCCAGGGTTTCTGTTGGAAGGATGGCTGATGTTGATCAGACCACTGCCATCAGGAAGGAGAAAGAAAAGTAGAGAATGATCACTAAAAGGATGTCATAAGTGAGATGCAAGAAACATAAAAAAAGTACTATGAGGTGCACGGAAGAGGGAACAACTAAGGGGGAAACATTTATGAGAAAAAAAAGGAAGAAATAGAACACTGAGTGTTCTCCACTGTCACAATCCCACATGGTATTGTACGTATCCTTCAATTTTGTCTGCCTTCTTCTCTGGACCATGAGCTCCTTAAGGGTCTAGGCACAGTGTCTACATTCAACAAACCTTCAAAAAATGTTGATTAAAATGAAATATTGGAGATAACTCTTGGCATAGCATGCATAATGGGTTGGGTAGGAAGATTACTGATGTTGGGGGACCACTTAGGAAGTTTTTGCAATGGCTCAACTGAGAGCTGGTGAGGCTGGAGAAAGAATAGTGGGATGAGTGTGGAAGGGATAAGATGGACCAGGGATAGACACAGAGAAAGAATAAACATTGGGCACTGGTTGAAGGTAAAGTGGATGAAGAAGGAGAAGGGGTCAAAATGTACATGATATGGTGAGTGTGTGTGCTTTGAAGGGTGATGATGCCATCAGCCTGTCAACCAACCCAAAGCAGAAGGGCTCAAAGCACAAACAGAAATTGAATAAATATTTGTGGAAAGGATGGATGGATGGATGGATGGATGGATGGATGGATGGATGGATGGATGGATGGATATATGGGTCTTCAACACTAATCAGGGAATTATGGACTCATTTATTATTGAGGCTTAAGGAGAGCTTACATAACATCAACCCTCTCACTCCATATGTGAGTGAAATGAGGTAAGATGGGGAAAGTGACTGCTTTTGATCACATAGCTACCAGGTGATAAATTTAGGGCATGAAATTAAATCTCTGGATGCCTAGGCTAGTGTTCTTTCCAGTACGTTACATGGTTATTTTCTTCAATTCTTAAAAAGAATTTCAGAGGAAATGTATGCATGAATATCACATACCACTTGGAATTTTTTTTTTTTTTAACTAAAAGCTACATTGGAATTTCATTTCCGTTTTCGTTGGTTAAAATAGGAATTCTGAAAGTCATGCATATTGATTGAGGAGTCCTTAGCTTTGGGGCCAGATTCTTCCAGAGGCTGTTACCTTCTACAGTCCCATTTCCCCAGAAGTTCCTCTCTGGCCCACCCAGATCTACAACTTGCAGCTGAAAAATGTGGGGTGTGCCCTGGTGAACATGGGCAGCAGAGAGGTGAACACCATTGTAAGGATTGTTCTGACAGTAGGTTTATCACTTTGCAAATGTGGTACTGATTTTAGATAAATAGTCACATAATTTAATCAATCAACATCTATGAAGCACAACTGGAAAGCAAAGGGACTGGTTTCCTTAAATCACACCATAAAACCAGTTCCATTTACTTTTTCCCACTTTTTAGGTGTTGAGTGCCTCCTCTGTGTTCTTCAACACACTAGTTGTCATGGTGGAAGAGATGATAAAAGAATGTAAGATATGATCTCTTCTTTAAAGAGTTTGTATCCCAATTGAGCAGAGGAGACTCACATGAAAGTAAAGTAAAAAAAAAAAAATCACACAGTAATTTATGATGTAATTACTATATCTTTCTCTTTGGTAAGTTTCGGGCCTTAAACAACTAATAGGGTGAGACAATCCCAAACTCAGAATTTCAACCCTTCAAATTGCTTTTGGGAGCTTGAGAGTGACTACAGCATCCTAGCCTATAGGTCATCAGTTCTGATGTAGGAGAACATACCTTCTCACATTTTTGTCCTCCAGGGATAGTATTATGGTGGAAAATGAATGAACTAATTAAACATATATTGTGAAGCTATGGTGCAGAGTCCTAGGAAAAAAGGAGAAGGGACGCTACACCCAGCCTGGGAGGAGCTACCAGGAGCCTCCTTGCCTCTTCTCCCTCCTCTCCAGTTCATCTTCCACACTGAATTAGTTGTTAAAAGCTTCTTTTATATTGTGCTAGGCACCGTCCTCAATGTTTTACATGCATTACCTCATTGTATTGTGACAATGGACCTGAAATCTTGCTACCAGCGTTGCCAACACTGAGGTGTGTGTTATTAGACAACTGTTCATTCTCTCTATGGCCTTTCTTCATCTGACAAATGATGAGGCCATCCCAGTGCTGGAGCGTGACTGTGGAAGAGGCACCCCCATTCAATTGCCTGTTGGGGTATAAACTAACCTTTTTAAAAGGAATGATGTGATTTCTAGTAAAATTCAAAATGTGCATATTCTTTCATTTCACCTAACCTTTAGGAATCCATCCTATAGAGAAAACAGCAAGAGTCTATAACGGTCCATGTGCAAGGATGTCTGCAGCAGCATTTGTAAAAATACACAGGTTAAATAATCATAAATGTCTATCAACAGAAAAATAGTTGAAAACTTGTATCTAGTCTATAGACTAGACTGCCTATGAGGTATGGAATTGGAAATTTTTTTCACAATGTATTTTTAAATAAAAAATAGATCAATATGTAAGGCATAATTTCTTTTCTATAAGTATGTGTGTGCATGTACACATACATCTATGTAGGGAGAGATATATTTAATTTAACTTAGAAAAATATCTTGACTGATAAACGCTAACAGACTGAATGAGAAAACTTGAACTTCATTATGTAATATTTTAAAAGTGCTGCAGAAGAGTAATTTTTACTTTTTTGTGCTTTTAGAACTTTTAAAATACAAACAAACATCTGCCTTCTAAGGAATGAGGATCTGGGTAAACAGGAGGCTCTTTTGGTCTCTGATGACCTACCATTACCTAAAGGAGACCTAATAGTGAATTTACTATGTCTGGGGCTGTCTGGAGGGATGTTGAGGACTTATGATGGGAAGGAAGACAGAGAAAAACCACTGTGAAGGCATAAGGTGGGGTCCGCCATGAGAGGTAAAGCAGTCAGTGGAAATACCCAATAAGTCTTTTAAGAGAAGAGGAATAACTTATTTAGTTCAAAACTATTTGAGTTGCTATGATGTCCTTTTCCTCTGTACCCAACTCCAGGCACTCATCAATAAAGTCCACTTTACACACATACTCACATATGAAATAAAAATAATGACAAAGGCAATTTCCATCATCTCTAAGGTCCCTTCTGACTAAAATAGTCGGTGTCTGTATACCTTTTTGTGTGCCTGTCCTTATCTGGGCCCGCTTCCATCCTCTCCTCATCTCTGCCGAATGGCATTCCCCTGCCATCCATCCTCCAGATGAGCTACTGCACTCCCATACTTCGGGCTTTTCCCTCTGCTTCTCCTGGTCTAGGATCCCTCTGCTTTCTCAGCCTGGTGGACCCTATTGAACTGCGAAGGCTATTCCAATGTGCCCTTCCAAGAAACCTTGCTCGTTCTAGAAACATAATCAGTCATGTTCCCCTTGGAGCTTCTGACACACACACTCTGTGCACACCTTCTGTTGTGTTGGGTAGAGGAGGCAGTGTCACCATCACTTTACCCCTGAGGGCGGTGAATGTGTTTGTTTATCTCTGTATCCTCAGTCTCTAGCACAGTGTCTCACACATTGTAGATGCTCAAAACTTGTTGGAAGACAAATGAGTTTATGAATTAATGACTCCAGCTTCTGTCTAGCTTTGATTTCAAAATCCTTCCTGGCCCTGAAATCTTTCCCCCTATAAAGAACACCCAGTGGTCCAAGATCTATGGGAACATTCTGCTCCAGGCACCTCCTGCTCCACCCACAAATATGCCCAAGGATCACTCCATCAATTGGATATACCAGGCTGTGCTGGCCCCTGGAGGGTCCTTGAAGCCTGTTCAGATTCCCAATGGCCAGTTTTCCCGGGGAGGGGAGCCATCTAACTGGGTCCAGGGCTGGGTCTGCCAGAAAGGTGGGGGCTGGGCCAGTGGAGGTGACGTTGGCACAGGAAGAGGGTTTTTCTCAGAGTAAAAGGCTAATTCTGCCCTGCAGTTGATGGCCCTTTAACAGCTTAATGATCATGTGAGAGTCCTTGGCCTGGCCTGGCCAGGCGCTGAGAACTGGCAGTGCTGGGCCTGGCACAGGAGAACCCCACCCAGGTTAATTGATCTGTTTCTATCCTCCAACAGGCCCTGGTCAGGAGTCAGCACATTTTCTTCTGTGTACAGATCTTCCCTTTGCCAGGTTCACAAAAGAAAGTTTCTTGAGCTGAGGAGGTCAGGCAGGCTTTAAGTTGTCCGTGTCTTATGAGTGCACCCACACTCCTTCATTGCTTCCCTTATTTCTCTTTTCTCTCTCCAAATTTCTCTCTCATTCTCATTCTAGTTCTGATTTTCTCTCTGGATGTCTGTGTGTTTCTTTCTCCTTTTCTCATTTTAACTTCCCTCCCTCTCTCCTTCATTTTCTTCCTTCCTTCCTACCTTCCTTCCTTCCTTTCTTCCTTCTTTCCTTCCTTCCCTTGCTCCCTATGTTTATTTGTTCTCAGCCTTTCTTAACCTCCATCTCTCATTCCTACACCCTCAGTCCAGACTTTTCCTCTCTCCAGTCCATAAGGACTTCCTCTCACTCCCCATCCCCATGTCACCGAGTCTTTCAACAACATGGGAGAAGCCTCCCCTTTGCTTTCCTGCCTGCACAGCTGGAGAGAAGTCAGATGACTTTTTGTATTATCTCCCCCTCCTTCTCTTTCTCCAAACCTCTTAGCAAAGAGGCCACACAGTCTTCCACTCCACCCAAAATTGTTTCAGGTACCACCCCTGGCGCCTGACCCTCACCAGAGTCCTCTCACAAGGACCAGGTTGACCAATGCTGGTGCACAGAGAACAGACCCAGGCACCTGGCCAACCCAGTGGGGGATTGGCTCTGGGATGCCCTCATGCTGAGATTGGCAAACTAAAGTTTAGGAGTTGGCTTCTTGCTCTTTTCCCTCATTTCCTTAGTCTGGGCAGGGTCCCTCTGGGTAGTTTGACCACCCATAAGTGGTCATGGATGAGGGCTATGAATTTACAGCTGTAAAGACATAAGGCAGGAGAGCCAATGTAGCCAAGACAGATCTGCCCATGCTCTGACCTTTCCTGAGCCTTCATAAAAGTTAAAATGGAGGCTACTGCTGAGCTTATCAGCACTCTGAGTCTTCTAGGGCACAATCTGAATGCAGACTAAGTGTCTCTTTCTTTTGTTAATGTACTCAATTAACATAATTCAACAGCATTTCAGGGCTTGGAAACAGGGATATAAAGATGTTCCCCATTCTCAAAAAGCTTATGACTTAAGAAAAGAGATGGAACTATGCACACGGAAATTAGAAAAGCTTGAGGTAATTGCTAAGGAAAGTATGGATGAGGTATTGGAATATAGATGGACTGGTGTATTGGAAGATATACAAGGAGACATTTGAGCCCTTAATTTTTGCAAAGAAAGAAAAAAGCATTTATATACAGTAGTCCCCCCTTGTCTCCAGGAGGTACGTTCCAACACCCCCACTGGATATCTGAAACCACAGATATACTGTTTTTTTTTTCTATATGTACATACGTATGGCAAAGGTTAATTTATAAATTAAATTAAGCAATTTCACGGATATATTTGTTCTTACCATAGATCTTAGACCTCAGCTTACTTATGGTTGTTTGTTTCTTCCTTTATTAAGTTGAAAACTTTCACCTTTTCACTAAAAGGAAGTACTTTACAGCCTCTCTTTGGCATATCCAAATTGCCAACATCACTTGTGCTTTGAGGCTATTAGTAGGTAAATAAAGGTTACTTGAACATAAGATTCCACAACAGTCAGTCTGATAACTGAGAGGGCTACTAAGTGACAAACAGGGCAGGCAGCATACGCAGTGGGGAGATGCTGGACTAAGGGATGACCCACACCCCAGACAGGACTGAGCAGGACAGAGGGAGATTTTACCAGGCTACTCAGAATGGCATGTGATTAAAAACTTATGAATTGTGTATTTCTGGGATTTTCCATTTAATATTTTTGGACTGACCTTGACCGCAGGTAACTGAAACTATAGAAAGCAAAACTCTAGATAAGGGGAACTACACTGTATGTAAGATGCTCAGGGTGGGGATTGGTATTGATGCAAGGGAAAAAAACAAATAACTTGGGGAGGAAAGTATGAAAAAATAAGTGAAGGCTTAACAAAAACTAATGGTCAAAGATTTAACCCACTTCCCACCTCCACAAAATTCTACTGATATTCATATTTAAAGTTGACAAGTGGTCATCAATCCCTAGGCCCTGATTCCAGGTTAGACATACTAAAGCCAGAGGAAGAAAAACATGGTGGAAAGAGAATTTAGAACCATGAGGTTGAGTCATAGTTGTCTTTAACATGCCACTTTGAGCAAATCCCTTCTCTGTTAGCCCTTAATTATTCCGAGATGCCATCAGTTTTAAATGGGATGTTTGTCTCTCGGATAGCGACCTGGGGGTCTCTGCTGTGGCCCTGTCAGCTGGACCTTCTGTGTTCTCCATGTCAGTCTCATGTTTCCAAAGTCACATATTTTGAGGAAGGAAGTCTGGAGTATATTTTCACACATTTTTATAAATGAGGAATAGAAAAAAATTGAGTCCTACGCCCCACCCCTTACTTTGCCAACCACCACATCTTTCCAGGCAAGTAGATGGAAAGGGGCAGAATAAAGACTTGAATTATATCTTTAAAAGCATAAAAATAGAAAGAAAAATGTATGAAATGAAGCAAGAAGATAACCCAGTTCAGTCCCTAAATTTAAAGTTGGGGAAATGAGGCTCAGAAAGAGCAAGCAGCTTGGCCAAGTTCACACAGCGAGTTGGTGATACAGCTAGGACCCAGAGCCCTGCTGAGCCAGCTGCCAGTGCTCTTTATTACACCAAATGTTCCCTCATCCCCACCTCAGTTCCGCAGGTGCTCCGTGGCCGGTTTCTCTCCCCATTCCGACACCTGATGCCTGCAGTAGGCTCCATCTTTGTAGGAGACGTACCATGGTCTACAGAGCACATCAAGGAGCACTTCAAAGTGTGTACTGCTGAGTTCATGAGAACTGTCACCCTTCTTCTGGGTGGGCCACTGAGGCTTTCTCCAACAGGCAGGTACCCCATTGGCAAAGGCCAACACTGCTTCATGTAAGTGGACTTCTGGGGGCAAGTCTGCTGACATAGCAAATCCTCTTTTCACCCATGCAGAGGGTGGGGTGAGGCAAAATGAAGACGTAGGGCAGAGAAGATGGAGCCCTACCTGTTTGTTGACTAGAAAACACATGGGTCCTAATTTCAACCAGAACAACATGCACAGAATCACCGTCCTCCCTCCTAATCCACAAGAAAGAAAGCTTATCCTTTAGCCATTGAAATAACATGACTGAGATCTGGAAGGGTGAGTGCAAGTCATCATTTATATAAATAATAATTTCCCACTGGGAACTGGGGACTGGGAACTCTCCTTGTCTCTTCTATTTTTAAATGCTAATTGCTTCTGATTGTGTTTACATAGGTGGAGCTAATAACGTTTGCTTCATAACCATTGAACTTAATGTATCTGTTTTTGGACACTTGTGTTTTATTTTTGCACACATACTCTAAATTGATGCTAATTACTTTAAAGGATCAAGGTTTCTATTCCAAGAGGGATAACGACAGAATGTCAATTTGCAGTCTCTGAGCATAATGTCCCAATTATCAATGCATTCCAGACCAGAATGGACTTGGCACCTTCTGGAAGGGATTTGGCTGCACTTTTATCAGCCAGTCCCTAGATGTAGCTTCATTAAAACTTGCTTTCTAGTAACTTGTGGGTATGTCTATACTTTCCTCTGTCTTGAAGGCCCTTTAGTGTCATATCAGAATTCCAAATATTGTACCTACTTTTCCACATCCAGATCCAATACTTCTCTCTCAGAATCTTCTTTGATCTCTTTGGCTGAAGATAAATTTTACTTCCTATGAAAGTCCCAGAGCACTTAGCTGACTCCCTCCTCAAAGGACTTAGCACTTTCTACATTGTATTGGAATTATTTATTCAGCTTCTTATCTCTTTTCTGCATTATAAACCTCTTAGTAACAATACCTTATCTGAGTTATCTCTGTCTTCACTGCATGCTGAAACTTCTATGCCCTGCCTGTATTAAGTGTGTTGTGCATTGATTTAATTGAGGTTTTTTTGTTGGTTTTTTTTCCCCCTAATATCCTACCTGCTCCAAAAAGTTTTTCAGGAAGGTTTAAATAAATATTTATGGAACAAAAGATTGAGTACATCTATACACACACACACACACACACACACACACACACACACACATTAAATTACTAAAGAGAATCATGATTTATATGAAATGTATCTGGATAAGCCAACATTTATCATCCCTAGAAAGAAAGACTATGCTATGGGGGATTGTTGAGGAGTTGTGACCAAGGATTTAAAACTTGACCACTATCACCGAAGGAACCAAAACTTCTGATATGGTATTTGCTCAACACAAATGTTTCAATCATCACAGCAGACGAAACCATCCCACCTCAGTGGGGTGGGAGGGTCATTGACTACATAGAGTGAATGTGGAGTATATAGTGACCAAGGAGATATAGCCACAGAGGAAAAAGATTAAGCAGATCCTTCCTAATTTGTTCATTTACCATTCATTTATTCATCCAACAAACTTATCGAGAAGGCTCTGTGTCAAACACTGTGTTCTCACTGTGAATATAAAGGTGAATAAGAACATACTACAGTAGTTTACCTGTTTAGGCCAAGGGTCAGCAAACTATGTCTAATGGGCCTGATATAGCCCACCATCTGTTTTTGTGAATAAAGTATTATTGGAACACAGCAATGACCATTTATGTACTGTCTATGGCTGCATTTTTTTTTTTACAACTGCAGAGTTGCATGGTGCTGACAGAGACCTACAAAGATATGTCCTACAAAGATAATATTTATTATCCGTAACCTGTCCCTTTACAGAAAAAGTTTGTTGACCTGGTTTGTACCCTGGTTTAAACACCATTAAAATACACTGGAGACAGTCCCATGTGGAGCAAGGACAGTGTTCCATGGAAGATGTGACATGGTCTTCGAAAGTCAAGGACAGCCTGTTGGACTAGGACCATAGCATGTATGCCTTGCTTGCTGTTGTATTATAAGTGCCTATGTGGTGCCTGGCACACAGTAGTTTGCTAAGTAAATATTTATTCAATAAATGAATAAATGAGGTTACTCTAAAGTGAAAGTGAAAGATGATTGGAGTAACCCAGGAGGAGTGTGGCGGGATGAGCAGAGGAGTATAGCATATGCAATGACCCCGAGGCAAGAGAGAGCCAGATGCCATGGCGGACAGATACAGTTCAGCTGGCAAGAGTGGAAGGGTTAAGAGTTTGGGAGTAAGAAGGCGATAAGGCTGGAGAGTAAGCAGAAGTCAGACCAGACAGGGCCACGTAAGCTTCATTATGGAATTGGGCCTTTATCCTGAAGACCACAAAGAGCCACTGATAAGTTTTAAGCAGGGCAAGTACAAGTTCAGAGTGTTGCTTCAGAAAGACCACTTTGGCTGCTTTGTGGAAAATCAATTAGAAGAAGAGCAAGCCCAGGACTTAGTTGGTTAAGAGCTGTGGCAGAAATCCAGGGTCCTGCATAAAGGTAGTGACATTCGTGACAGGGATCAGTAGGCTGATTTCAGAGATACGCGTACTTAGAAAGTAGAGATGTTAGGACTTGGTGGTTGAGTGTTGGGGGATAAGAAGTTAGAGAGGGCGAGGCATTAAAGATGATGACAAGATTTCTATCTTGAGAAGTTTGGTGGGAAGTAGAGCTTTTCACTGTGATGGGGAACACATGAGGAATAAAAGGTTAAGAGGGAGAAAAATTATTGGCTCTATTTGGGGCGCACTGACTTTGAGTTGTATATGAGATATCGTACAAGGAAGCTAAATAGGTGAGCTTGAAAGTTGGGTGAGTAATCCAGTCTAACAATCTAATACTGGGAGACATGAGTATCCAGCAATTAATTAAAGCCATTTGAGTGGGTAAAATTTCAGTGAGAGAGTACAGAGAGCAAGAAAAGTAAAGGGTCAAAGAAAAAATTTTTAAAGGAACGCCAACATTTAAAGAGGAACAGAGCTTAAGCCGCCCTTAAAGGAGACTGAGAAAGGGTATCCAGGATGATAGGAAGAAAACCAGTACAGTTCAATGTCGCAGAGCCAAGGGACATGACCTAGGAAGGGCAAGACTTTCAAACAATTAAGAAATGTCTACTGCAATAGAGACTGAAGCAGAAATACAGCCAAGACAAATTCACTCTTGCCTTCATGACAGCAGTTCCAATAGAATGGTGACAGCAGAAGCAAGACTGCAGGGAGCTGAATCATGAATGGGAGGTGAGGAAGTGGAGGCAACACAGACTGTGTAGATGAAGGAATTTAGGTAGGTAATACAGCTGCTGAGAGTCCGTACAAGGAGGTTTCTTTTCTTTCCTTTCTTTGTCTTTTTTGAAGTTAGGAGAGATTTGATCACGCTTACATATTAACTGGGAGGAAACAATCATCGCATTTTAATAAATTACTAGAAAAACTTGGCTTCTTCGGATGACTTCACAAGTGTTGTCCCATAAGAAAAAGAAAATCCGGTAACCCAATGTGTTCTCTTTTTGTACTTAGTTTCCAAGAAGCTTAAAATCAAATTCAGTTCCCCCTGGATGTCTGGTAGTATTTACAGCCACTTCCTTCATCTGCTTTCTGTTCTGTTTTATATCTCAATATCTTATTTTTAAAGAATAAATATCATGAGCAGTTTACAAGTCACTTTCACACATGATATCTCAGAGCACCCATCCGCCATTCGGCACAAATTTAATGAGTGCCTGCTGTGGCCATACACTTGGCTCCATGCAAGAGACACAACGATGAGTAAAACAACACAGTTGCTGCTTTTATAATCGAGTTGAGGAGACCAAGCTATTATACTAATAATTACAACTGTGGTAAGTGGAATAAAGGAAAGTACTGGAAGCCCTAAGAATCTGAAATGTCAGGAAAAGTATCCCTGAGACTGAAGCATAAACAGAGATTTGGAGATGGCTAGGGTAACATCCAACCATAATGAAATCTCCCCTGTGGAAAACCTGTAAGTGATTGTTCAACTCTTGCCTGGACATTTGCAGTGATAGGAAACAGTGCTGCATTTTTGGACAGTGTTAATAGTCAAAATGGACCAAAATTTGGCTCTTATAACTTCTACCCAGAGGTCTATATCTTTAGCCCACACAAAGAAACTTAATTCTCTCTAGCATGGCCTTTCACAGCTAGAAAATGGTAGTAATAAGCCCTCACATACACATACTTAAGGATAGATCTGTTCTTTCACATTTAAAAACAGGTTTTATAATTTTCTTTTTTTGTTTGTTTCCAGATTATGTCATTTTTATAGAGACTTATAGTTATTTGCAAATATCCACTCTTAGCTTCTTCTATAGAAATACTACTCCTTGCTCTTATACACAGAATTATTAGCTAGATACCTGGCTGTCTAGAAAGAAAAATACAACAACAACAAACAAACAAAACCCAACATTTTTTTCAGCTTCTCTTGTAGCTAGCTGCAGCAGATTATAAGTTAATGTTTAACAATAAGTTTTCATGGAAAGGAAAAAAAAAAAGGCCAATTTCTATGTTATTAATTCTCCCATGGCTGATTTCCAGTTACCAGCATGACTCACTGAACATGGAGTTGAGAGGAAATGCACACAGTAGGCTCTCACAAGCCCTGGAAGTGAGCTCCAGCACACCACTGGCTAGGTGGGAATCATAAGATGAAGTTCTTAATGGGATATAAGTGGAAGCAATGTGCACAACATTGTGCCTTAAGTGGAAGTGGGGGACCTCCACTCTCCTTTTTCCCCTTTACAGGCATGATGGAGAATCCGTTTCATACCATGTAGATAGGACACCATTTTAGAGATGGCAGAGCAACATGATAGAAGCAGCCTGGCTTCCAAATATTTTAGAGCTACCTTACTATGAGCCTAGTTTCCGTGTGTGTGTGCGTGCGCATGTGTGTGTTTTATGTGAACAAGAAATTGCTAACTTGTTTCAGCCATTACTACTTTCTTAGAGCAACTGAAATTGTATTTCAAATAACAGAGTCACCCATCACAAAATAGCAATCAGACCACCACTCTAACATTATGCAAAATGCCACTACTTATAAGGCACAGTGTAAACAGGCGAATTAGACATGCTCCCTGCTCCAGGGGTCCCAACCCAGACAAAAGATGGAATGTACTTAAATTGCCATGAGGCAAGGGTAGAGGTCATGAGTGCTCTAAGGCAGTGCAGATGGTCAACCACAGAAATTTAAAGGAGGGGGTGATGATGATGATGATGATGATGATGATGATGATGATGAATGAGGCAATATTTGAACTCAACCTTCAAAGATGGTTAGAAATTTGACAAGTAGAAATGAGCAACAAAACTTCTAAGGCAAGGGATTGTACTTTTCATTCAGATTTTAGATTCCATTCATTCTGAAAATGTGATCCCTCAGAAAATCTCTAGGCTGTTAATTTTTTTCTTCTGTAATAGAACAAATTAAAATTGTAAAGCTCTGACAAAAATGTTTCAAACATTTAAGAGAATCAATTGTTTTCTGAGTTTGTGATCCCCCTATTTACAAAGAAGCCCTTGATTTGTTCATTTCAAAGTGTTTCGGTGGATTAATTAATGCATTCCTCTAAGTGCTTTCCTAAGCAGTGCTTTCTGGGCTTTATTGTGAATTACTAAAGGTGCATAAAGACACTAAAACTTCATTCCTTTAAAATAAATCTATAATGCAAACTTTTCACTAATGCAAACAAACTGACCTCTCTTCCCATTAGTTTTCCTTAAGGGGAGAAACGATGTCTTGCATTTCTTTTTTTATTGCTTCACAGTACCTGGTATAGCAATGAGCACAAAAGAAGCTCTCAGTAAACACTTGTAGTCTGAATGGGAGTCACAAAATTTGAGACTATGAAGGAGGACGTTGGGATTATGGGGTGAGGAAGGAACTGTGCAAATGGCCTGGAAATGTAAATAAAATGTCTGACATGTGCATGGTGAAGTCTTAGGAATGAGCCTTTGAGATCCCCCAGCAGATCCTAGAAGCAAAGCCCCCACTTCTTCTTCCCTTTATTTTATGGGTCAGAAAATAGAGGCCTTGAAGAAAAATGGCCTTGATGAAGGTGACAAAGCTAGAGTCCTAGAGTTATGTCTAGTTTTCTAGTGCCTTTCCAAGCTAGCTGATCCTTGTTTCCAAAAAATTTTTCCCCCAAAGTTGTGTTACCATAAACATAATAAAAATAATTCTATGCATTTTTTGACATTCAAATTCACACTGTGTTTCTTCCTCAGAAAATTCATGCATGAGTACATATAAAGTAATGGGAACAAAGTCACATATTGAAATTGCAAGGCTTAAAAATGAAACTTCATTTTGTAAAGGAATAAAAACATTAAAGTTTGGGGGTTCTCCTGACCCATCAGAACATCCAGGTATTATCTGTTTAGCTTCTCACTCTCTGTAGAATGAGAAGATACCAGCCAGGAAAGCAGATTCCCATAGAAAAAGCAGTCAGAGCAGAAGAACTAGAGTTCCCATGGGGCTGTGCAAGGACAGAGTGTGAGACAGAGAGGGAGGTGGTCAAGGAACCAAGATGGTGCTGTCAGGACCGTATGGATGGAAGCCAACGCTGGTTAGGTGCTAAGAGAAGACTGGGGTTCTTAATAGGAGTAGCTGTGGTTGATATACTTCAACTCCTCTCACACATTAGCAACAAAGCATATTTATAAGGAAAGCTCTGTGGAGGAGGCTGCACACTGGACTGAAAATCAGGTTCTGGTCCAAACTTAGTAACTTCTGTGTAACTTGGGCAGTTTATCTCCCTTCCAAACCTCAGCTTCTGTACCTACAAAGTGGGATCTCTTCCATGTCTAGCAACCTGTGCCTCTTTCATATGTTAGGATAACAATATTCATGTTTCTGAGAGAACTTCAACTTTTCTGATTGAAATATACTCTACCATTAGCTTCCATAGAGCCTTGAGAATTATTTTCTTTTGCTTCTTTTATCACTTAACAATTGGCTAAATTATTCAGCTCACAGCCTATTTAATGATTCAAGTCCTATATGAACCAAGATTAAGTGATATGGAACATTACCTTATTTTCAACAGTTGGAAAGAAAAATTGTCTAGATATTTATAAAAGATAATATTTATTTACATTACCCTAGAGAGGTAGAAACAGTCACCTAACTTTAAATTGAGTTTATGTTTTCCAGAACTCTCCCATAATCCAAACCTCTCAGAAGTTATCCCTAAATGTGGCCCAGATAGTTCCCTTTCTTTGGAGCAAACAGTATAGATTGTCATGGTCCAAGCCACAAACATTTTAGGCTTAAACTCTTGGAATAACCTTTTAATCCATTTCCCTTCTTACCACACACACCTTCCTTCTCTGCCCACCCACCAAGTCTGCTGCTTCCCACCTAGCAGCCAGGGTGATCCATTCGAGACCTAAGTCAGATCATGTGACACCTCTGCTCAAATAAATGCTCCAATGACTTCCTGTCTCACTCAGAGTCAGAGCCATAGTCCCATCCAGGCCCTACAAGGCCCATCAGGCTCCCCTGCTGCCTCATGGCCCTTGTCTCCTACCACTTCCCATGAACTCGGCTCCAGCCACACTGGCCTCCTTGCTCTTCCCAGGACACCCAAGCACACTCCCACCATAAGACCTATTCAAATAATGTTCCTCCATATGGAACCCTCTTCCCCCAGATGGCAACAGTGTGCCTTCCTTCCTTCAGACCACATTAAAGGAAGAGCAATGTGGTCTTCTGCATAGCATTAGGCACCCCCGGTTTTATTCTCTATCCATGTTTTTTGTATGTTTTTTCCCGCTAGAATATAAGCTCTCTGGGTTCAGAGATTTTGTCTTTTGCATTCATTCATTCTTGTATCTGTGATGCTTAGACGTGTGGGTGGGATATTTGGGGCATTCAATAAATACTTACTAAATGAATATTCAAAGAGGTCTACTTTTTTCGTATGTTGACTATGTTATTTTATCAGGTAATGTGCACTCCCTCTGAAAGAACAATTCAAATTAAGAAAATTTATTTTTTTCCTCAGATATAAAAATAATGACCACAAAAAAATAAAAGTCCCTCTGAGATCATTACCAAAAATGGCAAATTTCAGGGTATTGTGGAAAAGCAGGGCAAGCATTCAACTGAAAAAAGCTTAGGACACTTGAAGACCCAGAAGTCCTATCCTGTCACCCATCATAGGGTCATTTCTACCAAGTTGTAGGGCATGTATACATGACCAATGTTTTCCTTATCTGGGAAACAAACAATTTTACAGACACAGGTGCTATGTAATTGTGTCCTCCATGACAATGACTCTACTGATGTGAAGATCTTTCTTTACATTGTAAGGCCATCATATTACATTGATTCTATGAGTGTTAACATTATCAAATGGCTTGGACACAGACAGGCAGTATTCCTGTTTAGCTGGCTGAGCTGTCAGGAGGTATCAGAGATATACACAGAGAAAGAGATCCGGGAACAGTGCCCAAAACCTTGGTGGAAGATTTCAAATCTGGGCTCAACCACTCCACACTGGGTGGATTCATGCAAGCCACTTAACTTCCCCAGACCACAGTCTTCTCTTCTGCAAAATATGAGTCACAAATAATTCCTGCTTTACCACCTCATGGTGTGAAATAACCAGTGTGAGAATTTCTCAAAGCATAGAGGACTCCATGCAAACTGCTCAATAAATGACTAAATGCATTACCCGGGTGCTTGGGCTGATTCCTGGAAAGACGGTTAAGCATGTCTAAGCAAACAGTCTCACCTGAGTCCTGTTCATCATCAAGATGATGAAATTAAGGAAGGGAAAAATCCAGCTTATGGCATCTGATTTTAGGTGCTATTCTGGGGAATTTGTTCATTCATCCAACAACACATCTACTGGGCACCTATTATGTGCAAGGGTGTTGAACCTCAAATTCTACGGGAAGTATAGGCTTGAATGTAATCCAGGTCTTATCCTTAAGATGCTCACACAGAATAGTGGGGAAGACCATACATACATACCCCAGAAAACCTCTAATCACCTTCGAAAGGAATTTGGCAAAAGAAAGACCCCTGGGAGGAAATCAAGTCACATGGCCTTTGGCAGTCACTTCTGTTCCCTAGACTTTAGTTTCCTCTTCTGCAAAGTGTAATGATCACAGGTGACTAAGAGGATCAAGATGGGATATTATTTTGTTCAGGTCCTTTGTACACTGTGAATTGTCATCCAAGAGTCAGTCATTCCTCTTCCCTCTCTCTTCGTTCCTCCTTCTGTCCCTCCTCCTGCTCCTCCCCCTCTTTCTTTGCCTTCCCTCCTACCCCTCCTATTGTCTCCACCTTGCTTATTCTCCTTTCCTCTATTCTCTCTTTGCTCCATCTCTGAGACAGTCTCACAATCAGCTGGATCTACTCTGATCATTACAGTAACAGCCCTGTTGGAAATCTTTTGATCCAACCTGTTTCCTCACATGATGGCTAAGAATTGCTAGTAGATTTAACCCTTACCTAACTGAAAAAATTTTTTTTCTAGTTTGTTGCTACACAGAGGATATAGAATGGAATCAAGGTGAATAATGCCCTTTATCTCCTAAGGGTTT